>NC_088688.1:68716157-69019187 GCF_028017835.1 Emys orbicularis | reverse complement strand
CAAAACTACTAGTCTTTTCAGCTTTCACTGCTACTATTCAGAACCCTGTGGACAGCACACAAAAAATTGACAAAAATAACATCAGTTTCATCTATAACTGCTTGGGGAAATAAAATATAAGCAGCAGAAACAAGAACTGAAGCTTTTCACTCAGAAGGACCCAAATAGAGGATGGGTATGGATACTATATTAAGAAAGAACCACCCTAGATGCTATTAGCAATAGCCCCCTCACAGCAAACAAGATATTTTGGGGGTAAGTAGGGGGAACAGGAGTACTCTCTCTTTTAGGAACCAGAATGGGTTGGTGGGGGGAGGCAACTGTAAATTTAAATATCTGCTAACCAAATGCTAAAGTAAGTGAGACAGCACACTGGTAGGAATCCCAACACCAAGGTACTGATTGTGGACAATGAGAATCCCCACCAAATCTTACATGTCCTCATTTTTTTTCAGGCCCTGAAATTACTGTATAATGACATAAAAAAAATGAATATGTTCTTTTTCTGACATTTTTTTCTGGACTTTAGCCGTTTACTTTGCAGTATCTGCATCTTTCTCTCCCCTCTCCCTTCCTTCCAGAAAAGTTGGTGGTTAGACTCTGATCCATAACTTAAATTTATTTTAAGAGAGAGACTATAACTAGGTTTGTACCCTTCTTTCACACCCAAGTGGTGTCAATGTTTTGCTTTTTACCCCCCTGTTCTTTTTAGTTTATTACTATTATCATTTTAGCAGTAATTGAACAGTTAATACATTCTACTCAAGAAATAAGGCATTTTATTTTTTTAAAAATAACTCATTTGAAGATTCACCTGTTTACTTCAAGCTTCTTGGGGTCTTAATGGAAATTTTTGGTTTGTTTCTGAAAATAGTGGAAAATATAAAAATGCTGTGACTTTTACTTGACCTTTTGTACTTTATCTTGACAGATTACTGTAAAGGCAACAGGGATATTTATCTTTCCAGAGACACATATGCTGTCAGTATTCTGCTGTTTTACAAAAGAGTGAGGGTAAGTGGTTGTTTTGTTTTAAGTGGCAGTTTGCAAGCACAACATCTTATTTGAAAAGCATTGTTCCTTTTAGTTATATCAAAAAAATATTAATATATATTTCAGGACTCTATACTGGTTGTAACATTTAAGTTTTCCACATTAAAGCAACAGGAATACACAATTTCTCAACCACTCATGTACCAGTTTGGATTCTTTTTGTTGGTTTAGTTTTTTTAACTGAACTGCAAGCCACATTTTTCCTTTCTAGATAAATATCTCCTAGATCAACGTAACACAATGTAAATAGCATTTAAATTTCTCTCCCACACAAACAGCAAGAAAAAGTGAAGGGCTACAAATGCCTTTCTGTACTTTATAATCCTCATGTAACATGCAATGAGGTTATGAATAATAGTCAGTAAACAGGGGCAAAAATGACCAATACAGATCAATTTTTCTTTAGAATAGACCTACCTGTTGATCCAAATAACTGAACTGAAGGATAAAATAAACACATAATAATAATCATGTCTTTAACGATTATTTGAACTTCTGGATTCTGAGAACTAGCACTTAAGAATAAACCTTACATCTTTGGTTCCGCTTACTAACTGCGCTGAACATGAGTTAAGCTGTTAGGTCATAGAAAAGTCTTGTTTGCCCAGTTAAGATGAACAGCACATAATTGAGCACCACACAGCTAATCTCCAAAGTATGACAGATGTTTTACATTACCTCAGTTACATATCTGCTGCAAATAAAAACAACATTTAGAAGACACTATGACATTATGTCCTCCTCTCAAACAGGTGGTTTGCACCTAAACTAACCCCTATAACAACAAAACTTAACAGGTTCATTTTCCTACGGAATGCCACAACAGTTAACAGACAGGACAACATCTCCACTGACAAACTGTTTTAGGTTCATTGATACAGAAAGCCTCTTGGGAATGAAGACTGGGTTTTATATGTTCCGTTGACTCCTTATTTACCAGCTACCCACACCACCATAAACCGACAGTCAACCACATGTCAGACGTGTGCATGCACTCAGCAGGGGCAGCAACAGAGCCACTGTTGGTCCTGCGCCACAACTGCAGTTTCAAATGCACGTTTGTAAAACTAGGGTGGATAGTTCCCATTGCACCGATCTCTTCCTTCCTCCCGCATGAACAACACAAATACGGAAACTCAGCCCAGCCCGCACCCCCGCGGAGCACGCTTGCCCTAACCTGACCGACCGCCAGTCCCAGTACTCAGCTGGCGCTAAGGCGGGGGTAATACCCCAAATGCAGGAGGACGCCCCCCCCCCCCAACAGCGCCCAGGAACCTTGGCAGGAAACTGTTAGACCTTACCTGCACCCGGGCAGCTGGAGGGGGAGGGGGCTGTCCCACCTCCAACCAGCAGCACTGGGGGAAAAGGAAAGTCGAGTAACTCGCCCACGCACCGTTTAAAACCGCTGCCCGGAACTCGCCCCCTTCCGCCGGCAGCAGCGCCCTCCCGGTGCCCTCTGCTCCGCTCACCTTGGGGAAGGTGCCCTCCCGGCGGGGGCTTTTGGGATGGTCGAAGTGGCCCCTGTCCAGCATCAGGTAGAGGGAGAAGATCACGACGCAGAAGATCGCGCTGCCGAACACCGTGAACTGCCTGCTCAGCTTCATGTCCGCGGGCAGCGGGGCCCCGCCGCTCCCAGCCCGCAGCGCGCTCACCCGGCCGGGGCTCTGACAGCCCTAGCTCAACTTCTGGGGGCGCTCGCCGGCTCCGCCGGGCCCGCTGCCTGCCCCGGCTCACAGGGAAAAGTTTCCTCCGGCCGGGCTGTCCGGGAAGCGGCAGCGGGTGTCCTCACGCGACGGCTCCAAGTCCCCGAAGTTTCCCCGCTCCGGCTGCACTCAGCCCCCTGCGCCGCCGCCGCCTTCCCAAGAGACGCCGAGAGTTTCCGGGAGCGGAGCGGGCTCCCCCCGACTAGTTATTGCCGAGTAGAGGAGCGAGGGGCAGCGCTGCGGGACCAACCCTGCTGCACCCCAGCTGCTCCGCTCCCCCGGGCTGCCTCTGAGCGGCGCCGAAGTCCGCCGCCGCCGCCTCCTCCCGGCAAGAGCGCCGCTACCCCGCAGCACAGACCTGGCAACAGGGACGGCGCCGCGCGCACACTGAGCTCTGGGAACGCGGAGCCCCCAACCGGGCAGCACCGGCCCCTGCTGCTGCCGTAGAGCAACGCGCTCCGCCCCCCGCACGCACCGAGTCCGGGCGGGGCCTGCGCGTGACACGCCGCCACCGCTGCAGCAGGGCCGCCCCCAGCGCTCTGAGGCAGGGGACGGGCGCTGAACCGAGCGGTGGGCGGAGGAGCGACTGCCCCTCCGACCGTTGGGGGCGCGGCCGTTACTGCTGCTGCTGCCCCTCGGCTCCGCGGAACGTACTTGAGTGCGTGGCGGTTGCGGGTTCTGTAGGCCGCGCGGGAGCACGAGCCGTTGGTGTTGCGGTCTCTCGCCCCCGCGGGAGCACCTAGCACAAAACTGTTCTCGCAGGTGCTTCCCCGTTGGCCCTACGGAGCGATAGGAACCAGAGCAGCGGCTCGTGCTGCCTCGAGTCAAGCTGCGGCGCTCTCAAAAGGTGGGGCCAGGACAGGGCCTGGGCGGGGCCTGAGCTGCCGTCTCTTGGTAATTTACAGCGTTGAAAGTAAGAAAATGCCTGGCTCTGCCTGGGCTCAGGTGCTGGGACCCCCCTGGGCCTGCTCCAGCGCAACAGGCACCGACCAGGATTTCCCCTGTAGGGACCCCCGTGGCGATGATGGCAGCCAGCCTGGCTCCCTGCGTGCTCAGGGCCCCACTGGGGCAGGCGGTGGGTAGCCGCAGCAGCTGGCACTGTGAGCGGCTTGGGAAGGGAGAAGAGAGGGAACACAGGAGCTGTCATTTTTTCCTAGGGTGACCAGACAGCAAATGTGAAAAAGCAAGACGGGGGTGGGGGGTAATAGGAGCCTATATAAGAAAAAGACCCAAAAATCGGGACTGTCCCTATAAAATCAGGACAAATGGTCACCCTATTTTTTCTGGACCTTGTATCCCCATCTGTTCCCTGCCTTGAGCCCCTGTTCACCTGGATGCATTGGCTGGTCCTGCTGCAGTTTCAATTTAGATCAGTCTTTTCACAATCTGGATAAGCCACCAAAACAAACTCTTCTACCTCATTGAAGTGGGGCCACGGTGCAACTAAGGCTGCCCACTATTAGGTCGCCCCCTTCCCCCATTTCTCCTTATAAGACTTTGGTTTCAGTTGCTTATGACTTTGCCCATCTTAAATTGTGCAGCCTAAATTTTTCCGTAGTAGTAGGCTACCTCATGCTGATATTTTTTAGGAAAGGTTCAGCTATTGGAGTTGAGCCATTTCTGAGAATGTTAAGAAGGGAAAATACACTGATTTGTCCATGTTGAATTTTTTTTATTTTATTTTTTTAAACAGTTTCAGTGAAAAACTCTAATGCCTCCATGCTTTGGAGTAGGGATGTGAAATTTGGCAGAACGGTCACTGTGGCGTCATGCATATGCCTTTTGACATTCTTGTGAAAATTCTCCCTCATTATAAGCCTCTGAAAAACCTCATGTTCACTCATGTTCTGGAGAGCCTTGTTAGAGTTTGGTAGCTAAGTTCTCCAAAGATTCTGTCTACCCTGAGTATGCCCCAGTACCTCACAGTTCCTACATGCCAACTGGAGCACACATACACCATCCTCCCAGAGCATCTGAGCATGCTTCATCCCAGGGCTCAAAGAGTTGTGCAGCCCTTTCCCTGAAATTGCTGCTTCCTAGCTGCTGCAGGCTGCTGTTGTGCTAGAGAGAGTGTCGCTCCTGGGCACTCTGTTTTGCCAGCTGCCCGTGGGCAGAATGGAGGAGAAGGAAAAAGCTGCCTGACTTGAATGCAGAGGACTGAGGAACAGTGGATGGGGTAGAGCAAAGAAATGCTGAGTAAATAGGAGCGTTGGGGTGGGAGGAGAGATTAGGAAGTGGGAGCAGAAGACTGGGGTGAGGAATAGGAAGAAGGAGGGAAGTAAGAAGAGAGAGAGAGGCAGGAGGATAAGAGCAGTGGGAATGGGGAAGAAGCTGGGAGGGACAGCAACAGGGGAGGAGACAAGAGCAGGATGGTTTGTAACCACCATAACACACACACACACCTACAGAACCTGGAATTGAACTCAGGCATCTTGAATGTTTTCCAAATAGCTATGAAACTCTCTGTCAAAGCATGTCTCCATCCCCTTCTAGTCGCAGATTCACATAGAGGATAACAAGCCTACTACTGCTGCCGCTCGCTCTGTTAGCTCAAGCGATAAAGGCAGTTCCTTTGGATTGAGAGATTCAAAGCCTGCTGATGGTGCATGTGGAAGAGGCCACTGTAGTTCCACGTGCTGAAATTTTTGTTCTTTCAATTTTTTTAAAAAACACTTAGGAAATTATATATAACTATGGGCTGGTATACACTACACAGTTAAGTACATGTAAGGCAGATTACCTCACCCTAATTGCCAGTGTCTACACAATAGCCTTGTTCTCGCTGATGTAAGTGCCCTACTACATCAACTTAATAACTCCACCTCAATGAGAGGCATAGGGCTTATGTTGGTGTAGTTAGGATGATGCAGTGTCTGTGTAGATGGTGTGTTACTTACATCTGCTGTTCGCTGTCTTGTCAGTTTCACGGCAGGAGCCATGAAATTCACAAGAAAGCGGGGAGCTAGAGCCCAGCTGCCCTGGCTCCTCTGGAGAGCTGGGTGGCTGGACACCACTCCAGTCTTGGAGCTGCGGCAAGAAGCCTGGGTGGCTTCCCATCCACTTCTGGGAAGGAGCTAGGGTGAAAAGCCCTGCAGGGAGCCGGGCTGAGAAGCCTGGGCTACTTTTCCCTCACCAGGAGCCAGGGCGAGAAACCCGGGTGGCTTCCCCCCCCCCCCCCCGCCCCGGCACACACACACACACACACACACACACACATGCTCTCAGCCAGGAGTAGGGGCAAGAAACCGTGAAATTTACTAGGCTGGCCGGATCTCAGCAGGGGAGGGGGTCCAAGAAGCCCTGGGCAGCTTCCTCCGCCCACGGGATCCCCAGGTGGCTTCCCTCTCCCCTGCTGAGTGGCTACCCCTGTTCCCAGCAGGTAATGAGGAGCAGCAGCCCGCAAGGAGCCCAGGAGGCTGTGGGGCAGCCAGGCTCCCGACAGGGAGCTGCAAGAGAAGATGAGAGCCCAGTCTTAAGTCAGTGGAAGTGCTCCTGGTGAGGACATGCACCACCAACCCAAGGAGAGTAGTGTGGACATGCACTACCTCAGTAATTACTATACCACTATAGTAGGTCGACTTACATTTCTAGTGTAGACATACCCTCAGTTAAAAGACCATTAAAGTTGCAGAATCAAGCACTCAAGATTTGGGAAAGGCCATAATAAAGGTTGCTCATGTAACCTTAATTAACCCTCTTGTGCATGTGCATTATAATACAGTCTTTAATTACACAGTCACATACTACTTTTTCCCCATGTCACCCCTGCCTCATTCAGTGCACAGGACAGTCTGTGCCCTGGGAATAAGTCGGGAATGTGTAATGAATGAGGCTGTTGTCTGTTAGACTTCTGCCTCTTATGTTGAGGAAGTTGGAAAGGTATGTAGTGAATGAGGCCAGAAAGTGCAGGAATTAGACAAGATGGGCTTATACTTAAGGTTGTGAAATGCCACCTTGAAGATTTAGATTCTATTCCTATTTCTATCACTGAGGCCCGGCCACTGTTGCACTGGAACTGCAATTTTCAGATGGCCGCTGTGTATTTGTTTTCTGCACGTCCAACTTGAGAACCTGCCATCTGATTTGCAGAAGTGCTGAGCACTTGTATTTGCAAATTAAGTCAAGGGGAACCTTGTTTTAAACATACAATAGAACATCAGAGTTAGGAATACCTTGGGAATAGAGGATGTTTGTAACTCTGGTATGTTTGTAACTCTGAACAAAATGTTATGGTTGTTCTTTCAAAAGTTTGCAATCGAACATTAACTTAATACAGCTTGGAAACTTGCAGAAGGAAAATGCTAATTTTAACCATCTTAATTTAAATGAAAGAAGCACAGAGACAGTGTCCTTACCTTGTCAACTTTTTTTTAAAATTTCCCTTTATTTTTTTAATAGCATATGTTTAACATAGTACTATACTGTATTTGTCCCCCCCCCCTTTTTTTTTTTGGTCTCTGCTGTTGCCTGATTGCGTACTTCCAGTTCCAAATGAGGTGCGTGGTTGACCAGTACGTTCATAACTCTGGTGTTCGTAACTCTGAGGTTCTACTGTATAAGTACTCTGAGGGCTTGTACACACTAGTGCTTACTTCAGTATAACTTAAGTCATTCAACAGTGTGAAAAAGCCACCTCCCTGAGTGACGTAAATTACATTGACCTATGCGCCGGTGTGGACAACGCTATGTTGGCGGGAGAAGCTCTCCCATCAACATAGCTACTGCTGCTCGGGGAGGTGGAGTAATCATGCTAATGGGAGAGCTCTCTACTGTTGGCACAGAGCGTCTGCACTAGCAGTGTTACAGCAGCGGAGCTACATCAGTACAGATGCGCCGCTGTAGTGCTTCTAGTGTAGATTAGCCCTGAGAAAATCAGGTCCAAGTCTTCCCAAATTGGGCACCCAAAGGTAGTTGACATTCTTGACTTTAATCACTGTGACTCAGTTCTATTTTGTGCAGATAAGGTAATTAAAGTTTGTAAATAAGTAAGATAAGATCATAGAAAAACACATGAGGAAGCTGATAATTCAGTGCGGATTTTGGATAGTGTGCAGTAAATAATGCATGTGATACTAAAAGACATATTAACTAGTCACCCATTCAGTGAGCACCATCTGTCCGGCTCATTGAAGGAGGTACGGGTCCTGTGAAAAAAAGATATATGTGATCATGTAATTAAAGACTGTATCATAATGCTTATACGCAAGTGGGATGAACTAAGATTGAACAGATTGAAGAGACCTGTGAAATGCAGGATTATATGTGCATGTTCAAATCTGTATTATTCTAGAGATTTATTAATAAACAGTGAAAAACAGTTCATCCATAGTTTTCTTACTGGCCAGTGTGATATCTAAAGTTATAGTTTCTAGAGACTAGTGGGAAATGTATCTGTAGCTATTAAGAAACTGTTCAAGGGCTCGTCTGCACTGTACTATATACTCCTGAGAGCATTCAGTGTCAAAAAATTAAAAATTCTGTGCACAATATTTTAAAATTCTGCAGATTTTATTTGTCAGATAAATGTGGAGGCTCTGGCATGGCATTGGGGAGCACGGGCCACTGGTTGCACAAAGGTGGGAGATCACTGTGCAGCTCCCCCCCCCCCCGAAACACAGACTCAGCCGTGAGGCTGCACCCAACCCTGACATAGCAGAAGGACCAGCCCTGCCCCTTTATGCCAGGTGTGAGCAGGCAGGCTCAGCAAGGCAGGATGCAAGTGTGGAGGGATCCAGGTGTGGGTTGAGAGGGTTCTCTGTGGGGCAATCTGGGTGCAGGTGGCTCAGTGGGGGATCCGGGTGCTTGGGCTTGATGGGGTGTTCTGGGTGCAACGGTAATGGGACTCTTCGGGGGGGTCCAGATGAAGGTGGTTGGGGCTCAGCAGGGGGGTCTGGGTGTGGGGGGGATAGAGCTCATCAGGGAGAGTCTGAGTGGGGAGAGATAGAGCTCAGCGGGGGGTCTGAGTGGGGGGGCTAAGTTGGGGGTCCAGATGCTGGGGAGTGGGGCTCAGTGGAGTGGGGATCCAGGTGCAGCTGTTTGGGTCTCAGTGGGGTGGGGATTTGGGTGCGGTGGCTCATGGGGGTGGTGCAGGGTGAGTGGGGTTCATCGGGGGGTTCTGAATGCGGGGGGTGAGGCTTGGCGGAAGGATCTGGGTATGAGAGGTCTCGGGAGGGGTGAGGCTTGGCAGAAGGATCTGGGTATGACGGGGTCTTGGATGCACAGGGGTTGGGCAGACGGGGGAACAGCTCCCTGTACAGGGAACCCTCACCCTGGAGCTGAGGAGCGATGGGTGCAGGAAGAGGGGCAGGGGAGATTTGCAGAGCTTCCTGCAACTGGGGAGATATCTGGAGGTGGGTCTGATCCGGCCTTGGATGCCGTGCAGGGGAAGAGGAAGTCCCAGCCCCGCCAGGACTAGCAGCTAAGCCTGCCACAGGATAGGAGCCACCAGCCAGGTCTTCCCCAGTTCCACCCCCTGCCCCTTGGTGATTTACCTCTTTGCCAGCTTCCCTGGGCACCTGAAACATACTGCTGGAGAGGGCCGCATGACCGCTCTTGTGGCTTCCCTTTGCTTCCCCGTCAAAAAGTCATTTTTCTGCAGGGACGCAAAGAAATCTGCGGGGGACATAAATTCTGTGCATGTGCAGTGATGCAGAATTCCCCCGGGAGTAACTATAGTATGGACTATGGGGGTGTAAACTGCAAAGTGCACCAAAGTGTTTTGCTCTAACTGCCCCCATGTGGAAGCTGTTGGTGCAAACTAAAAGGTAGCTAGTTCATATTAAAACGAACTAGGCACCTTTTAGTTCATGCCAGTAGCATCGACACTGGGCAGTTAGAGCAAAACACTTTGGTGGCTCTGCAATTCACATGCTGTCTGCACTGTAGTGCAGTGTACCCATAGCCTAAATAACTTTCCTCAGGTATGTAGATTATCTTCCAAGCGAGGTAGGGTGGAGGAGAACAAATACACAATAAAATACCTGAGTGGGTATTTTACAAGAGTATATAGCATTGTAAGTATTGTGGATAGTAGCATGGTATAAACAAAAGTTATTAGGAAGCACCTACCACCAAAATTTCAAAAATCTGTTTCCACTGTGCTAATATAACAGTCCCATTAAAGGGTAGCAGTAAAGCAACAGTTTCCATGTGGTAAGATGCATAAGCCTTCTTTTTCAGCAGCTGAGTGGCTATATGAACAGATTGCCTCAGTCTTTAGCCAGGATGCTGTGGTATAAGCATAGGCCATTACTGCCAAGCTACATAAATAATGACCCATGGCTGCTTATCTGAAAACCATAACTGCCTTCAAAGATCTTACATTAACCTGGCAACAGTTCTCATTCATCTTCACTCCTCCTCCTGTTTCTTGTATTAAACATTTATAATTAACACTTACCCTGCCTTCTTAAGACCAATTTTACAATAAGCAGAAGATATAAATGCCACACATTAAGTGTGTTTGACGGTTAATTAAATGCACAACTAGAGGGGTGAGGGACAGAATTTCTAGTTTGCGTAGGATCTGTTCCCAGAGTTGGTACTATACATTATTTTATTGTTTTGGACACACAAACAAAAATCACTGCCTTTCTGAGGTTTCTTTGAATACTGATTTAGTTTTTTTAAATATTTGATAAATGCAAAGGTAACCAAGTGAATGGCAGCACAGAAGATTACATGGCAAAATTCTGAGAGGTGGCATGATTATAGATAGTGACTTCTGTATACTTAAGCAGATAATTACAAAACATTCATTAGAAGAATTCACCTCAGTTATAAAACACTTTCCAGATTGCAGGTCCCTTTGGCCCTAACATGTTTTGATCCTATTTAAGCATGTCTAGTCTTGGAAAGTGGACTTGATATAAGATGGGGTAGGATGGGGTTATTTGAAATAAAATTATTGTAGGCTGTTTTCCCTCAGCAAGTCTTCACATTTCTTGCCAGACTGGTTTATTTTCAATGCATCAATTATTTTTTTTCTGGATACAACTGAATAGTATTTAAGGTGTTTGGCAGCTACTCTTCAACAGTTTACTTGTGGTGGTTTCTGGTGTTACTATGATGTATTCTCAATTAGATTAAATATATAGGCGCATTAGGCTGCTTCACAAAAATTGAGCTACAAGGATTCCTGAGGAGAAACTTTCTAACAGTGTATGAGTCTGGCTCGTTTTCTTTAGCTTGCAATACAAGCTTTACAAATTACATTATCCTCACCCTAATACCAATTTCCAAAAAGTAGTCTTTCCAAAAATACTTAAAACCTATTTCCCGAATGTCAGTCAGATAAATCACTTATTTGAATCCAAATGAAATCTGTGATACTAGTAGACCAGGTGCCAGCTCATGTCAAGGCCCTTAGGCCTCATTGAACACTCACAAATGCATAGCTGGAAACCAGTCTGGCTCACCTGTGTGTTAGCATTGTTAAAATAGATGTTAAGTCTATCAGAACTTGTTTAGTCTTTATGAAATGCTTGTAGCATGCTGCATGTATTGATCTCACTTATAACATGTATCCCATGTATTACATTGAGTATTTGCATTGTAAACCTCTGTAACTGCATAACTCAAAAAGGAAAGAAGCATTAATTAATGTAAAATGCTGATCCTGCAACAAGCAGGGCTACTGAAACCAAATGAGCCTTTGTGAAACATCAAAGGACAAAGATTTTGTTGATTTCCCCCCCAAACATACACCCATGAAGAGGAGATGGGCACAAACTCATTTGAACTGTAGGGGAAGGGAATAAAAATCCCTGACCAGAATGAACTGTATCACTGTGCTGCTTGGAATTTAGAGGGCTATATTTCTAAGCATAAGCAAGGGATCCCCAAGCTGCTCAGCTTGGGTTAGCCCTAAAGGACATAGAAAGCTTGCATATCACAGCAGCTTCTATTACCTTTTGGAACCTAAGACTCTGAGGCTTGGTCTACACTGGGGGGAGGGGGGAATCGATCTAAGATACGCAACTTCAGCTATGAGAATAGTGTAGCTGAAGTCGACGTATCTTAGATCGAATTAAAATTACTTCGCGTCCTCACGGCGCGGGATCAACAGCCGCGGCTCCCCTGTCGACTTTGCTTCCACCTCTCGCACTGCTGGAGTTCAGCAGTCGACGGGAGAGCGATCGGGGATCAATTTATCGCATCTACACTACACACGATAAATCGATCCCCGATAGATCGATTGCTACCCGCCATAGTGTAGACGTACCCTAAGTCATTTGTGTGTGTGTATTTACCTGCCTTAACCTTGTAAATAAATCATTTCTTTTTCTTAATGAATACATCTTTAGTTAGTTTGTTGCAGATTGGCTACAAACATTGTTTTTGGTGTGAGATCTGAGAGTAACCTGATTATTGTTGTGATTTTTTATGTAAGGGACCATCTATCACAAATGTAAGTTTGCCTGGTGCCAAAATAGACTGGAGTACCCAAGGGAGACTGCCTGTGACTCCATGGTTAGGCTGCTATAGTGTATGAGGAGTTCACACTTGTTACTTGGTTGGTGAAATCTAAGTATAGAACTCACAACCAATTTCGGGTTTGTGCCCTGGTTTGTAACAGTCTGTCCTGAGGCTGGAACTCAAGTTTGTGAGCCACTCCAGATGGCTTGACAAAAACAGGCAGACATATATACATATACCTCACACACCCAGAAACAGCTTAAGCAGTGCCGCATTGCCCACTGCTAACATCACATAAAAATACTTAACCTACATTGCATTTGTTGCTAAGTAGATTAAGGAATACAGTTTCAAGCTGGAGCAATTCACTTTCTAAGCATTCAGGTCCGGTCTGCTCTAGAATGTTAGTAATTGGCCAAGCGAAGCAAGATCCTACAGTCAGCTTCATGGCATTTCCCTGTTTGCTTGTATGTAATGAGATACCTTTGAATGCTGCATCCAGGCACTTCCAGAGATGCAGGGAATGTTCAAGGCATCAATAGGCAGAACCTATTGATTTTGCTGGAAACTGGAAATGCCTGAATGAGAGGAAAATCCAAGCCTCCAGACTAATTGGTGCTGGAGGCCGAGAATCTCTCTGGCTCTCCCTGCTGCTGCCTACCCATATCAGAGGGAGCAGAATAACTTGCTGAGTGGGAAGATTTAACTCCAGGCTATAGTCAACAGAAATAAGAAGGTCTTAGAGAAAAGTTTTTTTTTAAAGGAAAGTGGGTTTCAGGGTGGAGGTGGTGGGGAGAAGAGACCTGAAGTGGGGAGGAAGCAGGGGTCCCATGGAAGGAAGGAAAATAGTGGTGATGGGGGAAGTGGAGTTGGAGGGGAATGTAGGGAAGCAGGGACCCAGAGTAGAGATGAAGGCAAAAGCAGGGACCCAGTGTGAGGGAGAGCAGGAACAAACTTTAATTTTTCTGCTCAACCTCTGCAGATATTGAGTCTGAAAGAAGAGTCCCATGTACAGGAAAAGAAAAGAAGGGTTCTATTGGGGGAAAGGGTGTGAACTGGCGTCAGGAGGGAAGGGGATGGGGCTCAGGTTAATGAGTCACTGAAGGATAAAGGACAAAGCAACTCGAGTATAGGAGCTAATGAGTAACTCCACCCAGGCCCCCCATCATCTCCATTTTTCTCCCTCACTCCCGACACATCCTCTCCCCCACTAAGTTGCTGCAGGCAGCAGAATCTCTGTGGTGTCCCTTGCTGATGCCTATACATGTCACAGATGGAAATAGCTCACTTTCGCATAGGTTGTACAGCTAGGCCTAAAGAAGGAACAAAATGTGTGACCGTCAAGTTACACTGTTGTGAAATGGAATGCTATATGGCCATCTCTAGCATTTTTTTGCTGAGCACCAGGTTTTCAGGGGGTGCTGGAGCTAGTGTCATGATTATATTAGAATCTCCGGCCCCCTCACAAAGTTAATTCCTGCCTGAAGGCAGCAAAGTATTTCCCTTTCATTCACTATTCTCACAGCAGGGAAGGGAGGAGGACCCAGCAGAGAGCCCAGCGTAGATCCACTCCCTCCTGAAAGAAAGAATGACAGAACAACACTTCTAGGGTGACCAGATGACAGGAAGAAAATATCGGGACACAAAGGGGGGGGGTCACCGGCGGAGCAAAAAAAACCAAAAACCGAGTGCTGCCGGTGTAACGACACAAACAGCTCCCTCTCCCAATTCCCTACTGTGGCCCAGTGCTGCCAGCAGTGGGGGGGGGGGGGGGGAGCCGAGAACAGACGAGTGCTGCGGGCAGTCAGAGGAGATTATGCACCCTCCCTTAGCTATGCATACCTTCAGCCTCTGGTTTTCAGGAGGGGGGGGGGGGGAACCAACTGAGAACAGCTGAGTGCTGCCAGCAGTCAGAGGAGGGGGGGGGGGGGAAAGCCGAGAACAGCCGAGTGCTGCCGGCGGAGGGGGAAAAAAAAAAAAAGGCGGAGTGCAGCGTCCCGAATCGGGACGCGGGACAAACACCTAAATATCGGGACGGTCACGATTTTATCGGGACATCTGGTCACCCTAAACACTTCTGCTTCTCCCCCTTTCCGTTGTGGCAGACACTCTGAACTTTCCAGTCTCTCCACATTCAAAACATTTGAGCAGATCCTTAATCTGGGTCCCTTCCCTCCCTGTCTTTTCTTATGCTCATACTGCCTCCTGTTGCACTCAAATCTTCTGTGCAACAGAAACACTCAAAACACCACCTCTCCTTTTCTTGTGGCCCAATGTTTCTTCTGCTGCTGCGGCCACTGCTACTCCAGCAAAAAAATTGCCTGTGACCACTTTTGCTGTTAGACCAGCAAAAGAAAACATCCTCCAGTCTCTACTATGCCTTGATGAGAGGGGGTGCACAGGATCCTGCCAACTACACCAATTTCTAACTAGCCAGTCACCACTGCCTCATGGCCAGTCATGGCTATATGGTACCCTGCCTGTTTCCCCTTTTCAGGGCCTTTTAAGAACTCCACACAGTGCCTGGTGCTGGTTTAATAACCAACACACCACTCCTGCCTGGGGCTGGTTTAACAACCAAAACAATTCAAAACAATCCTTAAGGTTGTTGCCGGCACAAATGCCCGAGGACAGCAACAGCGGGGTTCATTGCCCGGCGTGCTTCGCGCCAATAAACATACCGGGGTGAAGAAACAATCAAAGTTTATTTGAGATCTCAAAGTGGTGCAAGGAGACAGGCAAGTCTCAAATCAAGCACACCAGCAAAAAACAGTTTCTCTCTTCTTATACTTTTCACAACTAAGCCCCCCCTCTCTCCCCCTCTACCACCACCCCCCTCTACCACCCCCCCTACTCCCCCTCCCCTCTCTACCGAAGGCATGTTTATATATTTAAGCCGTTAAATCATTCTAGGGCTATAAATCTAGCTTGTTAGTAACATTCCTCTAAACAGTTATTTGGTTCTGTTTACCCTTAGTTTATTACCCCTTCTCCAGCTAAAAACATGCAAACCTCATCATTATTGCTTGGTACCTGGGTATGAGCAAGGTCGTAATTGGTAACTGGCTATTTACACATTCCAATTCCTGTCCTTGGCTCTTGAGGTCGATTAGAGTTAAACATGGAAGGACAGAGTTTAAACATGGAAGAACTCTGGTTCATATAGGCCTAGTAACCCCAACAAGGTCCCAAACTAAAGTACATCACCACAACACAAAAATTCATATTCAGCTCTGGCTTCTTTTAACATACACGGGGCTCTTCTGTCCCAGTATACTCTTCATAAACTCACTACTTTCAGTCCTTCCTAGATGGAGCTCAGCCTTCTGACTTTGTCTTTCAGGCCCAAACCCTTCTCCCAGTCAGTAGTCTCCTGTAGGAACCTCCTATACACCACAGCTCTATACCACAAATTCCTCCCCAGTTTCCTGTTCCCCTCTGATTCTTTAGAAACCAGCTGTCCTCTGTCAGGTCTCATCAAGAGACTGTTAATGGTCCCATTCCATCCTGTGACAGTGAGCAACACTAATTGTCACGTGAGCGTGCGCACACACACAGGATGGGTAGGGGGAATTCAAAAATCAAGAGATCATAACCACAATATCTTTTTTTTTTAATCATCTCAGTTTTCAGGGGCACTCATGATTTTGGGAGGTCCAACGTGATTTTTGAGGTTGGTAATACTGGGAATAGTCTCCAACAATCAGAGCCTTGTGCAGCTACTAACTCACAACTCTGTGATTGTCATTAACCGTACAGCCTGCAGATATCTGCAATAAGATTAGCTGAAGACATTAGTAGCTAGTCAGAGCACAGGGCAGCGAGGCAAGGCGTTGTCCTCTAAGTCAGTGTAAGAAAACAGGCAATGAAGCAGGATCCAGAATAGTGTCAGCTCATCAGGATAGGCAAATCCTACCTAATTTTGTGGCAGTTGAACACTTTTTAAGTACAGACAGTTGTTTTTATCGTTCTTTCTTCAGAGCTCTCATTGGTTCACATTACTGCCTGCCCGATTGTTGATTTCATCCTGAATGTTCTAGCCCAGAAGTTTTCAAACTTTGGGATATGTTTTTCAAGCCAAGGGGGAAAGTACCTGGTTTTATTACATTAAGACTGATGGAGAAGTGGGTCTGATTGCTGTTCCTTCAACTTCAAAGCTCTAGGAGTAGGCCCTACCTGGCTCCTGGAAAAGGAGGTACTAATTACCCTCCTGCCTGTAGGAATGGCCATTTCTCTGTGAAACTAACAAGTGGTATGGAAGTTATTCTATTCTCCCTTCCCCACAGAATAGAGGATTAGGAGTTTTTCCTTTTTTCTCCACCCAGCAGCATGTTCAGAGATGAGTGTCTCTCAACTCCTTATCTTTTCTCCTCAATTTCTTTGGCTTCTGAGAATTATACCTCATTTCTCACATACTGGTTACAGAGCACAGTGCAACTCTCAGGAACCATTGAAGTGGATCAGTCAGGGAGAACAGAAGCTTCCTATTTCCTACAACAACACCACAATTTTGAAAAATAGAAATGATTAGAGAGAGGATCCTCCCTATTGAAGCCTCTTGTTTACAAACTGAAAACAGGCCACAAATTTGTTTATTATGCAGTAAATATAATGGCGACACACTCTCTACCATGTAGATCAGAGAACAGCGAAAAATGCTCCAGAGATCCTAACTCAGGAGTTATAGTTGGTCTGAGGGAGCATTTTCTGTACAGAAGTGAGATGGGGAAGGGGGAGGCAGTGCCAAGCAGCCACAAAAATGTTCTTGGCCCTCTGATTTATCCATATTCAATGCATATCTTGGAGTTTCTATGCACTTGGGAGATTAAACCTTTCACCAGTTCCATAATAAACCCCGTCTCATGCTCAGACAGAACAATTCCAAGAAGTCGTCACAAGTAGATACAGAGTTTTGTTGTTCTTATGTGAGAGAATCCATGTAGGGATAGCATGTGGCTTAAAGTGTATAGCAACTCATGCTAATAGCTAATCATGACTCTGTGTCTCTCTTGCTGTAAATATCAGATCTGATGACTGGCTTTTACTATTTTTGTTCTATAGCAAACCAGGCTTACAAATCAGCTGCTGACTCCCACAGCCGCCTCCCTCCTTCACAAATCACTGAACCACACTATGAGGTTACTGTACATATTGTAACTGGGGACATGAAAGAACTATGTATAGCACAGAGATCTGAAATGAAAATACGATCAAGAGTGTAGGCAAGCAGCTTCAGTTTAATTTCAAATCTCCCAATGCTTAGCACAGAACAGCTGTATCCTGAAGATAGTACATTTGACCTATAGATAGGAGTAAGAAAGGATTTACCAGCAAGAAGATAAATATAAGTGTGTGCCAAAATATTATTGTAGGAGGTAGCTCTCTCTATAAAACTAATATAAATGACCATGATATAAGCGAAAATAGGCATGTTGTCTTTGTGATGTAAGAGGGTCCCAGCCACATGAAGCAAAACCTGTAAATAACTTTTTGGGATTTCTGGCAAAATAGAGTTACTCTCCTAGAGGTCAGATCAGAGTTGGACACCTAGTCAAATAGAAGTATATCCTCTGAGTTCGGGTGATATGCCCTAAGAGCCCGATCTAAAACTTACTAAGGTAAAGGAAAAGACGCCACTTGACATCAGTGGACTTTGGATGACCCTGTCTTCCTCAATAGTGGAAAGAAAATAAGAAAGGGGCTAGATTTTCCCAGTAAGGGAAACTGGGCTCCTACAATAGACAGCTTCTCTTTACATTTTATCTGAGAGAAGACAGGATAAGGTTGGGGAAGGAATGGGAGTTGAGTGCCTAACTACTAAACTAACAACTGTTTGAAATGAGCCACCCTGATTACCACTACAAAAGTGACTTTTCGTCCTGTTGATAATAGCCCACTTTAATTGAATTGTCTCGGCCCCCCACTTGGTAAGGCAACTCCCATCTTTCCATGTACTGTTATATATATATATATATATATATATATATATATATATATATATATATATATATATATAAATAAAACAATATAACAGTACATCTTCCTACTGTATTTTCCAGTCCATGCATCTGATGAAGTGGGTTTTAGCCCACGAAAGCTTATGCCCAAATAAATTTGTTAGTCTCTAAGGTGCCACAAGGACTCCTCGTTGTTTTAACTACCATTTGTAATTTTTGAACATTGCCCCCTGGGTCTTCCCAGTTTGTCCACAAAGACAACCAGAGATTTTCTGAGTGATTGAAAAATCAGAGCGCCACATTCAAGGACAAGAAAATCTAAAAGTCTAACTCTGTGTATCTTGCACCTTCTTCCAGCGTGCTCACCCTGCAGCTGTATCAGTTAAGTCTCTAGATTCACACCTAGTTACCAATGTGTAATTTGTTTCTCTCCTACAAACCTTTATACATTACCTGTGAATTTGGCTCACTAAGTGTGAAGTATACAATTTATTAAATTAGGTTTAGTAAAGGACCAGTAAGTGTTTTTCAGTGAATTTTTAAGTGATCTTAATGAATTTCTGATCCCTTACACAAAGATTATTTAAATTTTCATAATGACTTTGTGTTTCACTCTTTATTGTCCTTAATTTTTTTATTTGCTAAGCATGATTACTTTCACATTAAACTGCAGTGGGCTACTGTCGCTCTTCAAACACTGGAAACAAGATGTGAGCAGTAGGGAATTACAAAGCCTCTCAGACTTCACTTGAAAACAAAACAATAGGAAAAGTATAAATATTCATGTTGTCTTAAAACTTGTGCAAAATTAAAGGGTTTTTTTTTAAAACAATACCCAAATAATAAAATATTGAAAAAATAAATTTAGGTTTAGTGTCATCCCCAATAACCTCTTGTAACTTCCAACTTTTATTTTGATACCTTTCTCAAAATCCATTTGCAGGGTTCATAAATTTTATTGGAGAAATTTAGCATCAGTGTTGGCATCCACTTGTCAACAAGGAGCTTGGAGAAAAATATCTTTTTACTAATAAATGGTAGATTCCCAAGGCCCATACACTGGTAGCAGAGTTTAGTAAATATAGTTTACATGATGTTGTGGTCTGTGTGACAGACCATTTCAGTGTTTACAGGGGATCCTGTGTGATGTTGGATTGGCCCTGGGGTTTCTTCATCAGTTCTTTTTCATTTTTTGAATGAATTAGTGCATGAATTTAATTGTCAGAATTATTTATATTTCACACATTTTAGTGATGTTTCATACAATAAAACTAGTCTCTCATTTCTTCTGGATTGCAAGAATTTTCTTAAAGTTCTGCTCTATGGAATCCAGTTTTTATCTAACAAGATGATAGTGTTTGAAGGAAAGTTCCTGGGGTATTGTTTCTTCTGTGGAAAGAAACCAGACTTTGTAATTCTAAAGCTTTGTCATCATCATCCATGTTAAACTGAATCATTTAAGGCTAACAGTTAATTGTTTCTAATCTAGTATCATGACAAATTAAGTGAGTCTATTGCCACAAGCTGTTTATAAATTGCTCTGATTCACAGCGGTCAATTAAGATTATACTAGGTCTATCTCCACCAAAGTTTTGGACACTTTCTGACACCCCACCCCCCAAAAAATAAAGAAAAAAAAGTTGACTTCCCCAGATAGCAGTGTGAACTATTTATGCTGACCAAGGTTATGTCTACACTGCAATCAATAGGTGTTATTTGCAGCTTGGGTAGGCATATCTGTGCTAGCTTTAATCGAGCTTGCACAATTAAAAATAACAGTGCAGATGTGGTGGCACAGGCATCAGTAGAAGCCTGCCCAGTTCCTCTGGGTACACACAGAGCTAGCCTGCACTATGGCCCATGCCACTACATCTTCACTGCTATTTTTAGTGTGCTAGCTAGATTAAAAGTAGTGCAGGTAAACCTACCCAAACTGCAAATCAGCCTAAGTCAGATCCATGACTTCCAGCTGTTGCCTTACCCCTCTTCCTAGCTTTTCCATGAATCACATAACATGTCATAACCGAACAATGGATGGGTACCATGAACATAGAATTCGTCGTCTTTTCCTAGTGGGTGGCCTGTTTCTATCAGCTGTACAGTATGCCAGCTGTTGCCCACTATCTGTACTGGGTCCCTCTTTCACCATTAAGTCTAGAACATGAAGCTCCTGCCTTAATCCTCCCTGGACTTACTCAGTACATCTGAATTCTTGGGGTCAAATAACTTCACAGCAAATGGTAATTTAATGAGCAGGACATGAAAAAAAGCAGCATGTTTGGCTTCAAAGCTGTGTTGAGATCTGAAAGTAATCCATGACAAGCCATATGTCTGAAAGTCTTGATGAATGTGTATTAACCCACATGAAAGCTTATTGAAGTTTATACAGAGTAATAGTAAATCATGCATATAACAAAGATCACCCAGCACAAAATTCCAAAAGGGAAAAAGAATATTTGGAAATGGCTTAACCAGCTCATCTAATGATGGATCAAAACTTACAGTGCATACTGATATGTTTTTACAAAATGGCTCCAGTTCATTTCTTCTGTTTCTTTATTGAATTGTACCAGGTATTTCCTTTTTTAAATTGTGTACTGACAACACGGAATTTCATTTTGCAGATGTTTTGTAACAAGCATTTCTGCTTTAGTTAAAAAAGAAAAATATATGAACAGCAGAAAAGTAACCTCTAGCTTCAGAATAGAAGCTGATACTTACCAGTGCTTGTTATGGGGGAGAGAGCACAAAAGAGACAAAAAGCCAGTTGAAGAGGAGATAGAGAAGACAGAAATGATATGACATGAGAGCAAAGGATGAAGCAGCTCTTGAGTTTTTGCATGAGCATTGAGGAAGGAACAGTGATCAGAGCTGTGCAACTGGAGAAATGCCTCTAAAACACCAGCAACCAACTTCCTGCACCCCTAAAAGCCCTAAACACAAAGTCCCATCCCTAACAAGCACAGCATACTTAATGAAATATAGAGAACACCATATTTACTGTTGATTAAGCTGAAGGTGTGTGGGACACATAACAGAGTGGTGGACACATAGTTCCAGGTAGAATGTGTATGAATTGGCAATAGCCTTCTTGTGTACACAATGGAATAAAGAAAATCAGTTGACACAGAGGAGCATTTCTTTCTAATATGTTGATAAAGAAACAATGCAAAGAGTTGTCTTACAGCTGAGAAACAATTCTGGGAACTGCAAATTTTTACACAACCATTATTTAAGTTGGGGAAAAACAACAATGAATGGGGGTGGATAAAGTTGTCTATTTGGACATCAAAGGAAAGAACATTATCTAAAATGTATTTTGATCAATCAGATAAAATATCAGTTTAGTTTTTTTAAACATATTTAATTAATACAAAAGAAAAAAAACCTCAGAGCATTAAACATGATAATTGTCATGTTAAAAGCACAAGCTACAAACAGAACTGTGAAGTTAATAGCACCACTTCAATCAGTTTTATCATTAGGAGTCAAATAGCTGAGAGAGAAATATTTTAAACTGATCCTAGCTTACCTTTTCTTGGGAATTTTTCTATTATAAAATACACCATAGTTCTTACCCCTGCAATACAACCAATGGACCTAATGCTAAATAGGCATCCACACTCATGTAAGGCTTAAATGGAGTGGAAATGTACATCACTGCCACACAGAGTGACTCAGGAGCCGTGCACCTCTTCCAGGACTGTGGTGTAGACTTTCATGATGCCCTTTCACTTGGAGCAAAAGCATGAATATTTGGAGAGCATTACTAGTGGGGTCACACACTGAATCCACAAGGTTAAGACCACATGCTAGAAGGGACTAGTAAACCATATCCACAATTCCCTCTCTCAGCATACAGTAGCAGATTCTGTGTGCATGATGGTCCTGAGTCACATGTTGGAACCAAAAATTCAGCCCTGCCATGCTTCAGAATATTTTCCTTGGAGCACTGTCCTTTTACCTGGGCTATTTAACAATCTTTAGCTTTACTGTGTGAATAGTCATTACACATTGTTCACCTTGGTAGAAAATAACTTCACCTATATTTGGATCTTCATTTCTGTTGGTGTTTTAGATTGGTATTCCTACTTTATAGAAAAAATAATTCTTTGTAACTTCAAAATGCAAACATTCCTGAGAATGTGTCAGATGTTTTAACGTATGGTACACAAACTAATTAAATCACATATGTCTAATCATTTGCTGTTCCTGGAATAATTTTGACAATATGGAACACAATTTGCATTTGTTTATGCCTGCTGTTGCTTACTGCCTATGGAAATATAATGTCTTAGCATTGTAAGGATATATTATGGTAGATTTTCAGATTATATTCTGTGTGATATTTCTTGTGATCTCTCTTTCCGTGTAATTGAAATATACTTTCTGGAGAGGATATTACAGATCAGTTTCACTTTGTAAGGAACTCCCTCTTCTCATTTACTGCCTTTAACTGTAAAACAACATATAGAGGAGAAGCCTGTGAAAATTTGTTTTACTTGTACCAGGCATAGAGCAGAATTGCTTTCTTACAATGCAAATTCATATCTACAATTATTATTTATTTGTATTACAGTAATGCGTTGAGGTTCCAGTCATGATGGAAGATCTATCATTATGCTAGAGTACAGAGTAAAAAACAATCCTTGCTCTAAAAAGCTTGCAATCCAAACAAAGAAGACAAAGAAAAAAAGTGGTAACCAACAGCTCAAAAGTACATAGTATGTTGATCATATTTCCCCGAACCAGCCTTTCCTGTATTCTATGTACTGTATATGCCACAACCAACCCATAGTGACCACCTCTCACCATGCCCACCTCACAAAAATTGCTAAAACTCAATCTGAGCGAATAAAACAAAGACAGTCAGAAAATCAGACTAGCCAAAAGTGTCTCAAAGCCTGCTTCTGGTTCCCATCTTCTCTGCTCCATGTGGAAGGGCATGGGGGTAGCTCCTGGCAATGTCTTCTGGGAGATGGTGCCAACGTGGCCCATTCCTCCCCCTGCAGACACTGGCAAGCAGCTCCAGGCTACTTGTCAGCTCCCTGTGTTGGGGGAGATGGAGAGAAGAGAAGGGGCTCCTGGTGTGGTCTCATGAAGCAATATTCAGAGTTTTTACATTTGAAAGCCAAAAAAAACCCCAAAACCGAACATCCCATTTGTTTAGGACAGGCCCATTTGCCAACTTCTGCTTTGGCGGAGCTGTGGGGTTTGGAACATGTGTTAATAGTATCATACAGGGGAATCTTGTAGCTTCACATACAAAGTTACACATTTTATCAGGACAATACTGATCAGCAAATTATGCTTTTTCAAATGATACCTTACATGGCATACCTTGAACAATTACTATTGTGGTGGAATACACCACTGGATTCACAAACTACACAAATCCTCTTTATCTTGTTCAAGTTGTAGGTTTTGCTCACTTTGTTCCAAAGCTGCACCAAGACTGATGCGGACAGTCATATAGCCGTGAGGCTGCAAACTAATACATTGGCCTCTTAGAGGCCATCATTCTGCTGTTTCAAACAACAGAGATGGGTGAAGCCGGAGAAACTGCAAGCAGGGTGTAAGCATGGACACTCAGTAAAGGAATATGAAGATAGACCACTTCCGGTCAGGGGTTACAGGACAGGAAGATGGCAAGGTAGTATACAGGAATGGGTGCCCAGTGGGCTTACAGGAAGGGATGTGAAGATCATATCTTGATTTTTGTGGCTGCACATTTATATTGCATTAACCTTGAAACAACACATTAAAAAAGCTACCACATGCTCTGCCCTATAACTCAGAGCATGGTGGCTGCCGTGCTGTGTAGCACTTATAGAGGCATGTGGATGTGTGAATGCCTACTATGTTAAAGGGGTGGGGGGGGGGGGAGGGAAAAAGGTTGAACATGGTGTTAGCATGCAGAGAAGACAAGGCCTCTATCTCTTGCTCTAATCCTCCTTCTGAAGGCTCAGGGCCAGCTCCAGCATTTCTGCCGCCCCAAGCAAAAAAAAAAAAAAGCCGCGATCGGCGGCGGCAGTTCAGCGGCAGGTCCTTCGCTCCTAGAGGGAGTGAGGGACCTGCTGCCCCCGAATTGCCGCAGGTGCCGCCCCTCTCCCTTGGCCGCCCCAAGCACCTGCTTGTTAAGCTGGTGCCTGGAGCCGGCCCTGTGAAGGGTAAAGGGTTTCCTGGTCAGTTTCCTAACTCTCGATAGATGAGGAAGGTCTTCCTTCTCTCTCTTCCTTCCTCTGCTTCTGGTAGATGAGGAGAGGAAGGGGACCCTCCCCTCTGCCTCTCTATGAACTTGAGGGGGCAGAGTCTCTCCCCCCCTACTTTTGGCGACTGAAAGAGTCTCCTCCTTCTGGATTTCTGATAGGAAGGTGTCAAACTGAGAAGGGGATGGTCATGCCAAATGGTTAGAGCAATGGTGGTTGGGCCTAGAGATCAGGCTAGGGACTCCAGCTAAGTGTCAGAGCAGAAATGAAGAATAGAATTGGAACAAGGAACAGTTGGTCTGAACCACCAAGTGGCAGGGATTACTCCCAGCAAAATAGTGATGTTGAGCAGACTGGAGTGGCTGCTGTCAATGGGAGCCTATATTCCTGGCCTTGGGGGTCACCTAGTTAGACCTTCACTTATAGATTGTCAATCAACCAGGGCTCATAGAACCCTCAGGTAATCAGGCTCAGAGATGACTAAGGTTAAAAGATTTTGTCAATTCACGGAAACCTGCAACCTGTTTGACTTTTACTAAAAATAGCCAAGCGGGGAGGGGAGGAAGAAGAGAGACTAACAGTGGGAGCCCCACCAGGGGCTGACCACTGGCTGCTGCTGCTCCTGTGGCAGGGGCGGACTCATCCCAGACATTGTTCCAGCCCCAGGCTGCTGCTCTGCCAGCCCCAGCAGCCAACCCGGCCCTGACCACTGCTCCCGTGGCTGACTGCTGCTCTAGTCCTGACGCTCCTGGGCAGAAGCTAGCAGCTTCTCCAGCCCCACCACTGTAACAGGCTGAAGCCAAAGAAATCATAGAGGTCTGATAAAAATCAGAGAATACATGACTTCAGTGACAATCGTATCCTTAGAGAGGACTCATTACTGGATGATACATTTCCCACCCCCCATGAGGATCTGGGACAGCAAATGTCAGGATACAAGGAGCGCGCCCCCTACACACATACACAAATGGAGAAGAGATAGAAGGACCTACTCTGCCTTCTTACAGTGAGTGACTATGGTGCCACCTTTCTCCTCTTATTCACTCAACCTTGCAGTAACAGTGACATGCAAAAAGCAACACAGAGTCCTGTGGCACCTTTAAGACTAACAGATGTATTGGAGCATAAGCTTTCGTGGGTGAATGCCCACTTCGTCGGATGCATACGAAAGCTTATGCTCCAATACATCTGTTAGTCTTAAAGGTGCCACAGGACTCTCTGTTGCTTTTTACAGATCCAGACTAACACGGCTACCCCTCTGATAAGTGACATGCAAATTGAAGAGCTTACAGTTTTGCAAAGCAAGTATTTTAAGGCAGGAGAATGTGTGATAGAGTATATCTGCTCTGTCCTGAAACCAGGAAAATCTGGTAATCACAATAAAACAATTGACAAAAGAGGTAGTGTTGGGGTATATTTACATACCATTTATAACGACCTTATTACAATTCTTTATATGAACATAAAATGGCTTGTGCAACAAGACTGATAGTCTGTTTTAGTTTTACATTAATGTATTCCTTTTAGTTTATAATTTAACTTTGAATCAATTTTGCACTTGTGAAAAATGCTGGATTAAGAGCCCAGCACCCTGAAGCCTGACATCCAAGATGGGATAGCACAGGCAGCAGCATGGCAACATTCCCCCTAAGTGCTGCAGCCACTCTGTCTCAATCTTGCTCTGACAGGCCCATTCAGTCCTGAGGCAACAAGGGCACCAACTGGTGGTAGAGATTTGTGACAGACATTTGGAAGTACAGTAGCTGAGACCATCAACTCATTTCATGTAAGGTACTAAACAGTCATCTGCTGTTCCAGAAATGCAGCCACTACCAATTTAAACTGAATTTGAACTGGTAGATTAAGGTGAAAAGCTCCATATCTGCTTACTAACATCTTGAGCCAAATCGTATGAATCTTTTAACTATTGTGTATATAATGTGTCTTTCCGTTAATAAACTGAATGCTAATTAATCCCCTAAATTAAAGTATTAATTACAAAAAGTCTGCATCCATAACTAACACCCAAAGTTCAATAATTAGTGTGAAAAGCAGAAATGTCATCTGCCCTTCAAAATGGCTTTGTACTTAGCTGAAAAATATGGGCCTGCAATCCAATCCAATAGGTGCTGATTAGTGCCGCTCCTGTTTGTCCTTGACTATACACTCATTAACAACAGAGAGCTGAAGTCCAAACAGGCTATATATGATATAAATTTGGAGGGTCTTATATAGCTCCCTTTCATCCTATGACTGTTGTCCACCTCCAGGCACTCAACACTATTCTCCATCATGACCTCCATGTGACAACCCTTTCAGCATACGAGCTTCATCTTCACCTGTCTTGTAGGCTCCCTCGCCACTGATGACACCATGCATGAAATCCCAGAGTATGGAGCTGAAGTACAACTTTCTGGACAGTGAGCAGATGTACTGTTAGAGACTTCAATATCTGCCACGGCCCTCTCCTGGGAGGTGGGATATTCAGAAATTGATGTCTGTTGGCTAGGTTGGATGTGTGCAATTACAAGGACCTTTGAGGCTTCAGAGGTCTAAGGCATCTGGTGATCAACATAATTATGGCCAATTTCTTTAGAGTGGAGAAAACCCTCTGCTGCTATAAAGTTTGGACCAAAATTCAAGCTAATTTTGAAGTCTTGAAGATCAGCAAAATTGTAAGCGAGGAAAGAATTTTGATAATTTGACAACATTCTGTCCTTATGTATCAATGAATCATTTAGAAGAATTACATAACACCCCATTTAGTTTTCTACAATCCTCACATTTCATGACAGAATATTCATGAAGTTGCTTTAAAAAAAAAAGGCTGCAAATATTTAATATTTCTCATCTGAAATAAATTACTTATGGTTGAGAAACATTACATTTGATTACTTTGTTTCAAGGTTTGTCTATAAATATTATCAATTTACTTTCAGCACCACCTTTTTAAAAAGAGGAAGCCTGACCCTAGAGTGAAAATACAATTTTATGTTTATACTTGTATGCTCTGTTAGCAAGATATTGAGCATAAATGGGTGTATTTATTTGCATGTGCAATTAAGGTAACTGCAGGTGCAAATGAAGAGATGTAATTGCATGTGTATTTTGGCTTCACCTACCTCCTGAAAATATGACTCAAAGCATGAAAGCCTTTATACATCAGTTGATTAACTCCTGGTGGTTTTAAATGGAGCTTCTTGTTATGTCACCTAAGGTCATAAGTGTTCTTAGTTATATCAGCAGTGAACTAAAACAATTGAAACCTCTGTTCTTTGTATCTTTGAAAAAAAAAAAGCATAGATTTCTATTTTTAGAAGCCAGGAACACTCCATCATCATTCTTTGCTAAAACCAGAATTGCATAGTGGTAATCTTTCATACAATATGATCTGATGTTTCTTCCAGAAAGAAAAGAGCTTTAGCAACAAGTTCACACTGCATGGAATACTTAATTTTCATGACATTTGCTAAGTTTTTTTTTTTAAATAAAAGTTTAGAACACAAGACAGGCATGTGGACTATTTATAACAGAATTCAAAGGGGTTGAAGTTCATCCTTTTGCTGCAAACTATCTTAGATAGAGTTTGTTGTTCTAAGAAATACAAATATAGTCTTATTCCAAGTTCATTTTTGTACTTTTAGCAGGGCCAGAAAGTTCCCAGCAAAGTCCTGTTCACAGCGAAAATATTCTTTCCATGTTTCCTAAAATAATTTTCACTTTGTCTTTATGTATTTTATTTCTGTCTTTGTGAATGGTACCATTATGCCAATTGACACGTAAGGCCTGATTCACCACTCTTTTACATCAATGTTATCTTTAACTTCAATAAGATATACTGGCGTACAGTTGGTGTGAGAGAGTGGAGAATCAGGCCCCTAGTTTGCAAAGTGTTTTAATCGGCAAAAGAAGCAGATATGTCTATTAACTGTTTTAACCAAAGGGTATAATTATCTGGATTTTGGGTGTGTCTAGATAGTTTGTCACAATTAAACATGCAAAACAGAACTTTATTACTAAATTCTATTTTGTGGGGTTATGACAACCCATTAAAAGCCATAACTCTTTTTCCTCCAGCATCCATCCTACCTCTGCAGAACTGAGCTAATTTCTCTACAGTCCAAAGCACTTGGGACCCACTTCTCCTGCCACTGTGAAGGAAACACTAATTATTATTTCAAACTGACATAATAGCTGAACCTAGCAATATATTTCTAGAACCACATTATCCCATTCAAAGACTGGAGAGATTCCAGAATAAGTTGAAGGAAGTAGAATATCGCACCAGAGGACAGCATAGTTCTGGTCACACGGGATGTGTCTGTGTATAATTTAAAACTCATTTGTCTAGCTACCAGAACTTCAAAGAACCTAGAAAAATCTCAGTGGAGTTATATTATCTAACTTGAAAATAGCTGGAATTTCCCAGAAGTCAAATGGAAAGAATTTCAGTAGAAGAAATTCACAAAATCTTCTGGTACAAGTAATTGGAGAAGATCCTTTCAGTCACAGCACAGAATTTGAAAGGGTGCCTGCAGACCTTGGCCCCATCCCAAGTGTAGAAGAGATACCTAAGATGATTGTTCTGAAGCTACTGCACTTTTAAGAGATGAGAAGTTTGCACCATACCAGGAAAAAACAGGCATAGATACCCTCGAAAGACTTTTTTAATTTACCCACACATTGTAGAAAACAATGGACAATTAACAGACTTCAAAAGTGGGTTTGCTGCTTCTGAAGATAAAGCAATGGTCATAATATTGTTCACCCAATACATATACTAATTCCTTATTGTGATTTTAAAAAGTTTCAACGTAGGAGGATGAATTCTTCTCTTGTTCTTTTCCTTATCCCATCAACTGGGGTCAGGTCATTGTACAAGCATCCACCATCTTCATCTGTCTGAGGTGGCACTAAGGTCCACTTGCTTTCCATCTTCTTTGCTACAATCCATCCATCGCTTCCTCGGTGTCTTTTTTCATACCATCTTCTCCTGGCATACTATCAGTACCATGTCCCCTTCATTAATCCTCCGCATGTGTCAGAGCCAGCACAGTCATGCTTCCTGGATTTTGTCAGCCACACTACAGACTTGGACTTCCATCCTAATACTTTCATTTCTAAATCTGTCTCTTTGTCTAACTCCTCTTATGGCAAGACAACATCTCAGACACCTGCAGACACTATTGTCCATACAGCATTGCAGGGCACAACAAGATTCTATATCGTTGAGCTTTTAGTCTCAGTGGCATACACTTGTCATATACAATCCCTGAGATGTTATTCTACACTTTTCCAGCATTCCCCAAGCTGGACCATACCTCATAGTCAAGTTTGCAGTCTTCTGTAATCCAGACACCAACGTACTTGAACTGCTCAGTCTGGGTTAGTCTCACTTCATTAATCTCTATGACCAGTTTCTCTGTGGCATCTCTGACCACATGACCTTAGTTTTTGTCATCCTCATTTTCATCCTATGCCGGGTCACTGGTAATACCCTTGGTTTACTATTTCCTCTACGCCTTTTTTTGAGCATGTCCTTATTGCTATTATCTGCATACAACAGCTTCTCACCATTTCCCATTGAGATCTTCCTGCTGACATAGTCCATCAATTTGATAAACAGCAGTGGAACTTATGTATTTGGACCAAGATAGATTAGCACTAGTCCTAGGGAAATTCTCTTGTCTTGCCATATGGCTTTAACCACTCTGCTCATCCATTTTCTGCCTCTCACCCAGGACTTTCACCGGGTCCACTGTCATTTCATCAGGTCCTGCTGCCTTACTGTTCATTTCCTGGATTGCATTTCTCACCTCCTTTTCTGTTGTTATGTCAGGCTCAGGCACAGCACTAGGATCATATGTTTGCAATTCTGCCCTAGCAGGATTTGCTTCATTTAAGATTCTCTCAAAGTATTGTTTCCACCTTTCCTTCCTTTGTTCAGGTGTTACTAGCGGTCTCCAAAGATCATCATTTACAATACCGTCCTTCTCTGAGTGTCATTTTTGCAATACTATAGATCTTTTTGCCAGCCAACTGTGAGTTGTTTACCAGTTCAGTATATAAGTAATTTAAGGCCCTTTTTGGCCCTTTTCACTCCCCTCTTGGCAGTTCACTTTGCTCCTTTGTATTGGTTTTGATGTTTTCATTTACTCTCAATGGATTCATTTTTCTCTTTATGCACCATTTTCTTCTTTCAGATTACTATTTGCACTTTATTGGTCCACTACCTCTCCTCTCTTTCCCTTGTTTTCCCCCCATCTGCATCATCTACAAACCTCTTCTACCACCATGATCCATATTTGCCAGAAGATCTTGTGAAGGCCAAGACTATAACAGGGTTCAAAAAAGAACTAGATACATTCATGGAGGATAGGTCCATCAATGGCTATTAGCCAGGATGTTCAAAACCATGTTCTGAAGTGTTTACCAGAAGCTGGGAATGGGTGACAGGGGATGGATCACTTGATGATTACCTGTTCTGTTCATTTCCTCTGAAGTACTTGGTATTGGCCACTTTCAGAAGATAGGATACTGGGCTAGACAGACCATTGGTCTGACCCACTATGGCCGTTCTTATGTTCTTTTAAGTGGTGCCACTCCTCTTCAGTGGATGTCAAATCAGTTTTCAGACACTTATCCTGCACAGCTTGCAGAAATTTCTCAGCCGCCCTTCTCATTCATTTCCCATGCTTTCAGGGGAATGCACAAGGGGGAGCAAACAGGGACACCCCCCCCCCCCCCGCAATAATCAGCAAAACTTCTCTGCCCCTGGGGCCGCAATGGGGAGAGTGAGCTCCTCCGGCCCCGGGTCTGTTGTGGGGCACAGAACTTGCCCCTCCAAAAGCAAGGAAATTAAAATTCCTGTCCATACCCCTGCATACTTTAATCTTGTTTCTTTTGAGCTTAATTCCCTCCTTTCCCAACACTACCACAATCTCTTGATAGTCCATAACTATACTCCTCACCAACATCACATCAATCTGGTTTTTGTTTCCACCAGTGATGTAGGCAATAAAATGACTCATCCTCTTCTGGAACCATGTATCAGCTATTATCCATTGTTTGACAATACACATCTAGTAGTGCTTTCTCTTCCTCATTCATGCAGCCTAGACTGCATTTTCCCCAAAACATTTCATAATCTCTTCTATTTTTGCATGTGAGTGGATTCAGATTACCCGTATCACCAGCAGCTGTTCAGGGGTTTCTGTGTCCACTAGTGCCTGAAAGTCTTGGTGGAAACTCTCCTTCACATCCTGGCTGAGGTGCATACACTGTATCACAAACATGATGTACCTTTTAACTAGGGCTCACATAGCCATCAGTCTGTCACTAACCCTTAACTTCAAACACCATCTTCCTCAGCTCTCCTCTCTCTGGCACCCAGACTCCATTATGCCCCCTTTTGTCACCTGCATAGGAGACTTTACAATCTAAGCTCAACTCCTTCATTATGTACCCCATCCATCATCTTTCCTGTAGACACAGAACATTGATACCTCTCCTTAACATTGCATCAGCTACTTCCATACCTTTACCCATGAAACTGGATATATTCAGTTTTGCTACTTTTATGATATGGGGCTTTTTTGGCTATGCAGGTCACTGCTTTAAGTCTGATTCTTTGCTCTGACCACTGGTCCCCTGACCCTCTAGAGGGCAGTTCAGACACTGGCCACCAGAAATCCTGTTGGGCTAGTGCTGCCAGGCTTAGGGTGGGCAAACTGCTGGCATAGGGCTGAAATCCCCTCCCATTGTTAGTGGTAGTCCCTAGCAGAGAATCATACAGGCCAGTCTCACCTCTCCTTATAATGAGTGTCAACTACAGCCCTTTGGTAACTTGCCACAAGAAGAAGAAATCTGCTTGCACTAACAGTCACTTTGTGCCATTAAGAACTCTAGTATATCATTGGCATCCCCTATATCCACCACAGTGTGAGGGTCTTTCTCCAGTTAGACTTAGTACATGCCCACTCTTCCCCACCTTGTTGGGATTGACTTGGTGAACCATCAACAGGAAGTGCTGGTGCCACCACTATCCAACACCAGGCTGCTTTTAACCCAAGGACCGGGAGTTGAGATCAGACTTTTCCTTCTCCTAGCTAGGATGTCCTCCTGGGCTAAAGGGTCCCATCTGTCCTGAGCTAATGCTTATGTTAAAGGCACCTGATACCCACCTTTCACACTCCCAATTTCAATGAAACCACCTGTAGCACCTGAAGGCCAGTGAAGAGGAGTTTTGCTGTCAGAGGCTATCATAAATGCCAGCCCTTTATAGATGATGGGGGCTCATCCTCAACCCCTAAAGGATAAACAACCCTTCTGGGAAGCTGAATTCTTTTGAAGCTTCATAAACTGAAACTATTCTGCAATGATAGCATGAATGTCTCATGCTTCTAGAAATATTTTTAAAGTGACTTTGTAAAGGGTATCGGTGACAGGGCAGAACGACCCCGCACTGGTACCGCAGGGGTTAACCCTTCCTTCCTAGCAGAGGAAGCCATGCCCGAGGCTCTGCTTGGCATACTCCAACTGGAGAACAGGTATAAAAGCCTGCAGAGCTGCTCCATCTGGGTTGACCGCCGAGGAGTGACAGCCTGTGCTCCAGGATCTGGAAGCCAGCCAAGCCAGGACATGCCCAGACAGAGCACATCACAGCAGAGGAACAGACCCGAGGACCCCTCGACACGGAGGACTTTGAGGTTATGGCAGGAAGTGACCCAGGGGAACTTTAGAGGAAAATGGTGTTAGAGCCGCACAGAGGCTCGGTGTGTTTCGGGCAGATCCCCACCGAGCCGGTAGCAAGGGGAACTTGCCACTACCAGGGCCCTGGGTTGGGACCCGGTGGAGAGGGCGGGCCCAGGTCCCCCTACTCCCCTCCCAGCCACCTGTGCCCCCCCTTCCCCTTCCGGGTTGAGGGGGGTGGCCCAGCACGGGAATCACATGGACTCCAGCTGCTAGGCCGAGCTACCCTGCCTGAGAAGTGTGATTATATGGATGTTGGGCCACACTGCCCAGGCACTGGGGTGACTTCCTTGGACTCTGGCCATTGGGCCACACTGCCATGACACTTGAGGCACATGGACTCCAGCCGCTAGGCCGCACTACACTGCTTGCAAGGGGGATTGTATGGATTCTGGCCATTGGCTGCACTGCTCCAACGCTGGGGCAACTTTCATGGACTCAGGCCATTGGGCCACACTGCCCTGACGCGAGCCACATGGAATCTGGCCGCTAGGCCACACTACCCCACCTGCAGAGTGAGGGGTTATATGGACTCTGGCCACTGGGCCACACCTTCTGACACTAGGAGCGATTTATATGGACTCCGTCTTTTAGGGGTGATTGCGTTGAGACTAACTGACTAAGGGGTGATTGCGTTGAGAGAGGCTATTAGGTTGCATCAGGCCGCCCACAGAGAGGCGAGCACGCGAACTTAGGAGTGGCGAGGTTCCGAACCCCACCCCACCCCCAAAGGGGCGGTAAGGTGCCAGGCCCCTCACAGTATCAAAGATATGTTCAGTGGAAGGATAGTCATAGTACTACTAGGGCCCAAGTGGTTCCTCCCTTCCCCTCCTCCCCGCATATGGCCTTTGGGAAAAATGGCAGAGAGGAGCCAGCCTCAGACTCCAGCCAGTAGTAACAGAAGCACCCACAGCAGGGACTTCTAGACACTCAGGAAACATTATACAGTTTTGACAGGACTTTGGGGCCTGTGCTGATCAGCTGTTTGCTCCTACCCTCTCCCTTCTCCCCAACACTCTCTTCACCTCAGCTTTGCTCCACACTTGCCCCTCGTATTCTCTTCTCCCCTGTCCATTTCACGCCTTTCCTCCCCTCTTTCAATTTAGCTGATGCCCCTCTTAACTAAACCCACTCTCCTGCACCCCCCAAAAAGAATTATGAAGCTAACATGCCATTTGCTGCCATCGTATTGTTCACTCTGCTTGTGTGTTATTCCCCTTCCCCACATGGTATCTGTCTTGCCTATTGAGATTGTAAACTCTTCAGTGCAGGGACCATCTGCTACTCTGTGTTTGTACAGTGCTTAGCACAATGGGTCCCCATTCTTGGTTGGCCTTTAGGCACTGCCAAAATAAATAAATGTGGAGACTAGAAAACATTAAATATAAAATTAAAGTATACTTTAGAATAGCTGATTGTTACAATTTTTTGTTGTACTAGGTGTAGCAGAAGAGGGCTCTTAACATGAATGTTAAGAAAATTGAAAAAAAAAATTAGGACTGAATGAGAAAACTACTACTAAGTGGATTTTGGTGCTTTTTAGCACTAGATTGTGACCCAAGATGGATTCAGATTAGCAAAAATCACAGCCACTTTAAGTCTCTCCAGTGCCCATTTTACATGAGTTTGTGGTCTTAAGCTAAGTCCACAAAGGAAAAAAAAACAAAAAACCCCAAATGTATACCCAGTACAACTAGCACATCTGGAAGTCTCAGCAGAGATACCAAGGTTTGAATGGTTATGAAATCTGAACAATATTCTCCCCAATAAGTGATGTGTTCAGCTGGGTCTACACCAGGGGTCGGCAACCTTTCAGAAGTGGTGTCCCGAGTCTTCATTTATTCACTCTGATTTAAGGTTTCGTGTGCCGGTAATACATTTTAACATTTTTAGAAGGTCTCTTTCTATAAGTTTATATTATATAACTAAACTATTGTATGTAAAGTAAACCAGGTTTTCAAAATGTTTAAGAATTGTCATTTAAAATTAAATTAAAATGCTGATCTTACGTCACCAGCCTGCTCAGCTCGCTGCCAGCCTGGGGTTCTGTTCACCTAGGCTGGCAGCGGGCTGAGCAGGGCCTGCGACCAGGACCCCAGACCTGGGGGGGGGGTGTTTCAGGGCAGAGGGCTGGGGGAGGGGGTTCAGGGCAGAAGGCAGGGGGTGTGGGGGGGGTTCAAGGGTCAGGTCAGAGGGCTGGGGGTGTGTGGGGGTGCAGGGTAGAAGGCTGGTGTGTGTTGGGGTGTGGGGGGTTCAGGGCAGAGGGGTTGCAGGGTAGAAGGCTGGGTGTGTGTTGGGGTGTGGGGGGTTCAGGGCAGTGGGCTGGGGGTGCAGGGCAGAAGGCTGGGTGTGTGGGGGGGTTCAAGGGTCAGGACAGAGGGCTGGGGGTATGGGGGTGCAGGGCAGAAGGCTGAGTGTGTGTTGGGGTGGGGGGTGTTCAGGGCAGAGGGCTGAGTGTGTGTGTGGGGGGGGTCAGGGCAGAGGGCTGGGGTGCTCGGCTCGTGGGGGTGCTCCCAGCCCTCTGCAGCTCATGGCAGGGGGCTGGAAGGGATATGCCCTGTTCCACCCCCTTCCCCTAGGCTCTGTCCCTACCTCTCTCTGCCTCCTCTATGGAGCTGTGTGCACGCTGCCGCTCTTCCCCCTCCACCTCGCTAGGGCCATCAGCTGATTGGCGCAGGGAAGGAGAGGAGGAGGGGCAGGAAAGCACCACACTGGGGGAAGAAGCGGGGGAGGGGGGAAGCTTGACTGCCGCAGAACCAAGCTTCTGCCTCCTGCCCCCGCAGGGGAGAGCAGTGGGCGGGGGGGGCTGAGGGCCGGGACCGCGGCAGGGAGCTGCGTGCCACTCAAAATCGGCTGGCGTGCCGTGTTTGGCACACGTGCCAGAGGTAGCCGACCCCTGGTCTACACTATGAAGTTTTACCAGAAGAGCAGGCCTTTTGTCAGCAGAACCTTGAATGCATCCATTCTCGATTTTTAAATCCTGCTGCCAAAATCTTCAACTTTAGCTGGCAAAGTTAAACCAGTTCCTCAAACTTAAACCAGTTCCTTGAGTGACATAAGCACTCAACTGCCATCTTTTTAACTGGCACAATGCCTGTGTGGATGCAGAAGTACCTATGCTAGTACAATAGGTCATGCAGCAACAAGCCTACAATACAGCTGTCTCCACAGCAGTGACCACTCCGGCCTTTTTTGTTGTTGTTTAAGTCTCTGCTGCCCAGGGTCAGTGACTAGAGACTCCCCCTCCTCAATTGAAAAATTAAAGTCCTCAGCCTATTTTGGAAATGCCTCCTTTTCTGCTAACCCATCTTTGCAAGCACATCTGTTCAGACACCTTACCGTCATGGTGTTACTTGCTCTAGGAAATAGGTCCTAGATTTCCTCAACCTGTGTGGGGAGGAATGTGTGCAGGCACAACTGTGGAATTCCTTCAAGAAGAATAAAGATGTACACTAGAAAATTACAAAGGGCATAGAGGCCCAGGGGTACAGCAGGGACAAGGGCCAGTGCCAGGCATAGGGAAAGGCACTGTAGAAGGTTTACTAAAAGATATGCCCCTATGATGAGATGCTCAGTACCATACTGAACCAGAACCCCACCACCTTCTCGCCAACAACAGTGGACATCTTGTGACCTGCATTGAAGGGCACCCTGGAACTGGTGATCAAAGGAGATATTACTGAAGACATTGACATGGATGATGCCAGAACCAAGAGCCAGGTGCTCTTTGTGACCCAGCTAGATGCATTGGAAGGGGACTCCAGTGTAATTTAATAGGACTGGCCCATTAATACAGGCCATTTTGTTTACTTTCTCTACAGTCCCTAAAGCATCATCACCCTTCTTTTCTTCCCTCCTACCCCCCTCCATGGTGGCCATTCACATGTGGGGAGAAAGAAATTCTGTTTTGAACTAGCTGATTTATTTTAAGAGCATGAAATGAAATTAGCAGGCAATAGGCCAAGATAGGAATACAAAAACAGGAACACAAATTTTGCAGCAAAGACAAAACATACAAAGCATTGCTTTTAAACTACAATGAATCCAGTGAGTGAGCACTCTAAATACATCGTCTTACAGAATAAGATTTCTCTGAACCAATAAAATGCAATATCGTGTAGTGTCATAGTAACAAAATAAAAGCACTTGCAATGGTTTTTAAAGCACTATGCAATGCAAAAGCACTTCTTAGCTACCGTGAAACTGATGAGTGAGCTTCTTCGGTACATAATTTTACAGAACATGCTTGCTTCAAACCATCCAAACAAATAAAATGCAACATCATTGGAACAAATACAACTAATAAAATGCAATATCATGGGGGTAAATAAAAGGATCTAGAATGATTTTTAGTCTATACTTTCATGCACTGAATTCAGGAAAGAGGGAGAAACAGTGATAAACTTCTGACATATGTTAACTGGTGGGTGCCAGGACTCCTCACTGCTTGCAAAGGCCATTGATCTTAACACACACAGCTTTGGAGTTTGCTGCTAAAATTTCACAGAACTTTTCTAGCAAGTAGTATTTAATCTTTGCCTGGATGTTTCTAATCAGAATTGTCTTGTTTCTCCTGCCATAATAGGACACTTTCCCATGCCATTCTGTAAGGCCTTCAAGGATCATCATTTTGAAGAGGCTAGCAGTAAACAGCCCCAGCTGACCACTAATCCTCTCAAGCAGCTTCCTTCTCTGGCCCTTGGAGACTCACATCATTATATCCTCAAGGACCATGATGATCTGTAATAAGTTAAGTAGTTGTTACTATTCTATACCAAAAAGTTACCAAGCCCCCATGCCCAGCCAGCCCTCACAGCTACCAGGGTTTAAAAACAAAAACAAACAAAAAAACCACACACACAAAAAACCACTCCCCTGTACTCACCATGCAGTGTGCTCTTAAAGGCTTCTGAAGCAATGGGAATTGAGAGACATAGTAGTTTTATACACCTTAGATGGGAAAATGTAGACTGTTATTGTCTGCTGTCTGGCATCCCACTCCCCAAACACACACACCTAACAATGGCTTTCTATTTGTTTCGCTAACCTCAGCTGGGGTATCCTTTAGGAGTATCCCTTCTACACCTGCTGAGCAACTCAGTCTGAGGAGGAGAGAGAGAACCAGACAAGAGAAGACATGGTTTTCAAATTGATCCAGACTGCCCAGCACCGAGTCTATGAGATTCAAAAATGGTGGGACCATATGCTTGAGGAGAGAGAGAGGAAGACAAAGATTGAGAAATGCACCAAGACATCCTGCAGCTCTTAAAGTAAGCTGTTAGAGCATATTATTGATCAAAGCACCCAAAGACCACTACACAGCTTGGAGAACAATTCCTTCTGGCTGGGGTGGAGCATCATACCTGGTGGTCAGAGCAGGAGAAAGGACCTAGTGCTCAGAGCAGGAGTCCTTAGCCAGGGGCCAGAGCCAAGGGTCACAACCAGTCAGGAATCAGAGCTGAGGGTCAGAATCAGGTTACCTAGAGTAAGGAAAAGCAGGAGCAGGACTGGACCAAAATGGGTACAAGGCTGGGAACAAAGAATTATCCCAATCATGGTTAAATGCTTCAAGCAGCCAGCAGCTTCTCATTTTAAGAGCAGGTCTGCTAATCCTCTCAGCCAAGTGGGCAGTTTGGCCAATCAGGTGGCTGAAATGGGGCCCACCTGCGCTCATTAGACTGCCTGGGGTTAACCTAGCAGGTGAGCAGGCTAGCTGTGGGTCCTTACTCCTGACAGGGACATAAACTTCTCTCTTCTGTAGGGTCTCCAATCCTTCCAGCAGCAGTATCCCTGGCATTGAGCCCCAATGGACAATAATGAGAACTGCCGTGAACATACCTGCTGCCTGATGTGATGTAGCTGCATGCACCTTGCTATTTATTTATATATTGTAAATAATGTTTAATAAAGTTCTATTTTATGAAAACATCAATTTATTTTCTTTTCCTTACAATGCAGAGATGAAAATCCCCCAAAGCAATGATCCTTCCTCTCATCAAAAACACAATTAATAAACCAGTTACTGTATTTGCATAAGCCCAAAGTAACATGTTGGCTCCTGCTTACTGTCAAACTGTGCTCGTAAAGCTTCTCTAAACCGCACAGCACCTGTAGTGGTACAAGTCACCAACCTTGTCTCAGGCTGCTTCAAATCAACAGACAGCCTGGAAACCTCACCCCTCCACCCTGGCAGTAGTATTTCCCTCTAGCTTCACAGATGTTATGCAGTACACAACATGCAGCAATAATATCTAGAGTATTTTCCAGCCTTGTCATGAGACACCTACGCCTACACTATAGTCTTCCAAAGGCACATTCCACAACCATCTTGCACTGGCCCAGGTGATGTTTAAATCTGTCTAGGCACCTGGATGGTATGTGGCTTCATGAGCCAGGGAAACAAAATACTGTGTCCCTGAGAATCATAACTGGCACAGCAACCCCATTAATGTCAATAAGACAGTCTGGGTAAAGTGTCCTTGATTTCAGCTTTGCAGAAAGTCCTGTATTCCTGAGATGTGAGCATCATGAACTTTCCCTATTCAGACAACATTAATATTAGTAAATCATTCTCAGTGCTTGCACTGCCATGGAGATGTATCGCTTTCTGCTTATATACTCAGAGGCAAGGCAGTGGGGAGGGGCATTCAGATTTAGGATATGAGTCCCATCTATTGCCCCACCACAGATCAGGAAGCCCATTGCATCAAATCCATCTATCACTCCCTTGATATTGCCCAGCATGAAACCCTGTGCAACAGAATATGTTTAATCACCTTGCACACCTGGATGACAACTGGCCCCAAACTGATTGCCCATTGCCCATTAGCAATCTGGGGTTGCAAGCTTCCAGACAGCAACTGCCACCCATTTCTCCACTGTCAGAGGAGTTGGTCTCTGTGCACTGTAGAGCTAGGGTGAGGTCAGCACACAATCTTACGATGTGGCCATCTGTACCTGAAAATTCTACAACCACTTCTGATTGTCCCAGGTTTGCATCACAATCCAATCCCACAATTCTGTTCTCATAGTACGGGCTCCAAACCACTACTCCACTGTGTGCAGTTGGTCAGTGAATACTTGCCAGCATTCCAGCTTCCTTTTCTGTCTTGCACTCATGCTCAGTATCCATGCTGTGTGTCCAAACACTTTGGTTCCACAGATACAAAAGAATCTCTTGCTCTGTTCCTAAAATGGACAAGACAGCTCCACTGATCAGTAAAGCATCCATGTTTCTGATGGCAAGAAGGGAAAATGGCATAACAAAGAGTAGAGTATAAGATGGAACAGAGGGATTTACGGAAACTCCCATAATTCCCTAGGAGGAGTGATGTTGTCCCCCAATACCTAGAAGCAGGATCACAAAACACTGCAAAAATTTTCTACAAGGTAGTGTGCCAACAATGGCATGGGGGACACTGGAATGTCTTCCCAGAATGCCCCATGTCTTTTGCGCAGATAACCTGTTTCTGTGAGGACATGCTGCACCAGCAAAGACAGCCAAATGTGACTGCACTCTGTCAAAAGAAGCATGTTGGTTGCAGTATGCTGGCAGAACTTCTGTCAATTAAACTTTCTAGTGTAGACATGGCCTTCATCAAGGCTGAAATACATTGGTGAGGCAGCATAGGGAAGTTACACACAGTGCCGTCCTTAGGCATACGCAGCATATTCAGCTGCGTAGGGCACCATGAAATTTGGGGCACCAAATTTCATACTGCCCTAGGCAGCTGCATGCTGCATATGTGGCAGCACCAGCCCTGGCGAACAACCCTATCCCTCGGCTGGCCCCCCCTGCAAGGGACAGGGCTGTCCCTAGGGGGGTGAGGGGCCCCAGACAACTCCCTCCGCCCTGCCTCTTGCCCTTCCCCCCTGATCTGCCCCCCGCCTGCCCCCATTCCACCTCTTCCCCCAGCAACCCGCAGGAGCACCGCCAACTTTTTTGCCGCCCTAGGCGGTGGAAGGTCCCGCCCCCGAAATACTGCCGACAACCGGGGCGGCCGAAGATCCGGCCGCCGCAGTCACCGCCCCCCAAATGTTAGCGTCCTAGGTGACCTCTTAGGTCGCCTAATGGGTTGCGCCGGCCCTGGCAACCCGGCCCCAGCCCACTCTACTCCACCAACTCCCAGCGGTGGGAAGTGGAGAGACGCGGCCCCAGCCCGCTCCGCTTCCCTTGCCCCGGCCCCAGCCATGTCGCTTGGGTTGGGGAAAGGACCGCCCCGGCTCTCACTGGCGGTGGGAAGCGGAGCACAGCGGCTGGGAGCTGGCAGAGTAGAGCAGGCTGGGGCTGGGCTGCTCCGCTTCCCACCGCTGCCGGTGGGGGGATCCCTTCCCCCAAGCCCCCTCCCCGAGCGACACTGCTGGGGCCGGGGCAAGGGAAGCGGAGCGGGCTGCTCTCTGCCCCCCGCTAATCCCCCAGGCCACTCTGGGCCTGTGGGGCCCCCAAAAGTGGCCCCCCAAAGCTCCTGCCTCCCAGACCCTGGCGGGGGAGGCCTGGGGCTGCGGTAGGGCACCCAAATGGCTAGGGATGGCCCTGGTTACACAGCTAGTAACCCTGTTCTGCTGAGAGAGGACTTCATTCTCCAGGACGCCCAATCTGTCACCCTTCACCAGCATTAAAATCAGTTGTCAAAAATTAAGAGAAACATAAAAAGATAAAGAGGGAAATGTTCACTTATTGATAAATTTCCTTCTTTTTTCACTCTTGGTTTGTAATGCTGATACTATAAAAATGCCAGTGAATCTTACTATCTAGTGAATCCTAGCTATTCATTGGCTTGCATTGCATAGATGTCATTCTATTAAAAGCCAATCAAATCACACAGTTACTTCATGCCTAAAGCAAGCTTTTAAAGAGATGTTCATTTGCATACATATTCTTCTACAGGACTGGAATGTCAAACTGACAAGAATGTTATTTAAGGAAAGTCTGGTGTTAAAAGGAGAAGGAATATACTGGAATATACTGGATTTGGACCTGGGGTCATGGAAGGAATGTTAACAAAAGGAATGTCTGCTACATTTGCATTCATAGACGAATCATAATCCAATCTGTCAATATCATCTTAAATGCAATGGAGTGGTTAAGTTTTGAGACGAAACTTTTGCACTTTTGAATGCAATTCTGCAAACTGAACAATGAGTTTCAAAAGGTCAACAGAAGCAGTGATGGCTTGTAATTTGGATGTAATCCAGATACATTACTTTATTACATGATAAATAATGTATTAACATACTGCATAGACCTGTGTTAGCTTTGTGTGTTTTCTATTTCTTGCCTAATGACTTGCATTTATCTTGCTCATCTGTTTTGTTTTCTTTCTTCCATCATCAAGAACAGTACACCAAGAAAGTAGATATTCAGTACTTTCTAGAAAAACTGAGTTTACACAAGCAGAGGCCTAAACAGGAAAGGTCAAGCCTTCCACTAAAATTTTGTAGGACTAAATTAAAAGCAGAAAAAACAGCAGCTCTGCAGTCTTTCATTCCTATCAGCTCTTCTCTGCTCAATAAGAAAATGACAATGAAAAAATAAAGAATTTAGCAATGCTCAAACACTAGCCCCTACTCTATGTTGGCTGAAGTTATATTCAGGACAATCATAGATACAATGCTCCCAGGGCCGGCCTACAACATTTTGGCACCTGGGGCGGGGAGCTCAAATGATGCCCCCATGCCACCTCGCTTGGGCCAAAGCTTTGAAAGGTCTCAATTCTGCCTTCTTCCTGTTCTACTCCTCTCATGATACTGCTCTGCTACCTACCCCAATAAAGGAGAACTAACAACTTAAAATGCCTTGTTCAAAAATTTTAAGTAACACTTAACTTTCAAACGCCAGAACAGCAAATGTAACTTTTCTTGTCTGCATAGTAAACACTGGCATTTTTATCTGTTTGAATAATCAAAGGGTGCTTTCCGTGCCTCCTTGGTTGCAAAGATTTGTACTGCTTCCTGAAAGTTCCCAGTCTGGGCCAGCTCATGCTCTATTGAGATGGTTGCAAGGCCATTGTGTCATTGTGGAGCGTAGATGTGTTTTTATTAACTTCAGCTTGGAGAAGCTGTGTTCTCCACTGGCAACTGTTACAGGAAGTGTTAGAAGTATGCACAGAGCAACGAAAGCATTTGGAAAGAGGGTGATCATCTTATTTGTGCACATATATTCCAGAACAGCCTTTGGAGTTGATCCTGCTGAAATGTATCTTGAAAGGGCTTTCAGTTCATCACCTAAATCACTCGCATCAATATCGCGTATGTCATCATGTGTCAACACTGTCTCTAGTGCCCTGCATTGCTGGTGTAGGTCTTCTTCAGGTATAGTGAGGAGTTTTGGAATATCACATAACATCCCAAATATACTGCTGTGTTCCTTGACCTGGATGAAACGTTCTTCAACTGACTGTATTGCACAATCTAGCACCTGGTTAAAGAATTCAACTTTGAATTGTTGTTTGGGGTCTCTTATGCGATTATCCCGTGCCTCGTAATCAAAATGTCTTCTTCGGTGACTCTTGTATTCTTGAATGGGTGGGAAAATAGCTTCAGTGTGAAGTTCCTCTGCCGACTTCTGTGCACTCTTCAAAACATTTTGAAATCCCTCATCTGACCGGTAAGTCTGTAGGTATGACTCTGCTTTGTCCAGTTGTTCCATTGCTCCAGATATATCAAGGTCAACACCTTGAAGTCTCTTGCTTACAACATTTATTTCAAACAGTATGTCATGCCACAACACTAAGCCACACAGAAATTTGAAGTTATGTATGTTTCTGGTGATTCCATTTCCCTCTGCCACTGTTCTCCCATGAACAGTTCCTGTCATAGCATTATCCTCCATAATGGCAACTAGGGCATCATCTATCTTCCCAATTTGGTGTTTGACAGGCTTTATCGCCTTCACTCAACTTTCCCATTGTGTGGCACTCAGTGGTTTCAGTGTCAGAGAGAATGTTCCCAGATGTTGCTTCAAAATTTGCCATTGATGAGTTGATGCAGAGAAAAATACACAGATGCTTTGAATTACATTAAAAAATTCAGCAGCCTCACTAGAAGCTGATGCTGCATCACTGACCACCAAGTTCAATGAATGAGAACTGCATGGGACAAAAAAAGCTCGAGGGTTTTAACTCTCGGATCTGTGTCTGCACTCCTCTGTTCTTTCCTCTCATGTTGGCACCATTATCGTAGCCCTGACCTCTCATGTCAGCTATCGCAATTCCCGTATCTTCCAGCTTTTTAAGAAGCACATTTGTCATACCAGCTTCTGTAGTATCATCAATGCCAATAAATTCTAGAAAATGCTCTCTGACAGTCACCATTGCAGGGACATTTTCACTGGGTTCTGTTGTTGTTAAAAAACGCACCATTAAAGTCATTTGTTCCGTATGGCTGATGTCAGGTGTGCAGTCCAGAATAACAGAGTAATATCTTGCTGACTTCAGACCAGCCACAATCTTCTGTTTGTCTTTTGTTGCCAGTAACTGTATGATCTCATTTTGAATTGTTTTTCCAAGATAGTGGTGTGTGTACATTTCTTGGGCGGTGACTCTTCTTAGATGCTCCTGGAGTACAGCATCAAACTCAGCCATCAGCTCCACAATTTTAAAGAAGTTTCCATTGTTTGGCACAAACAGCTGATCTGAAGTGCCACACAGTGCTAGGTTTTGAGTAGCAAGCACTCTCACAATGGCAATGAGCCTTTTCAGAAAATTTTGCCATTAAAGAGACTCTGATGCAATCTTCTCTTGATGCTGGTCATCTACGGTGGCCTTTAACCTTAGTCTCATCTCAAGCTCTTTCCACCTATGGAATGTTCCCTGGTGATTTGCTGCCTTCTCGTGGCATGCCAGATTTCTAGCCAGATTTTTCCAGTCCTTTGTTCCTGTAGAACCTAATGTGGCTGGAACATTAGACTGGAAGAGTTTGCAACAAAAACAGTATGCAGCATTCTAGGGTTTTAAGTACATAAGCCATGGCCTCTCCACTTTGTCACCATTGGGGATTTCATGCCAGTAATGTGTTGGATGGAAACGTCTATTTTCATTGTCTTTGGGGAACATGAAGTTTTTCACTTGCTGTGGCCCATGCAGTACAAGGAAGTCCCTCAGGCTACTGCTCAAGTGGGTCCACAGTCCTGGATCATCTAGACTTAAGGAACTAAACTCAGTAGCAGCTGTTTCTTGCGCCTCCACCACACTCTTCTCTGATCTACACTTTTCTTCAGGAGTGTGCATGGTTACATCCATTTGAGATGGAGATATGGATGCTGCAGTAGCTGCCAGGTCACCTGCACTCTGGCTAACTGGAAGATCAGGCATCTCCTCACCACTCACATCCTCACTGGGACCGGAAGGCTCACCATGAACATTTGTGTTTATGTATCTCAGGAGAGCTCCTTCCTGCTTAGATAGAAAAGTTTCCTTTGCTTGCTTTCTTTTTCTGAATGCTTCCCCAGAGGGGCGTTTTCTTCTTTCACTCATGACTGCTGTTCTGTGCCAGCTATAGTGGCTCTCAACACTTAATTGAAGGAGACAAATAAGCAGGCTCGTAGCAGGGCCTGAGTGAGGAAAGATATCAGTGTCTTAAGAGCCTAACTGGCTCCTACTACTTCAGTTGACTGCCTGTTCTCCTCAAGTGGGTTCAGGGAAGCAGCAGGAAACAGAAAGCTCCCTGAGAAGCTGGTGTTAATCAATCCAGGCTCCCGGGGGTGCTAGAGAGGTACATAAGAGGCTCCTCCTCCTCTCTCTCACTGCAGCTCCTGCTGCTTTCTGTTATTCCCTCTCACCTTTTCTCCTGCCTGACTGTTATGTCTCTTGTGCCCTCCTTCCTCCAGCACAGCACTCCACCATCTCTGTGCATCTAGAGCAGAGAGAATACATATGCACCAGCAGCAGACACAATTTTCTACACTCCTAGTGGCGCCCCCTGCCCCCCCCCCAGTCTGGCACCTGAGGCGGCCGCCTCAGTTCGCCTCATGGTAAGGCCAGCCCTGAATGCTCCATATAGTAGTAAGAGAGGAAAGAAGAGAAGAGGTGGAAAATTGGAGGAGATTGGAGTAGAGGGAAGGATTGTGTGTGAGAGGGAGTGGGGAAAGTGGAAAAGAGATTTACAGGTTACCTGAAAAAGAAAAAATATCAAGTAGGAAACCATTTTTGCTTTTTTATAACATCGTGATGGGGTCTACAGGCACCAAGTTGAGGAGTAGACAATAGTGGGCTAGAGAGCCCCGAACCCTCAATAGGAGCAAGGCATGTTCCCAGTGAAGGAACAGTTTAAAGGGGCACTGATAGTCCAGGAGAAGGGGGAAATGAGCTAGACGTCATGTGGCATCAGGAAGCAAGGCTGATGCTGAGAGCTGTGCCAGGAGTGGCAACAGCTTTGAAAAGGCTGTTTTATAGCAAGGGCTTGGTTTTCCCACTCCCCACCCCCACTTCTTTAGGAGTTAACAGCCCTCAGAGAGATTAAAGACTGAGACCAGTCTGCTAAGCCAGTGACCATGCCCCAAACTGAGGGGTTCCAGATTAGTAAGAAGTGACCCGGGGGAAAACATAATTTGGGGTAGCTCAGTAACTGGGCTGGACTCTTTGATAAACCCCTAGGACTCTGGTTTAGGACCTGGTGGAGTGGGTGGGCCTGCGTCCCCCAAGCTTGCCTCCCTCCTGTCCCCTGCTCATTTGTAGTGACTGAACTCTGGGGGAGCAATCGGAGTACAAGGGAGTGACTGCGGCTGCAGCCAGGGCCCTTCTGGGCTGACTAGACTCACAGAAACCGTAAGGCCATGAGCTGACCGCTAGGTCAGCTGCTCATCAGACCTTGATAAAAATATATAAGGAGGCCAGAAAGGTTTATTTCTAAAAAGCAAAAAAGTGATAGAAATTAAAAGAGGGATTTTGTGATTTGTTTGATTATATCAGGAATAATGACGCTCACTCTTGCCTTCCCTTTTTTGCTGGAGAACTCTATGGTGGACCAAAGAACTGGGACCTTCCTCGATCATTAATTGAAGGAGCATGACTGTTATTTTTTAACAAAATCTTTCCTCCCATCTGTGTATCAGGTGGTTTAGTTAAATAGGTATAACAAAACAAAAAAATAAAAAAAGGTTTTAAACTTTCAGAGGGCAAAAAATGGCTTCCTCTCTCAGTAAATGTAATGCCGTAATTTTTCCAGTCATCGCTAGCCTTGAGTTGTCCAGGAAAAAACAAGAAGACAAGACCTGAATTTCTAATGGAGCAAAGAAGGGGTGGGGGGAACCAACATCTTTACTTTCAGGCCTTCTTTATATTTCATAATAAAGTAAAAATGGCATAGGCTCTTTTTTTCTTTAAAAATATATATATATTACTTTAAAATGTTATAGAGTAAAATACTCAAACAATAATGACATGTATGCATGCATATATTGTATATTTTCTTTTTACTGGATCTATTGTGGCTGACACACAAATATTTGTTCTATGTATATAAACAAAACTACACAGTAACTCTTGGTGGTAATGTTGGCCTTATCATAACGCTTGTCTGACACCTATTGTCTGGTTATAGAAGAATGCCTGCATTGCTCTGAAATGTGAGAGGACATGCCTTCAGTATACTAAACCTGAGGGCTTCTCTATAGAGGGACACTCAGGAAAGTTAATGTGAATTAACCAAAGGTGTAAATTTAATATGTTAAATTTATGTGCACTTTAACATGAGTTTGAGTTAAACTGCCTGAAACCATTGTGTGGATACACTCATTCAGAATTAAAGTGGCCTGAATTTGGTTTAGTTTCTACTAAACCATGTAGACAAGCCAGTTCTGCAGAACTTTCATAGAGAAATCTTTCACTGAAGTTAACAGATGTTTTATATAGTAGGGTCTGTAGGAGGAGGATCTTAATTTTTTGGATAACTGGCGGTCAGCTTTGTGAATCAGATTTCCTTTATCTCATCCTTTCTTAAGTTTTGATCCAAAGCCCAATCAAGGGAATGGGAATCTTTCCATTGACTTCAATGGGCTTTGGATCAGGCCCTCATCCCACTTTCTCCTTCCTCCCCTTCTCTGGCTGTATTCTATCCTTATTGTAGGGCACAGATCAAGATCAACTTATGGCCTAATCCAGGGGTCTCAAAGTCCCGGCCTGTGGGCCATCTGCAGCCCGAGAACCTCCCCAATGTGGCCCGTGGGGGTCCAGCAATTTTGGGGCTGGGTCTCTCCCTTGGCCCCACCTGCCAGCCCTGGGTGCTCCCCCTCTCCCCCCCCCCCCCGCGTGTCCCCCTCTTCCCCCCCCCCCCCGCATGTCCCCCACCCACCACCGGCAGCGCAGCAGAGCTGAGCGGTGTCTGCTTGCTCCACATGGCTGCCGGCCCCTCCCTGCGGCTCTCCCTCCCAGAGCCTACACCCCCACCCCTACCCCAGCTCAGAGCCTGCACCCAGCACCCAAACTCCATCCCAGAGCCTGCACCCCAGAACCCCTCCCCTACCCAAACTCCCTCCCAGAGCCCAACCTCTCACCCCTTCTGCACCCAAACTCCCTCCCAGAGCCTGCACCCTGCACCCCAATCCCCTACCCCAGACCTCCTCCCCCAAACTCCCTCCCAGAGCCTTAGATAGGTGGAATTTTGGGGGGCGGGTTCTGGGCAGCATGAGTGACATTATTGGCCTGCTGGGAGGATCTGAGGACTGACACTGGCCCTAAGGTTAATTGAATTTGAGACCCCTGGCCCAATCTTTTTATTTACCAGTAATGACCATGAATTTACCAAGCCTGGAGCCCAAGGATAAAGAAACTTTAGACAGACATCAATAGAGAAGACAGAAATGTAGAGAACTTGTTTTAATCTAAAAGCTAATAAAGCTCCTGCCCCACCTGAGTATACAACAAACTATCACAAGATACTTAAAGATCAGCTATCCCCATATGACAGTGTGCAAAGCTTTTAATTTTGTGATTGAACAACAATAAGGTAAAAGAAAATTAAGTTGGCATTTATTTCAGTATTTTAAAATGCAGGAAGGGACTCTTGAGGCTACCAATTTTATGGACCAATCCTACCATTCAGTGCAGGCTAAAAATATTAATCAAAACTTCAGCATAATGCCAGATATCCTACTTCCCAAGGTGATCTAGGCAGGCTTCACAATATACCGCTATCTGTCAGATGTTTCCTATAGTCTCTTATCTACCCTTGAAAGCTCAGACCCAGAAGGCCTGCCAGAAGTTATCTTGATGATGGACATAGAAAAAGCAGTCAACATGATGAAACAGAGCTTTCTGTTTGCAGTGCTGGGAAAATTTGGTTTAGGCAGCCCTTTTGTTAGCTGGGTGATCATAAGCCTTGGCAACAGCTTTTTCCAACTGTATAGTGGCACCCAGCAGGGCTGCCTTTTGTCACTTTATTGTCTTCTTTGTTTCTATATCCTGTAGCTATAACTCAGTCTGAGACAGAGTCTATAGATGGGTGGAATCTAGCCCTGTTTCTCTTCACATGCCAAGATATTTTATTTTGTCAGGAATCCTGACTCCACCTTCCCAATTTTTAAAGATACATTATCATTTTTGACACAATAGGCTGTAAAATTAACATTCATCAGACTGAGTCTAGTGCCACTGAAATCTCAAAATGAAAGGTAAATACTCAGTGCACTGGACACTATGAAGAGAACACCTTGCTTATCAAATATCATGGTGTTAAAATCTGACTGATATGATTCTATTCTCCAATTTAAATTACACAGCAAGGATTGAGGAGGCAGATGAAATGATCTGCCTAGATGGAATCATGTTCCATTGTTCATAATGGGCAAAAATGAAGGTGATATAATAAATGTTCTACCCAGTTCCTTTATGTTATCACGTGTAATTGAGAGGCTAACATTTCTGGCAGCATAAATAGCTCAGTTAAAAATACCTAAACTAACTGAACTATGCAAAATGCAGCTTCACCTGAATTTAAATTTTACTGGGCATTCAGCTTAGACTCATAGACTCATAGACTTTAAGGTCAGAAGGGACCAATATGGTCATCTAGTCTGACCTCCCGCATGATGCAGGCCACAAAAGCTGACCCACCCACAACAGAATCTTCCAGCCTGCGACCCCTGCCCTATGCTGCGGAGGAAGGCGAAAAACCTCCAGGCCCTCTGCCAATCTACCCTGGAGGAAAATTCCTTCCCGACCCCAAATATGGCGATCAGCAGAACCCCGAGCATACAGGCAAGATTCTACAGCCGGACCCTCATTTTACCCGCGATGGCACGTTAATGCCTAATTGACTAAAATCACGTTATCCCATCAAACCATTCCCTCCATAAACTTATCAAGCCTAATCTTGAAGCCAGAGAGGTCTTTCGCCCCCACCGTTTCCCTCGGAAGGCTGTTCCAAAATTTCACCCCTCTGACGGTTAGAAACCTTCGTCTAATTTCAAGCCTAAACTTCCCCACGGCCAGTTTATATCCATTCGTTCTCGTGTCCACATTACTACTGAGCTGAAATAATTCCTCTCCATCCTTGGTATTAATCCCTTTGATATATTTAAAGAGAGCAATCATATCCCCCCTCAGCCTTCTTTTGGTTAGGCTAAACAAACCGAGCTCCTCGAGTCTCCTTTCATAGCTTGTGAGGAAGCCTTTTTGAATACTTGGATATTCCAAGTTGTTTTTCTTCTTAACCTACAAAAATACCATCCTCTGCATCTGATGTATTATAGCCATGCAAAAACTTGGGATTAATGCATTGTTCGAGTGGAGAAGTCAAACATGCGCCAGTCAGGAAATACAGAAATAAGGTTGACAGCAGTGCCTCCACTATCCTCTCAATTTGTAGATAATTTCCACCTAAGGCTATCCCCTATTTGAGATAGCCTAAAGATTGAAGTGATCCTGTATTTCAGATGGATCACAGATGTAGACATCCCAGTGGTCTAACCGCAATCACTTTGAATTGCTTTTAACAAAAGAATGGAAAAGCTTCAACATTTCCAGCAAAATCTAACTATTAAAAAGTTCATGATTTTAAAATGACTGAATTGATTTTTCTCAAAATTTTGGCTTGCTTGGGATGACCTTAACTCTCAGAGTCTCTTATTTGGGAGACATCTGTATAATAAAAATACTTGGCACTTAGAGCTAGTGGAAACCATTTCTGTTCCACAAGGAATTCTGGCATTTCCCACAAAAATTGTTCTGAATCAGAATGAAAGGTCTAAATTTCCCACAAAACTTCCAAAATATTTCGTTTCAGGTTAATCAAAATGTTTTGCTTTGATTTTCACTTTTTAAATTATTTTAATTTTTTATGGCTATATTATGTTATTTTATAAAATAATATAACAATAAAGCAATATGATAAAAAGAGAAACATTCCATTCCAATCAGGTTGAAATTGGATGTTTCAACCTTATCAAAATGCTGTTTCAATTTCTCTCTTTTTTTCCCCCCCTAAACAAAATTCTAAAAATAGTACTAAGCACTTGTATGGCACCTTTCACATGATTATCGCAAAATACATTTCAAATATTAATCATTTAATTAATCATTACAGTCTCGCATTGATTAGGCTGCCAATGAATTGTGTCTAGTTGGTATGGTATACACCAAGTCTCCTATCTCTTACAGTGGTTTTACAGTAGTGTAATCCATTGATTTCTTTAGTGGAGTTATTCGTGATTTGCACCAGGGTATTGGAATTATAGGAATGTATTAAGAATTAATTAAACTAATCTGAAATAAACCTGGTTTAAATAGAAATTAGAGCATCCATACAGGGGTTTGTACCAGTTTAACTAAATTGGTTTAAAATAACACCTTTAGTTAAACTTTTTTTATGTGGACAAGGCATAAGCAAGAGGAAAATGAGACCTGTTCTTTTTTGTTTTGTTTTTCTTAGGGCTGTCGATTAATCGTAGTTAATTTACACGATTAACTAAAAAAAATTAATCGTGATTTTAAAAATGAATCTCGATTAAAAAAATCGATTGCAATTAATTGCACTGTTAAACAATAGAATAGCAATTGACATTTATTAAATATCTTGGATGTTTTTCTACATTTTCAAATATATTGATTTCTATTACAACACAGAATACAAAGTGTACAGTGCACACTTTAAATTATTATTTTTATTGCAAATATTTGCACTGTGAAAATAAAAAAAATAGTATTTTTCCAATTCACCTCATACAAGTACTGTAGTGCAATCTCTATCGTAAAACTGTAACTTACAAATGTAGATTTTTTTGTTAGAGCACTGCATTCAAAAACAAAACAATGTAAAACTTTAGAGCTTACAAGTCCACTCAGTCCTACTTCTGGTTCAGCCAATCGCTAAGACAAGTGCAAACATTTGTAATAAAAAAAAATGTAAAGTGAGCACTGTACACTTTGTATTCTGTGTTGTAACTGAAAGCAAAATATTTGAAAATGTAGAAAACATACAAAAATATTTAAATAAATGGTATTGTATTAACAGCGCAATTAATTGCTATTAATTTTTTTAATTGTGTGATTGATCACGATAAATTTTTTTAATCACTTGACAGCCCTAGTTTTTTTCCTTTTACTCTTTCCTTTTATTAATCTATTCAGTGGAAAACTAGTATTGAACATGAACAGTCAACGTCAGAAAATATGTAATGTCTATCAATTTTGATTCTTCAGTGCTTATACAAAATCTTTGATTAGCAGTTTTGTATGGTATAGCACTCTTAGATTATATTTTAAGGCTTAAATTTGATCGCTCCACATCCTTTGCATGCCTAGTGGAGTGTGAAGAACCTCCCACTGGATCCCCTTCCTCAAGTCTTGAAGCCCTGTATCACTGTAATTATCTTTCTAATCAAAGATAATTTAACAAGACTCCATTCAGATGTCCCTCTTTAATGTAATTAGTCTGAAATCTTAAAAATAACCAAACATTTTTTAAAAAATATTTGGCTGTCCTACATAGATTGTGAGAGAGGTTATTTCTCCCCATCCCAATCCTTTAAGGGAACAAATGGCTGAATGTTGTGACAAACAAGTCCATTTCTGACATCATACAATGGTTAGTAGAATTATAGATCATCTCCACTCATTTTTAAACACATTAATTTTTAGGCCCAAATTTTCAAAAGTGCAAGTGTAATTTTATTACACTCAACTTTGGCACATGCCAATACATGATGTGTGTATGCAAACTGAGGTTGCTTACACACTGGTATTTTTTTTTTAATCAGGCTGTAGGATGTTTTACACTAACCTTTGTGCCACAGTTATAAGGCAGCCAATGATCAGTATTTGTAGCTACTTTCTGTAGTTCCATTAAGATGACTCATGGCCATTGCACTAGGGAATGAAAGACATTTATCTTTTTTCTGTTTAAATTGCAAATAGGACGGCTAGCTTTATGTGCTGCAAAACTGTTTTTCTCAAAAGGTTTCAATTCTATTTTTGTTCAAGTGTGAAAAAAAGTTGGTTGTATTTATTTTCCAAAATGCACAAATTACAAACATTTTTAACACTGGGAAGCTGAAATGGCAAATGTCACTAGCTTATTCATAGAATTGACAGTGATGTAAAATATGAGCCAACAAGAGTGGCTGAAGAGATCTGTAACTGCAGTTCATTTTAAACAATTTATTTTCCCCCACATACTGGAGAATTAAAGTTCAGTGAGTCTTCTATCTTAGGCTCTTATCTGGCCCCCCATTACCATAGTATTTAAACCCCTCACAATTTTTAATATAGTTATCCTCAAAACACCCTTGAGAGGCAGGGAAGTACTATTAACCCCATTTTACAGATGGGGAACTGAGGCACAGAAGGCTAGGTCACACAGGAAGTCTTTAGCAGAGCAGGTAATTGAATTTAGGGTCTCCCAAATCCTAATCTAGGGACTTGGCTGCTGGACCATCCTTCCTCTAGGCTTAAGCACAAACACACCTTGTGAGATAGCTGAGATCATTCTAAAGATACTACCTGAAAAAATGCAGTAAAGAAGTATGTTTTTGCTGGACTATTTCCTTGACTTCCAGCCGTTACTTGACTTTTATAGCGCTTTAGAAAGACTCATCATGTAAACCTTTGTCTTTTAACTATTGCAAGGTGCTCAGACAGGGAGGGAACAAGTACCATAATAAAATTATAAACAGTACAGCTAAATAAATCGTGAATAATTTAGGCCTGATCCTGCAATGTGCTTTGTGCAGGTGCAGGGGTTCCCCAGTGCACCTTAAAGGCTCAAAAACCAGAAGGCAAATAGAAAGAACCCAAACTGTTTTTTCATTTTTTTAAATCTTCTGATTTAAGTACATCTCGTGATTTTTTTGGATCCTGACTCATGATATTTGACTGTTTTGTGTTGGCAATACTGCAGATACTCTGCTATAAAACAGATTAAAATTCACCTACCACATAGAACTATTGAGGGATCAGGTGTTGTTCAAAACAGAACTATCTGCCAGGGAGTGACGGGATTGGCTTATTGGGCAAAAGCTCCCACCCTTGTCTGCAATCTAATCACGACGAGAATGACAGATCTTCCACTCACCCCAAGGTACCTTATATTTAAATACTTTTCTTTTTCATACAGCAATACTACAGTTTAAAGCTGCATTGTATTATTGTAATCCAAAATACACAATTAGCAAACAATTGTGTTTAAAAAATATGGGGGGAGGGAAGAAGTCATAGTAGGTCTCCTAATTCTTATTTTTGTTAATATGTCAGTGTCTTTGGTGCATGTTTGTGACCTAGTCCTATAAGAATAACAGGAGTACTTGTGGCACCTTAGAGACTAACAAATTTATTAGAGCATAAGCTTTCGTGGGCTACAACCCACTTCTTCGGATGCATATAGAGTGAAACATATATTGAGGAGATATATATACACACACATACAGAGAGCATGAACAGGTGGGAGTTGTCTTACCAACTCTGAGAGGCCAATTAAGTAAGAGGAAAAAAAACTTCTGAAGTGATAATCAAGATGGCTCAGTACAGACAGTTTGATAAGAAGCAAGTGTGAAAATACTTACAAGGGGAGATAGATTCAATGTTTGTAATGGCTCAGCCATTCCCAATCCCTATTTAGCCCTGAGTTGATTGTGTCTAGTTTGCATATCAATTCCAGCTCAGCAGTCTCTCGTTGGAGTCTGTTTTTGAAGTTTTTCTGTTTTAAGATAGCCACCCGCAGGTCTGTCAAAGAATGGCCAGACAGGTTAAAGTGTTCTCCCACTGGTTTTTGAGAATTATGATTCCTGATGTCAGATTTGTGTCCATTAATTCTTTTGCGTAGAGACTGTCCGGTTTGGCCAATGTACATGGCAGAGGGGCATTGCTGGCACATGATGGCATATATCACATTGCAGGTGAACGAGCCACTGATGGTATGGCTGATGTGATTAGGCCCTATGATGGTGTCACTTGAATAGATATGTGGACAGAGTTGGCATCGGGCTTTGTTACAAGGATAGGTTCCTGGGTCAGTGTTTTTGTTCAGTGATGTGTGGTTGCTGGTGAGTATTTGCTTTAGGTTGGGGGGTTGTCTGTAAGCGAGGACAGGTCTGTCTCCCAAGATCTGTGAGAGTAAAGGATCATCTTTCAGGATAGGTTGTAGATCTCTGATGATGCGCTGGAGAGGTTTTAGTTGGGGGCTGAAGGTGACAGCTAGTGATGTTCTGTTATTTTCTTTGTTGGCCCTGTCTTGTAGGAGGTGACTTCTGGGTACTCGTCTGGCTCTGTCAATCTGTTTTTTCACTTCAGCAGGTGGGTATTGTAGTTTTAAGAATGCTTGATAGAGATCTTGTAGGTGCTTGTCTCTATCTGAGGGATTGGAGCAAATGCGGTTATATCTTAGAGCTTGGCTGTAGACAATGGATCGTGTGGTGTGTCCTGGATGGAAGCTGGAGGCATGTAGGTAAGTGTAGCGGTCAGTAGGTTTCCGGTACAGGGTGGTATTTATGTGACCATCGCTTATTAGCACAGTAGTGTCCAGGAAATGGACCGCTTGTGTGGATTGATCTAGGTTGAGGTTGATGGTCCTATAAGAGGCGGTGCTCCCATCCTGTTTCTAACACAAGACGCATACTTTGCCCCCTTCCTGGGATTTCCTTTATTATGAACGATAGTTCTGCCAGATCCTGCTCCTGACCTTGGTTCTTCCTATGGTAGTTGCCTGTAGAACGTCCCCATTCCTAATTCTCACTTTTCAGAATGAGGCTCAATGATTTTTATATTCTAGGTTGAAGTTAACAATGTCCACGTGGTCTGGCTACAAATATGAATGCACAGAAGAGCTCTTGACCTTCATGCAACTCCTCAAACCTGACACTTTATTACAAACTATTGTTAATAAGGCAAGTTGTTTGTATGACATCACCAATTTTGTTTCATACATTGAATTTCTTTGTCAGAATTTCTTTGTGGTTTAAAGTAAAAAAAAGTGTCCCATAATTTGTGAAATTGTTTTGTTAGCATATTTCTTATAGATTGCTTCTTCCAAAGAGGGACAATGTAACCTTAATACAATGGTGGATGAGCCAATGAATCATAATCATCCTTTCAGGAAGCTATAAGGCCTTCCTCATAAATTCAGTACAGTCAAATTGTTTCTGCAAATTATTCAGTGGAAGTAGACACTTGTGATGGCACGGAGCCCCATTGACGCTAGTGGGGCTCTGCATGGGTTCAGGGACTTTCTCATGCAGAACAAATTGCTGGATCTGAGCCTTAATCAGTCATAGAGTATGTCTACAATTTGAGCTGGGGGTGTAATTTTCAACTCGAGGAGACACCCCTTTTTTTCCTAGTAAAGATGCACCGTAAGGCTGAATTAGGCCTGGTCAGTTTTACGTGGGATGTTGCCTAATTTTAATCATACTATTGAGTGAGAAGTGTTGTGGTAGCCGTCTTGGTCTCAGGATATGAGAGATCATATTTCAAATCTTTGTGATATAAAGAGTTAAGCTTTAGCAGAACATGTAAAATTGCCACACAGTCTGAGACATAGTGCCACATTTCTCTTTAATCTCACAGACTCTCTCACATGCAAAGAATAGCATCTGTTGCAGAAGCTGAGGGCTCGTCTACATGGGCCACTCAGGAAAATTAATCTGGATTAACAAAAGGTGTGAATTTAAAGTGGATTAATTAAACTACATTAAACCCCTGAGCGGACACTCTTATTCAAAATTAAAGTGACCTTAATTTGGTTTACCTTAATTCATAAGTGAATTGTAATTTTGTAATGTAATTCTGAATAAGCGCTGATCTATACTTGGAAAATTCCACATCCCTGAGAGATGTAATCCATGCCAACCTAACCCCCGGTGTAGACAGTATTAGGTCAACGGAAGAATTCTTCTGTATAGTTAATCCACCTCTTCCATTGACCTAGCTACCACCTCTTGGGGAGGTGGATTAACTACAGCAAGGGGAGAACCCCTCCTGTCACTGTAGTGAGTGTCTACACTGATGTGCTGCTGCGGTGCAGCTGCAGTGCTACAGCTGTGCTTCTGTAGCATTTTAAGTGCAAACATGCCCTAAAGGTGTCCACGGAGGGATTTAATGTGTATTAACTAATCCACTTAAAAATTTATTTGGATCAACTTTCCTGAGTGTCCCTGTATAAACAAGCCAGGTGGTAGATTACAGCAGCATCAATACTGTATTTACTTCGTAAGTTATTTCTTGTTGTTAGTTAAATGAATAAATTATCCAAAAACCTGCTTCAGTCATCAGTGAAATTCTATGACTTGGGGTACGTCTTCACTACCCACCATATCGGCGGGTAGTAATTGATCTATCGAGGATCGATTTATCGCATCTAGATGAGACGCGATAAATCGATCCCCGAACGCGCTCCCTGTCGACTCCAGAACTCCACCAGAGCGAGAGGCGGTAGCGGAGTCGACGGGGGAGCCGTGGCTGTCGATCCCGCACAGTGAGGACCCGAGGTAAATCGATCTAAGATACTTTGACTTCAGCTACGCTATTCACGTAGCTGAAGTTGCGTATCTTAGATCAATCCCCCCCTTCCCCCTCCGGTGTAGACCAGACCTTGGAGTCAAATGTCCTACCACTTTCATAGCACTGCCTTCAGTAGCAGATCTGCACAGTTGCTGAGCAAGATGGCTTGACTTTACTACATACCTACAGCTTGTAGAATCAGGAGCTAAACCTTATGAAAAGCACACCTAAAAAATCAATCTACTTTAAGTACCTCTGAATGATCATCCCTTTACCCTGGTTTGACAGCTGAATAAACCTCTCAGTGTTGTTGGAACAGATTATGCAGTTTCGAAGGAATCTGGAGACTAATGCAGCAAGTGAAATTTCTGCCCAATCTGAAACAAAGGAAAGTGGATATCTAGAAGTCCTTGCACCTGATTTTCCTGCGCATATCCAGTCTTTGCTCCTTACACTTATCTGTAGAAACATCTGTTGATTTTGAGCCCCATTCTTCCTGTTTGTTTACAAGAACTTGAGAAAACTAAAGACGTATATAAATAAGGCAAAAGTACAGCCTTAATTATCCTCAATCACCACTAAATTGTTTTTGTGATCTGAGTTCTGAACTGTGCATCATTTTAGCCCAGAGTAGGTATGATTATTTTTAGTACCTTGTTTCATTATCTTACATTCATGCTGAACTGCATGAGCTACTTTATCAGCCTCTACGCCTAATCTATTCAAATCATTTTCAAATGATTGGTTCTCTTCTTTATCTACTGGTCCATCCCAATTTGGTATTATCAGCAAAGTTAGCTACTGTTGAAATTACATCCTCCCTTCAATATCACATATGTCCACAAAGAAAACCATGGTAAAATTGAAATAAAGAAAAAAGGGGAAAAAAATCAGTTGTGGCTGAAATGTATTTTATATGTCGTAGGAGGTACAGTGTAGTTAATTAAAAAGCTGTTAAGGTAGCACCTTGTTGTACCAAATTTAAAAAGACATCTGGTACGTTTCAGCCCTGTTTGATTTCCCCCCCCCATCCTTTTATTGCTTTCTGTCACAACTTTTAACATATCTTTAGTGTAGCTACAGTGTATTAAATTCCTTGGTTGGCTGGTTTTAAAGCAAAAGCACATTTTACTGGAGAAGCTGATATTATTCACCATGGAAGGACACTGGGAAAATCCAATTAGGTAGGTTTCTTTAACTGACCTTAAAGAAGTTAAACTCTTGGAAAAAAAACATAATGACCATCATTGTCCTCTCTCCACAATCCATGCACAGAGAAGAACCCCCATACACATGAAAGAGTGGAGGTCAATCACCTCTTCACCACTCTTCCTCCAGAACCTGTGGCCAGGGCCGGCTCCAGGGTTTTGGCCGCCCCAAGCAGCCAACCCCCACCCCCCCCAAAAAGCCGCGATCGCGATCTGCGGCAGCAATTCGGCGGGAGGTCCTTCACTCCCAGGCGGAGTGAGGGACCGTCCGCCGAATTGCCGCCGAATACCTGGACCTGCCGCCCCTCTCCGGAGCGGCCGCCCCAAGCACCTGCTTGAGAAGCTGGTGCCTGGAGCCGGCCCTGCCTGTGGCAGGTGCTTTGCAGGTCTGTGCTCTGGGAGGGGGTAGAGACTGGGGAGGCTAAGGGCAGAACTAGGCCAGGTGAAGACAAGTCCAGGGAGATAAACATAATCATCTACCTCTTACCCCACAGCACACAGGCAAAAGAGATAATACACAAAAAGCAACACTCTCTTTTCACTGCCACCACGTCCAACAAGAGTCTCTGGTAATGCAGCTCCAGTGGAGCATTTTCTGGAGGTCAAAGAAGCTATAGAGGCAAAGAGCCTGTACATAGATGTCCCTGGCTTCCTGCAAACCCTGGGATGGGAGTGTGTCAGGTTTGGGTGTGGGTTCAGTGGCCTATTCTGCAGAAGGTCACTCTCCTCACAGGGCAGGTTATTGCACAGATGGGGATGGTCCAGGCGGTGTTTGTTAAAAGTGGTTATTGTACCAGACACTTGTTAAAATGTTGAGCACAGGGTAGTATCCAATCAAACCCAATTTCTTAAATATAAAAGAACATAAATACAGGTCAAACACTGAGAATCTCCTCTTGTAGTCTCTTCTTGAAACAAAGGTTTGCACATGAAGATTAGCCAGCACTGAGAATAAAAGCTTTCCCTAAGCATCTACCCTATTTTGCCTTTTAAATGTTCAGTTTAAAAAAAAAAGGAAAAATGTCACAAAATAATAAAAAACGAACCCTCCTTTTAATTCTTATTTTTTTACAATAATAAATATTAATTTATAAAAATGCTCTTTGCCAAACTTTTTCCTAGCTGTACATTTTTTGCTTCATTTTAAACCTCTGCAAATTTGAATTTATGGTGGAAATACTGGCAGATCATTAGTTATAGTTTAATGCTGCACATGTGATGATATAATACAATACAAGTTAAATTGAGGTGGTTCTACCCTAAAGGGGTAACTGTCCCCACCAAAATCTGTTCATCATCACACTCCCAGCCACATCTCTCTGCCAGGGGGCTACCTAGTCCACTGTGCCCACAAATGTGTTTTCTTACACACTGTCCCTTATTCATGGACTTCGCTCACTGAACTAATCTGTAAGGCCACTATCCTCTCCTCCTGTTTTCTCCTTTGTTGTCCACCAAATGCAGTCATGGCCTGGGCTCAGCAGTTCTTCCTCCTCAGTTTGCACAGGCCCAGGCCTGCCCATCCCAGTATCTGCAACAGGCATCCTCTCCTTCAAAATTTCTGTGATATCCATTTTGCTGTGATGCCAACAAGAAATAAACCAACTAATGATCGCTTTTTGAGCAGCAGTTGTGTAACTACTGGATTATATTATCATTACCTTAATCCTCCTTAGCACTCTCTCCCTGTTCCCTCCTATTTGTTACATTCACTTATTACATCTTATTTCAAATTAGGTCCTGATCCTGCAAATGGATCCATCTGAGTGTAGGGGTTTGCCCAAACAAATCTAACTGTAGAATCAGGCTATTCAGGGACTGTGCATTCATATGAGTTTTCACAGCACTGAGCATAATGAGGTTCCGATCCCAGTTTGTCTTTTGCATGAAATCACAATACTACTACATAAGGCCTGTAGCGAGGAGGCATGGCCTCCCTCAGAGAGTGACAGGGAGGGACCACAGCACACCCCCTGGTGGGCCGAACCAGGAGAGCCACGTCCGCTCTGCCGGAAGCGGAAGGGCAGGACAGGAAGGGGAAGTACAAAAGGCAGGACCTGCAGTTCAGTTGGGCTGGAGCCACCATCGGAGATGGATGCATCCATGGTCCCACCAGCTGCTGGAGTCTGAAGAGAAGCTGACAGGGCTTCCTCCTGAGGACTGGCCAGAGCTCCCAGGACCACTGGCCAACCAAGACACTGAGAAGGTGCTGGGGCTGCCACGTGTGGACTGGCCGGAGCTCCCTGAGATGACACATGCAGGTACACCTGCGGGGGAGAGTAGGAAGCAGCCCAGGGAAACCAGGAAAGTCTGGTTGAGAGCTGGCCTGACACAAGGTCAGTGTATTGCAGGCAGATCCCTGCTGACCCAGTGGTGGACCACTCTGCCACTGTTAGGGCCCTGGGCTGGGATGCGGTGGAGTTGGGGGGCTTGTGCCACCCTTGCCATCCCACCCCTATGGTGGCTGTACTCCCCCTCCTTAGGCCAGGAGGCCTGTGTTCCTCAGGCACCCTTACCTGAGTCCAATAGACTGTGCTTAGTGCTCACCCTTACCTGATCCCATAGACTCTCTTGGTGCTCACCCTTACCTGGGCTCCTAGACTGCTTAGCTGCTCTGCCCTGATTGCAGACCAGAGCCTACCCATTGCTTTTCTGCCCTGCCCAGACTGGGCTGGGGCTCAGACTGCTCAGCTGTTCTGCCCTGATTGCAGGTTCAAGCCTACTAACTGTTTTCTGCCCCGCCCTGACCAAGAGCCCTGACTTTACTGTTCTACCAGGCCGGAGGACCAGAGCACTAGGTGTAGCTAATTCCCCACTTTGAGCTCACCTTTACAGGCCATATGTCCTAGTGTACAAAGTACTGGACTGGGACTCAGGGAAGCTGGATTTTATTCCTGGCTCTGCCACTGGCCTGAAGAATGACCATGGACAAGTCACTTCATCTCTCTGTCTCTGTTTCCCAATTTGTACAACAGGATAATGATACTGACCTCCTTTATAAAGCATTTCAAGATCTATGGATGAAAAGTGCTATACAAGAGCTAGGTATCATTACTGTTACTACTAATTAATACTTAGTCCTGCCATGAGTGCAAGGGGCTGGACTAGATGACCCCTCTTCTATGAATATTCTAATAATTGGTAAGTGATTCAAACTTGTTACTTCTTCCAACACTGCCGCTTCCTTTTATTGATACCTATTGTTAGGGTCCTACCAAATTCATGGTCCATTTTGGTCAATTTCACGGTCATAGGATTTTTAAAATTTCAGCTATTTAAATCTGAAATTTCACAGTGTTGTAACTGTAGGGGTCCTGACCCAAATAGGAGTTGGGGGTCAGGGGTCGCAAGGTTATTGTAGGGGGGTTCTGGTACTGATTCCCTTACTTCTGCGCTGCTGCTGACTGTGGCGCTGCCTTCAGAGCTGGGCAGCTGGAGAGCGGCAGCTGCTGGCTGGTAGCCCAGCTCAGAAGGCAGAGCCACCATCAGCAGCAGCGCAGAAATAAGGATGGCATGGTATGGTATTACCACCCGTGCTTCTGCACTGCTGCCTGCAGAGCTGGGCCCTCAGTCAGCAGCCACCACTCTCCGGCCGCCCAGCTCTGAAGGCAGCAGCACAGAAGTAAGGGTGGCATGGTATGGTATGCAGTATGGTGTGCTGCCTTCAGAGCTGGGTGCCCAGCCAATAGCCACCGCTCTCCAGCCACCCAGCTCTGAAGGCAGCACAGAAGTAAGGGTGGCAATACTGCAAGCCCCCTAAAATAACCTTGTCACCTTCCTGCAACTCCCTTTTGGGTCAGGATCCCAATTTGAGAAACGCTGGTCTCCCCTGTGAAATCTGTATAGTATAGAGTAAAAGCACACAAAAGACCAGATTTCACGGTCTATGACGCATTTTTCATGTCTGTGAATTTGGTAAGGCCCTACCTATTGTTGCCTGTTGCTTAATCTGTTTTTCATTTATTTCATTTGTTCCACCTTTCTATGGTGTTTTCTGATTTTGCTAAAAATTAATCTGTTCTATAGTACAGTATCAAATACTTTAAGGAATTACAGATATTCTTTTTCACTGAGTCAGCAAGTTAATTACAAATTTCAATAGTCAGGCATCTTTCCTTTTCCTTCAGGAATCCACACTGAGTTCCTTAATAAATTAGGGCTACATGAACAGATGTGCCCATGTGGGCCATTACATTTGCACAGAATCTCACTGAAGTCAATGGGACTCCACACAGACAGAATTTGCATGAGTTCATCTGTGTGCAGGATTCAAGGTTTTCATACAATGGAGCTTTATACATGGTCATTGTTGTTGGTGTTTTAACTACAAATGAAGTCAAGCCTGCAGATTTGTAGATTACAAAATCTTCATGGTTTAATTAAATATAGGAACTACATCAGCCCACCTCCAGCCCTTTGGTAAAGTACTTTCTCACTATGCTCAACATTAAGCTATCCTACTCTATTCAAACAGTATGTCCTCCTATGGGTCTGGGATAGCCTGGGTAACATAGGAGAAAACTTTGAAAAACAGCTATAAGAATCAAGAATGTATTGCCCAGGTTCCAGAAATCTGCATTTGGACAGTTCCCATGGGACAATCCCACAAAAAGCCACTAACACACTGGCCCTGCCCTTTCCTAAAATGCAGAACCCAGTCTTCAGAGTACCACAGAATGGCTTCCATGGGGTCGTAGAGAGAAGGAATGTCACTCCAGATTTGACTCTACTTCCCCTGTCAGCCTATACCAGCGTATTTTTGTCCCCTCTGCCCACAGAGGCAGAAGAGATGATTTGGCCCTTAAAGAGTGTCTTAAAGTTGAACTCAGCAAATCCTAAAATAGCACTTCACTTGACTAAATAAATATCATACATGTTAATGACTTAATCCACATCATATAAAGTGTGCCTAGATACCACAGTGATGGGTACCATACAAATGCACATAGAGGTAATAATTGTCATTAAAATGTATTGAAGATGTGGTCTGTAGTCTATTTCTTCTGTATTCAGCCCTAGCTATGTAGTATAAATGTATTTCAACCAAAAACAGAGGCTCTTGAAAGGAATTGCTGAAGTTTTCCTATTGATTTCCCCAAAGATGGATTTCCAACACATCTAATATCTCTTACTAAGACTGTCAACGTGGATTCCCTAGTAGCAAATTCTAAAGAAAATATTAGAAACTAGAGGCAATCATAATTCAATGCAGAAACATTTGTAACAAAGTTTGGACCCAGGGGTTGAATATATAACAGTCTTCAGTATGTATTCGAAAATCTTTAATAATTTTAAAGGAAATGTTTTTCTAATTAGTATTGCTATTCTTCTAGTGGCTAAGGTAAAAGGAAAATATTTTAAAATGTGCTAAATCCATATTCCTTTCCCATTCTTGTATTCAGATGTGGGCTAATCCTGCAAAAATTTATACATGTGAATAATTACTACTCTCACAAATAACAAATGGATAAGTGCATTAATTTACCAGATTAGGCCTTTGTTGTTAAATGTATCTTTTCTAAGACAATGCTATTAGCACCTGATTTCAAGTGACTAAAGTATGTTATAATAAAAAAAAAATCAGATGATCAGATCTCTTACATTCCAGGATATTAGTTTGTATTTATGAACTTTCCCTGTCATTGACCAAAAATATACAAAAAATAGTGAAGTACTTAACCTAAGGAATGAAATTTGCAAGTTTGGTAGCAAGCATTTTTAACAAACCTATCAAATCAAGGGTGGTGCTGTATGACTGGAGAATAATAAAGATGGTACCTGAATTTAAGAAAAAGAAAAAAGTGATCCAGGAATCCACAGACATGTGAGAATGACCCCAATAGCATGCCAGGCTTTAGAACAAATTGTGAAGGAAAGAATAATTAAAGACATGGAAGTAAATAGAAAATGGTACAAAGGACATGAGTTTACCAAATGCAGATCGTGCCAGACTAACCTGATATCTTTCTTCAATACCTGGAAAGATGCTGGAACAAATTATTAAACAATCAGTTTGTAAGCACCTTGAGGATAATAGGGTGATAAGGAACTGCCAATATGAATTTCTCAAGAACAAATCATGCCAAACCAACCTAATTTCCTTTTTGGACAGGATTAATGGCCTAGTCAATAGGGGGAAAGCAGTAGACATGACATCTTGATTTTAATAAAGATCTGACACAGCCCCACACAGCATTCTCATAAGCAAACTAGAGAAATGTGGTCTTGATGAAATTATAATAAAGTGAGTGCAGAACTGGTTGAAAACCTGTACTCAAAGTAGTTATCAATAGGTCACTGTCAAACTGGGAGGATATATCTAGTGGGGTCCTACAGGGGACCTATTCTGGGTCTGGTACTTTTTTCATTCATGACTTGGGGATAATAGGGTACAGAGTATGCTTATAAAATTTGTGGATGATACCAAGCTGTAAGAGGTTGCAAGCACTCTGGGGACAGGATTAGAATTCATGACAACCTTGACAAATTAGAAAACTAGTCTGCAGATCCAATCTCTCTGGATTTCTGTAAAGCATATGATACAGTGCCACATGGGAATTTATTTATTAAACTGAAGAATATGGGGATTAGTACAAGAATTGTAAGGTGGGTAAGGACCTGTCTATAGAAGAAAAGACAGTAGGTTTTGCTAAAGGTGAACTATCGGGCTGCAGGGAGGTTACTTGTGGAGCGCCTCAAGTATCGGTCTTAGGACTGATATTATTTGGTATTTTCATCAGTGACCTTGGCCCAAAAAATAGAAATGTGTTAATGAAGTTTGCTGATGACACAGAGTAGGGAGACATCATCAATACAGAGGAGGACTAGAATATCATACAGGAACAACTGGAAGACCTTGAGGACCAAAGAGAGAGGGACCCAGATTGCATCACCACCTCTCTCGGCTCCAGCTGAGTCCCAAACACTGCCTAGGGTTAAAATAGGATTAGATTTTAACAGCAGCAGCAACAACAGCAGTTCCAGCCCATCTCCATTAACTTCTCTTTTCTCCAAAAGGACCGTTAGTAACATCTTTGATACCATCTAAGAAACTGTCCAACAAGGGGGGTTTTCCTTCTAAAAACTCTCTCCAGCTAAAGGGAACAAGGGATGTAGTTAAAAGGAAAGCCTTATTTAATATCTTACATTTCAAAAGCTTTAACTGTTTTTCTTTCTTTTCTGTATCTGTAATAAAAGGTTAAAATGATTTTGGACGGTGGTTTGCCCTGGCATGAAGCAGGCTGAGGTCTCTGTATACCAAAGCCCAGACCTTGTTTAACACTGTTCAATACTGGACAGTGACTGGATTATGTTAACACCATTAGCTCATATATTCCCTCTAAATGAATACATCACCCATACTCAAGAAAGATTTATTCAAGTTGGAACATGTGCAAAGACAGGTTACTAGGATGATAAGTGAAGTGGAGAGCCTGTCTTACAAGAGGATACTAGAAGACCATGGCTTGTTTAGCCTAGCAAAATGAAGGCTGAGGGGGTATGAGATTGCTCTCTATAAATACACCAGGGGAGTAAATTCCAGGAAAGGAGAAGAGCTATTTAAACTAAAGGGCAATGCTGACATAAGAACAGGCCATGAATAAATGTAGACTGGAAATTAGAAGAAGGTTTCTAAACATCAGAAGAGTGAGGTTCTGGAACAGCATCCCCACAGAAGTAGTGGGAGAAAGTAAAACCAACTGGTTTTAAGATAGAGCTTGATCAGTTTACAACTAGTATTATATGATGGGGTTCTCTGTGATAGCAGGGGACCCGACTCACTTACCCAGGAGATCCCTTCCAGTCCTGTGTTCTTGGGCTGGTTGAGTTCCTCAGCAAAAAAAAAAATGTACATCAACCTTAATACACTTGTGATAAATGAAGAGGGGAGGAGCTCCCTTTTGTGGACACCCAGCCAGCCAGTAGCTATAAAATCCCTGTTAGTAGCTGTTCTCTACTTGCTTTACCTGTAAAGGGTTAAAAAAGCCCATAGGTAAAAGGAAGGAATTGGGCACCTGACCAAAAGAGCCAGTGGGAAGGCTAGAACTTTTTAAAATTGGGAAAAAAAACAACAACCTTTCCCTTTGTGTCTGTTGTTGTTCTCCAGAGAGAGGGGACAGAGCAGAAACAGGGCTGGGACTATGCTGTAAGTACTTTGAGCCAAGTATGGAAAACCATCCGATCATACCTAGAACTACTCATTTGAACCCCAGATATGTAAGTAGATCAGGAATTGTCTAGGAAGACATGATTAGGTTTCTCTCTTTTATTTCTTATTGGCTTGTGGACTCCTCTGTGCTAACCCCACGTGCTTTTGTTTTGCTTGTAACCTTTAAGCTGGACCTCAAGAAAACCATTCTTGATGCTTAATTATTATATTTGCTCTTTTTAAATCTAGCAATAGCCTAAGTTCCAGATGTGTTTTCTTTTTTCTTTTTTAATAAAGTTTACCTTTTTTAAGACCAGGATTGGATTTTTGTGTCCTAAGAGGTTTGTGCATATGTTGTTTAATTAGCTGGTGGCAACAGCTGATTTCCTTTGTTTTCTTTCTCAGCTCTTCCCCGGAGGGGCGGGGAGAGGGGTGAAAGGGCTTGAGGGTACCCCACAGGGAGGAATTCCCAAGTGCGCCTTCCTGGGTAAAAAGGGGTTTTTGCATTTGGGTGGTGGAAGCATCTACCCATCCAAGGTCAGAGAAAAGCTGTAACCTTGGGAGTTTAATACCAGCCTGGAGTGGCCAGTATTAATTTTTAGAATCCTTGCGGGCCCTGAACTTCTGCACTCGAAGTGCCAGAGTGGGGAATCAGCCTTGACAACACTAATATAATTTTCACTGACACTGCGTAATTAGCAAGATGGAAAATATAATAAACCTAAAAAGTATGCAGCAATAACACTATCATGTTAGTCCCTCTGAACTGTCTTCTCCCTCCTGTTCCTTCCCTATCTCTCACACTGCAAAAATCTCTCTACTAGCCACACTTTAAAATTCAACAATTATTGCTTCTAAGAAGGTCACTAAATAGATCTGTATTAAACATTAACCTATACACCACTTCTCTGTAACCTTCAATTACTCAGGTTATTCATATCGATTTTCTAAATTATTCAGTTTGTCCCTATGTGCATTAATCTCTTGAATCAATTTATGCTTGATTTCCTATTACAGTCCTCTAGGTCTTCTGTGTGTTGCTCTGCCTCTGTGGTATTGACTCTATTCAAATGTTTCTGGATTTTCTAATATATCACTTTTAACATGATCAAAATTTTTCCCCAGCTCCTCATTTCCTTTCTTCACATCTTAGGAGACTTATTTCAGACTCAAAATATTTTCTTCATTGTGTCTAATGCTGTTGAATCGGCTGCCTGTGAGTGAGTGGGAGAATCTGATTGCTTTCAGTATATAGAATTATCACGCTTTTGTTGCCTTTTCCTTACTCAATTTCATCTTTCTAGCTTGAAATATAGTGCAGGAGCCATTTTCTGTCATACAGAGTATTCTCTTAATTGTACAGCTGATTCTGTATGGGTTATAGAAGGAAGGGAAAGAGCTTTTAGAACCCCATCATAAGACCCCTCAAATTTCAGGCCACAGGCTACCCCTAAAACTCCACAAAATTTCTCATTTTATTGAGCTTTTCTACCTGTTGAAAATCTGCCTGAACAAGAAAATAGCATTCCTGAGATTTCCTGCTCCTCAGTTCCCACAAACCCAACTCTTAACCATAACCCCCAACACACACACACACACACACACACACACACACACACAGAAGTCTCTTGTGGTGCCCAAGTAGGTACAGGAGAAAGTGCAGCAGAGACCACATTTAGAGAGGACTCTACTATCTCCACAGCCTTGCCACCCACTTTGCCCTGTTGCCCACCTGCACCATTTAGCAGAGGGAAGCAGGTGGTCCTCCATTTTAAAAAATTCTTCTCATAGTTCTTCATTATTGTTTCCTCTGAACAACATGGAATACTGAGACCATTAAAAATAATTCCTTAAATACATGTCACCATGAGAAGAATATACAATTTTTCAAGAATTGAAAAGTATACTATACTATAAAGTATTCATAAACTCATTAAGAGAGCAGGTCATTACCCCTTCCTTTCATTTTTAATTGAACACTTAGTATCTTCAAAGAGCTTTACAATCATTAACTAATTAATCCTCACAGTGGCCCTGTGCATCTTTCTGCTAGGTATTTATTATTATCCCCATTTTACAGGTGAAGCAAAACAGAGATTCTATCCGTATGGGCTTGTGATTCTTGAAACAATTTATCAAGAGTAGGCTAGATAAGTTTATGGAGGGAATGGTTTGATGGGATAACGTGATTTTAGTCAATTAGGCATTAACGAGCCATCGCTGGTAAAATAAGGGTCCGGCTGTAGAATCTTGCCTGTATGCTCGGGGTTCTACTGATCGCCATATTTGGGGTCGGGAAGGAATTTTCCTCCAGGGTAGATTGGCAGAGGCCCTGGAGGTTTTTCGCCTTCCTCCGCAGCATAGGGCAGGGGTCGCAGGCTGGAGGATTCTCTGCGACTTAATTTAAAGACTTCAAGGGAAAGTGGGTGGGTCAGCTTTTGTGGCTTGCATCATGCGGGAGGTCAGACTAGATGACCATATTGGTCCCTTCTGACCTTAAAGTCTATGAGTCTATGAGTCTATTTATTTGCATTTATAAAACAAGTAGTAACTACCTCAAATAGGGTTGCCAGGCATTTGGTTTTCAACCTGAATACCCGGTTGAAAAAGGACCCTGGCAGCTCTGGCCAGCACCACTAACTGGGACATTAAAAGTCCAGTCAGCGGCCCAGCAGGGGCCCAGGGCTAAGGCAGGCTCCCTGCCTACCCTAGCTCCACATGGCTCCCGGAAGTGGCCGCCAGGTCCTTGCAGCCCCTAGATGCATGGGCGGCCAAGGAGGCTCTGCGAGCTGCCCCCACCCTGAGGTCTGACTCCGTAGCTCCCATTGGCCAGGAACCGCAACCAATAGGAGCTGCAGGGGCAATGCCTGTGGAAGCGAGGGCAGCATGTAGAGCCTCTCTGGCACCCATGCATTTATGGGCTGCAGGGACCTGGCGGCCACTTCCTGGGAGCTGTGGTAAACGCCACTGGGACCCCAAACCCAACTCCCTGCCCCAGCCCGGAGTCCCCTTCCGCACCCAAACTCCCTCCCAGAGACCGCACCTCCCCTAATACCCTGCCCCAGCCCCCTCCTGCATCCCAAATCCCTCATTCCTGGCCCCACCCCAGAATCCACACCCTCACCCTGAGCCCTCACCCTCCCACATCCCAACCTCCTGCCCCAGCCCGGTGAAAGTGAGTGAGGGTGGGGGGAGAGTGAGCGACAGAGGGAGCGGGGATGGAGCGAGCGGGGGCAGGTCTCAGATAAGGGGTGAGGCAGAGGTGTTTGATTTTGTGCGATTAGAAAGTTTGGTGATCCTAAGTTCAAACTGTAGATACATCTGACTGATCACTAAAACAACAATAAATCAATATGAAAAGAAAACAAAGAACTCCTCAAAATTTAACAACCACATTTCTGAATAACTGTCACGGGGCAAGTGTGCCCCATCCCCTCTTGGGGTGGGGTGAGGGTAATTACTTCCACATGGCCACATCTTTATGACCACTCCTTGTCTTGGGGTAGCGTGGCCTAGTGGTAAAAGTCAATATGGCCATTCTCTCTCAGCATTGTGCGGCCCGATGGCCAGGATCAGGGTGATGGCCCCTTTCCACAGGACCAGGGGACCCAATGGCCCGAGCCACTATGGCTACCCATTTCGGTTGAGGTGTATGGCCTAGTGGTCAGAATCAGTGTTGCCGCCTGGCTCAGCAAGGCTGTATGCCCTAGTGGCAAAAGTCAGTAGGGCTGCCCCCTCTCTCAGGTTTGCGTGGCCCAATGGCCAGAGTCAGTCTGAGTGTCCACTTCAGGAAGACTGTATGGCCAGAGTCAATAGGGCTGCCCTGTTTGGCAGGGCTGTGTGGCCTAGTGGCCAGAGGCAGTATGGCTGCCCGTTCTCAAGGCTTCGCAGCCCAATTGCCAAAGTCAGTTCATCTGCTCTCTTTCAGGGCAGCATGTCCCAATGGCTAGAATCAGCATAATGGCTACCCTGTTCCACAGGGCTGTTTGGCCTGGTGGCCAGTAAGGGGGGTGGTTTGCCACGTGGGTGTGTGTGCAGGGGTGGCCGGGTAGGGGGAGCTGGGCCCTCCCTGCTCCATTAGGTCCCAGCTGAGGGCCCGGACCGTGGCAAGTATGCTCACCACTGGGTCAGCGGGGAATCCACCCGAAATACACAGACCACGCAGTATGATGCCTAGTCCCCCCTAGCTACTTCCTGCCATGTCTCTGGTGAAGTATTGCTGGAATTTCCAAAGTCTGTAGGCTCCTCAGCCTGTGTGGCTCCCAGGAGGCCGTCACTACTTGGGTGTCTGCAGGGGCTGGGGCGTGTGCCTGGGTCTCGGTGTCTCCGGCTTCCGTTGTCTCCGTACTTTCCGTTGTGGCTTCAACAGCTCCCGGGCTGGAGCCTACAAGTGTGTGTCCTCCCACTTCAGCAGTCAGCCTTTAATCAGCTGAGCTGCTCCCTTTTATACTTAGTCTCCAACCAGAGCATGCCCAGTAGGGCCGAGGGGGCGTGGCCTCCTTGGCTCAGACAGTAGAGTTAACCCTCGCAGTGCCAGTGTGGGGCACGTGCACCCAGTCACAATAACCAAGTTTTGTAAGTAATAACAGTCTCAGAGGCTCTGTCTGGACTAGATAACTGAGCTGTTGATAATTGAACTGTCGGAATAGCTCCACTTTAAGCACCGGTGGTACGGGATGTCTACACTAGCCAGGTTGTTATAGATACAAATCAATTTCAGTTTATTCTCATGTCCACCTTAGCACTATTGCAGCTGCACTGCCCTCCCCATATCTATTCTACAATTCTCAGTAGAGGTTGCTGAAGGAGGAGTGGCTTATGGGATGTTTTGTTTGATATAGGGGCAGAGCTCTTCTAGACCTGCTGCTCACAAACCGGGAAGAATTAGTAGGGGAAGCAAAAGTGGTTGGGAACCTGGGAGGCAGTGACCATGAGATGGTCGAGTTCAGGATCCTGACACAAGGAAGAAAGGAGAGCAGCAGAAAATACAGACCCTGGATTTCAGAAGAGCAGACTTTGACTCCCTTAGGGAACTGATGGGCAGGATCTCCTGGGAGAATAACATGAGGGGGAAAGGAGTCCAGGAGAGCTGGCTGTATTTTAAAGAATCCTTATTGAGGTTGCAGGAAAAAACCATCCCAATGTGTAGAAAGAACAGTAAATATGGCAGGCGACCAGGTTGGCTTAACAGTGAAATCCTTGCTGACCTTAAACGCAAAAAAGAAGCTTACAAGAAGTGGAAGATTGGACAAATGACCAGGGAGGAGTATAAAAATATTGCTCAGGCATGCAGGAGTGAAATCAGGAAGGCCAAATCACACTTGGAGTTGCAGCTAGCAAGAGATGTTAAGAGTAACAAAAAGGATTTCTTCAGGTATGTTAGCAACAAGAAGAAAGTCAAGGAAAGTGTGGGCCCCTTACTGAATGAGGGAGGCAACCTAGTAACAGAGGACTGTGGGGTCCCATGCAGAGCGGATAAAGCACACGACCAATGTGGTTGCAAGCTGAACTGAACCCTGTTTATTACAAGCTTTCTTTTATAGTCTTTCTCAACATTACATAACACAATTAGGCTATAATTACACATCTACGGATTGGACAAGAAGGAGAATCATGTGTTTATCACATGTATAGCCCCACACCGATTGGTTCAACTGTTCCTTACATAAGGCCATGATTTATTACCTTGTTTACCTCATTTTATATAATCCCTAGACCACCAGGGGGCGCCTTTGTCTTACAAGGCCATGAGCCATTGCCAGGCAAGTGTCCCATCGTGACCCTTACCTTCTCATGGAACTTTCCATTAGGTTGGCGTAAGGATGATACATCCCCACACCTCCCCCCTTTTTCTTAAATAAGGAACTATTAAGAAACGTAATATTATGTAAATACCCACGAAAACCATCGGGGTGTAAATAAGGATAAGGATATGCCAATAAGACATATTCTAAAGGGATCCGATGGGGTGGCCATAGACAAGTAAAAAAGGCTTCTTGGCCAGTCTGGTTTGCCCAGGTGACCCAAACATTTTGTCGTGGGTTAACAAAAGGTACAGAGTTTGGACATACAAAGACCCCTGCTCCTATAATAAGGAGTCCGAACAAATAGAAGTACAGCATTATCAGGTGTCTAGGCTGTGACAAACAACAAGTGCAGGTCCGCTGTCGCGGGGTCGTCGTCCGGCTCCTGCGTGGCGGCGTCGGGCTCCTCAGCAATTCGTGTCTTGAACCATGGCCGGACTCACTTCGCTGGAACCCACCGGGGACCCGCATCGGTGGAAACATCGGATGAGTATGCCGGAGGCTTCGGAGCAAACGGGTTGGTGACATCCAGTGGCCGGTGCGTGGACACGTTATCCCGTCCGGTGCACCCAATCGCGCAGCCCCATAAACCATGAGGACAGGGGGTAGCTACATTATCCACCGGAGGGATCTTATCCGGTGGTTTTTTCCTATATGTCCTTTCAAAGCTAGATAAGCCCGGTTCCGCCATTTTTTCCAACCTATTCCGCAACTGCTCACCCTGCCCCTGGAACTCCGCCCGGAACTCTGGGGTACAAACATTATTGGTGACAGGAAAGCCGGGCTGGTTCAGGGCTCGCAATGTGTGGGACTGCGGGGGATGGCTCTCACCGGCCAAATGGGACAACTGATTCAGCATGTCCTGTAGCTGAAGGCCCTGTTTGTACATTTCCGCCCGAAATTCTTGTGACTTATCCCCTTCTGGGCTCGAGACCTCCATTCTATCCGCGGGGTCGTCCGGTAACGGGACGGTACTAGAATCAACTTCGGGTGCACTGGGGATGAGTGGTATGATAGTGTCCTCACCCCCAAAGAACTCACGGGCTCCCACCGACAACACACAAGGCGGCTCCTCTTTTGGCCAAGAGAGGTCATTAATGGCTGACTGGACCTCGGCTTCTGCCGCGAGCGTCTCTATCAGTTTCTTAGATTTGCACCATATTTGGCTCAATGACACGGCCTCCTTGTTGCCGTGAGAGACCGACTCCCAGAGGTCAGAGCCTAGACTCTCCCAGACTGCCTTATCAAAGACAGTATTTGGTGTAACAAAAAACCCGCGTCTTTGTCCCCATTTCAGCAAACGGGACAACGCGTCAGAGGGAAGCTTCTCTCCCCGCTTTTCAGCGATGCGTAATAAAAAATCATGCACCGTCTCCTCCTCTGCAGACAAAGCAGAGCCCATTTTATCAAATGCAGCCGCTCACCTATGAGCTCACGAACGTCTCTCTCATACCGACCAGGAGCCGGTATCCTCCGGTACCTCCTGCCGCGGCTGCCACCGTCTCTCTCGGACGACCAGGAGCCGGTATCTTCCGGTACCTCCTGCCGCGGCTGCCACCGTCTCTCTCGGACGACCAGGAGCCGGTATCCTCCGGTACCTCCTGCCGCGGTTGCCACTTCCGCCTTTTCTCACCGAACGCTTCAGTCGGCTGCCTTGATGTCCAAGCCGAATCACGTCGGGGTCACCATTTGTGGGGGACCATGCGGAGTGGATAAAGCACACGACCAATGTGGTTGCAAGCTGAACTGAACCCTGTTTATTACAAGCTTTCTTTTATGTCTTTCTCAACATTACATAACACAATTAGGCTATAATTACACATCTACCGATTGGACAAGAAGGAGAATCATGTGTTTATCACATGTATAGCCCCAAACCGATTGGTTCAACCGTTCCTTACATAAGGCCATGATTTATTACCTTGTTTACCTCATTTTATATAATCCCTAGACCACCAGGGGGCGCCTTTGTCTTACAAGGCCATGAGCCATTGCCAGGCAAGTGTCCCATCGTGACCCTTACCTTCTCATGGAACTTTCCATTAGGTTGGCGTAAGGATGATACATCCCCACAGAGGATGTGGAAAAAGCTAATGTACTCAATGATTTTTTTGCCTCTGTCTTCACGAACAAGGTCAGCTCCCAGACTGCTGCACTGGGCAGCACAGTATGGGGAGAAGGTGACCAGCCCTCTGTGGAGAAAGAAGTAATTCGGGACTATTTAGAAAAACTGGACGAGCACACGTCCATGGGGCTGGATGCGCTGCATCCGAGGGTGCTAAAGGAGTTGGCGGATATGATTGCAGGCCATTATCTTTGAAAACTCATGGCGATCGGGGGAGGTCCCGGATGACTGGAAAAAGGCTAATGTAGTGCCCATCTTTAAAAAAGGGAAGGAGGAGGATCCGGGGAACTACAGGCCAGTTAGCCTCACCTCAGTGCCTGGAAAAATCATGGAGCAGGTCCTCAAGGAATCAATTCTGAAGCACTTAGAGGAGAGGAAAGTGATCAGGAACAGTCAGCATGGATTCACCAAGGGCAAGTCATGCCTGACTAACCTAATTGCCTTCTATGAGGAGATAACTGACTCTGTGGATGAGGGGAAAGCAGTGGATGTGTTATTCCTTGACTTTAGCAAAGCTTTTGATACAGTCTCCCACAGTATTCTTGCCAGCAAGTTAAAGAAGTATGGGCTGGATGAATGGACTATAAGGTGTATAGAAAGCTGGCTAGATCGTCGGGCTCAACGGGTAGTGATCAACGGTTCCATGTCTAGTTGGCAGCCGGTTTCAAGTGGAGTGCCCCAGGGGTCCTGGGGCCGGTTTTTTTCAATATCTTCATTAATGATCTGGAGGATGGCGTGGACTGCACTCTCAGCAAGTTTGCAGATGACAGTAAACTGGGAGGAGTGGTAGATTATGCTGGAGTGTAGGGATAGGATACAGAGGGACCTACACAAATTAGAGGATTGGGCCAAAAGAAACCTGATGAGGTTCAAGAAGGACAAGTGCAGAGCCCTGCACTTAGGACGGAAGAATCCCATTCACTGTTACAGACTAGGGACCGAATGGCTAGGAAGCAGTTCTGCAGAAAAGGACCTAGGGGTTACAGTGGACGAGAAGCTGGATATGAGTCAACAGTATGCCCTTGTTGCCAAGAAGGCTAACGGCATTTTGGGCTGTATAAGTAGGGGCATTGCTAGCAGATCGAGGGACGTGATCATTCCCCTTTATTCGACATTGGTGAGGCCTCATCTGGAGTACTGTGTCCAGTTTTGGGCCCCACACTACAAGAAGGATGTGGAAAAATTGGAAAGAGTCCAGCGGAGGGCAACAAAAATGGTTAGGGGGCTGGAGCACATGACTTATGAGGAGAGGCTGAGGTAAATGGGATTATTTAGTCTGAGGAAGAGAAGAATGAGGGGGGATTTGATAGCTGCTTTCAACTACCTGAAAGGGGGTTCCAAAGAGGATGGATCTAGACTGTTCTCAGTGGTACCAGATGACAGAACATGGAGTAATGGTCTCAAGTTGCACTGAGGGAGGCTTAGGTTGGATATTAGGAAAAACTTTTTCTCTAGGAGGGTGGTGAAACACTGGAATGGGTTACCTAGGGAGGTGGTGGAATCTCCTTCCTTAGAGGTTTTTAAGGTCAGGCTTGACAAAGCCCTGGCTGGGATGATTTAGTTGGGAATTGGTCCTGCTATAAGCAGGGGGTTGGACTAGATGACCTCAGAGGACCCTTCCAACACTGATATTCTATGATTCTATGATCTACTGAGAGCTTTTGAGAAACTCTGACTTTTTCTTTTGCACTTCCTCTAACTCCAATAATTCCTGAGTAACGCCCATAATTCCCCAGCAAAATCCCATAAAATGACAGGTGTCAGTTCCTAGCCCATCTCTCAAAATGGAAGGCAGAGTGAAGAACAGGTATCTATACAGAACCAGAAACCAAGATAAGCGGTTGATGGTATTCTTGACATTAAAGTTGAGTATCCACTGTAACCTAAGTAAATGGCTGCATGCTGTACCCGAAGAAGTTCTTCATTGTGAGGAGTGCCACTTTCTGGCCCTGGACCCCCCTCCCCTCCACACACACAAAAAACCACACAAACATGGGGAGATCAAGTTGTTCTCAATAACTAAAAGGAGACGCAGGTGGCTGCATAACAATGTTGAAGGGGACTTTTCTGTGTTTGTGAGGTGAGCTAGTCCTAGGACAGTATTTTTTCCATCCTGAGTTGAACAGATTGTTATTGTCTCAGACCTTATTATACTGGACCTTCAGTTTCTTTATTTTCTGCTAGCATGGCTTGCTGGTTTTGATTAAGATCATCTCTGCCAGTCACTCAGTTACTAGGTTATAAACTAACAACATGACAATATGTCCCACTTGTACCAGTATGCAGTGTAGGTGTAGCCATGTTGATCCCAGGATATTAGGGAGACAAGGTGGGTGAAGTAATATCTTTTACTGGATCAATTGGTTTTTGGCAGGAGAGAATCTTTTGAGCCACACAGAGCTCTTCTTCAGGTACCTTTTCCAGGCCTGAAGAAGAGCTCTGTGTGGTTTGAAAGCTTGTCTCTTTCATCTACACAAGTTAGTCCAATAAAAGATATTGCCTCACCGACCTCTCCGCTTTTACCAGAACAGTCCTGTATTTTCATTTTGTCAATCAAAATGTTTGGGGGATTTTATAACTACAAAATTTTTGTTTGAGATGAATTGCTATGCTGAATAGAATTTGTTCTGTCTTTACCAGGAATGAATAATCCAGTGGAACAAGTGTTCAGTGTGATGAAGTGTTTAGAGAGAAAAATTGAATGAGATTACACATTATCAAAGCTGTTATTTTGCTCAAAAGAACATTGATGACACTTGTTCAGTGTTTTCATGATAAGCTCATTCATAGCGGGGGGGGGAAATCTGTCCTCTGAGTAATATGCATGACTCTGTTCAGTCAGGAGCTGGCAACAGTGAGCAGCACACATTGTAAAAAATACATACTTTTGTCTCTTGAATGACTACTTTACAACCCTAAAAAGTGTAGCCACAAAAGTGGCCCAGTTTTTAAACACCACTTAGCACCTAATGTAGGCAAAGATAGGCATGTTTAAAAATATAATTAAAATATTACTACCACATGAACCACAACCACTGGCATTTGTTTGGGCATGAGCATGCCTAGTGCCCCAGGATGCAGTTGCAAAGGCTACTGTTATAGCTCCATTTCAGGAATGTTGACATTTATTTCTAGAGATGAATACACAATAATTTGATTAATCTAGCTTCTTTCTGTTTGCAGGATTCAAAAAGGAATTTTTATTATATGGATTGATGGTGAATATTCAACATTCAGGCTGCTTGCTTAGTTATGATTGGCTACATAAGTTGCATGCTATTGTTTGCAAGAAAGTTTAAAATCTGGGTTTCTGCAAATACTTGTACAATCTCCTTCAAATTTTGCTTTACGTGAGTAAAACTTGATTATTTGTTCATGGAAAATAAGCATGAAAGGGGTGTGAACAAGTCCAAAGTGAATTTATTTATATATTCAGACAAATATTCACAAAAAACTTTGAATAATTTACCCAGCTTTTTAATTTCAGTATGACTTGTATTAAAATTCAGAATGTTGCATGGAAATTTGAATGATAATTTAGTTCTCAACATAGAAACTGAAAATATACTATACTAAGTGTGAAGATTTTTAATTAAAATATCATTTTATCTATCTATATATAGTAGACAGTATTTTTAGCTCTTCCAAAGTAATAATGCACATTACATTTATTATTTATATTGTGTAACACCTAGGGATGCCAGTCATAGACAGTTCCTGCCCAGAGGAATTTACACTCTACCTTCTCTCAGATCTGAGCTTCAAAGAATTTCTCTGAGCATGCTCAGACAAGACCCCAACTTCATTATCATTTATAGTAACAGGGAAGCCCAGAGCTGCATGTTTTGTTTCTGCATGATAAAGCTGAAGTAGGATGTGTGGGTGTTTCATGGAATGTGTTTTAATGCTGTTGGATTAGGTATATGCTCTGTAGAACTGAATTTCTGCTGAATAGAGACTTTAAAATCTGACTTCTTGACATACAGTCTTGAGTAATTATTTTGGATGGTATTTTCACATATAGAATCGATTTTTAAAATAAGATAAAACAAGCACTTTTATGTCTGAAATTATGTTGATTGAGTCTGATTTTTTTAAATGTCATCAATTAGAGGCAGGCATTAGTGATTAGAATTCTTATACATAAAGTAATGAACCATAAGAGAAAATGCAATAGAAAGATAACACATTTTCTTACAAAACTTAAAAGACAAATGCACAAAATTGCACTAGATGAATTAACTTCATGCAGATTTTAATATGACTTTTGTGGTTTATAATCCTTTTAAGAGTCAATCTGGAAAATTGCTCTGGAACTATGAAAACACAAAATCAAATCATGTTGAAGACTAATGGAGAAAGAGCATAATACCAGTAAATGTGTTGTCTTCTATTCTGTGTTCACAGGGAGGGCATATTTGTTATATTTTTCTTCAAGCACATAAAAGGTGCAAGACTGCAACATAAAATGTGTATCTGCTTTTTATTTTTTAAATATCTGTCAAGATATGACTTAATGCTAAAAAATGCAATGCAGAAAATTAATCACTTACAATATAAGATTAATGGGAGTTCAACCATTTATCATGTGTTATATAGGATTTCATTTTGGTGATAGCACGCTCACAATTTAAGCACAACCTGTAACCAGTACAACCGTATAAATCACTATTGTCCTTGAGAATGTTACATCTTGATGAAACTTCTATGCTTAATGAAATTAAAACATTTGATCATCTCCATATCTACCTAGTTCCCCTCCCCTGTATTTAGCTATTAATTTAATGTGATGGTGTGGGTAACTGGACTGGTGTCAATGTGATTTAGGGGCCTGCTTATACTGCCATCTCCACTGGATTTATCTGGAATAATTTACTTTTTAACAGCTTTTGCTGGGGCCTATTGCACTAATGGTCCAACTGCATACAGAGTGCCAGGCCAATCAAATATTTAATGACAATAAACATCAGCTGGCAGCAATGCACAGGTAAAACATCCTGACTAATCAGATATAAAAGGGAATTGATACAATGAAGAATTAAACACAATGAGAGAACCAGACAATCCCCAATACTCTAAATAAACAGAAGAAGGGAAAAAGCGATGCCCTTACTTACAACCCATGAAGCTCTATTGAAGTCAATGTGGTTGCATGTAGAATCAAGTTAGAATTTTTAGACATTTCTGTGAAATGGAGAGTTAACATCTAGAGCAGTATCTGCACTGTCTAGTGTCTTCCTGACTTAAATTTGAACTCTTGAATCAAGAGGAAAGAGGTTTTTTTGTTTTTGTTTTTTTTAATAAAATGTATGGGCATGATAGTTAAACAGAACTTGCAGCATAGTCTTTACTATGTTTAGAAAGAGCTAAACATGTTTTTCCTGCCTCTATATTTATGAAGACTGATTAACCATCTTTTTTTTTTTTTTCCCTGTGATTTCTCTTTGCTTCACGCATGGGTCATGTGTGAATATTTGCAAATAATGTTGTTATAAAGATATTCCCAGTTTTGATCTCTGTGTTGTCCATATTTAAACTTGGTTGTCATCCATCAACTAAAGGGGGAAATTAGCCTAAATTCACTCTTGGGGGGTAAATCCATTGAAGTTAGTGGAGTTCCATCAGCATTAATTTGTCCCATTCTGTGTATAAGACGTCTTGGACATGAGGTTTAAGATCCTATACTTTGCTTCAGCCTCATTTAGGGTGACCAGATGTCCCTATTTTATAGGGACAATCCCGATATTTGGGGCTTTTTCCTTCTATAGGCGCCTATTACCCCCCACCCCATCCTGATTTTTCACACTTGCTGTCTGATCACCCTAGCCTCATTAGATGAAAGCATTTATAATCCAGGGTGTATGAGTTGAATATTTAAAGGGTAAGGCCTTGATTATACAGAAGCCTTTTATCAGGCCTCTAATTAGTTAAAGTTGCAGTTGGCTAAAAGCAAAGTTCACGTCCACACCGCATACATTTATTAATCAGTCAATTACTGGCAAATCTAACCAGGAATTGCAATGGCTAGCTGCCTAGTCTGGCACACAGATTAGTTCTTGTAACTAGTTAGACACATGCATTTTATTTCTGGGTGGAAGGGCACTCTAACCTTGCCAATGCAATCTGTAAATCTAGTTCCCTCTCTCCCACTAGAACTCTGTGAAGTTAGATTTCCCGCATTTTACATTCCAACACAATGAAGGTGCCACTGTGCCTGATCTCCAGGAGTCCCTGGGCACAAGCTATAACTATCACCTTCCCTTGCTACACCTGAAGCCCAATGGCTGATGTGATGAATCTGCAAAGCAGGAAAAGAATTATTCCCATCAATCCTTTTCCTACTAACCTATAGCAGGCCCAAGCCCTTCTTCTGGCCAGCAGGGAAAGGGTGCACGGGGGGGGGGAAAGAGAGAGAGCAGGGAACCTGGAGAGCTGCTAGATGGGCCTCACTGTGAGCTAGGAGGTGAGCAGGGAATCTGAGGAGTTACATACTGAGCAGGAATCTGACCGAGGGAGCAGAAGCTGAAGAGCAGCAATGTGTGGAGCAGGCTGTGAGCTGCAGATATTGCAGCAGGGTACAAGTCTGTGCAGAACTTGTGTGAAGCAACAGGGTGGACTAGGATTCCCAGCAGGCCAGCATTTGATGTACATGGCCAGTTTTTTTTTTTTTTTTATTTTTTATTTTAAATCCATTGCGTCAGTTGCCAGAAAAATAATTTTATCTGCCAGGGTTTTTTATGTGGGTCTAAAGATTTGCATTATTATCACAAAATATTGGGATATCCAATGTCAAAAGTTTCTGTGTCCAGCTAAAGATGCTGCAGAGTGGGGCTGGGAGCCACCGCTTCCTGCAGTTCCCATTGGCCGGGAGCTGCGAGCAGCCATACCTGCGGATGCTCAGGTAAGCAAAGCCTCTTGCAGCCCACAAGGGGCTTACCCTGAACAAGCTGCGAACCAAATTTGGGAACTCCTGCTTTAGATAGTATGGGGGTGATATAAAATTATTCTACTTAACTGCCAGGGGGCAAATTTGTCACGTACACATGGAAGATATACAGCTATTGCTATGTCTTAACTCAGGAAGTTCCTTCAAGAGGAAATGTAGCCAAACTCCAAACCTGGAGACAATGGACCTTTCTGTGCCTGCGTCCTGTAGATAGCTAACCACTTAGTTTGCAAAATAAGCAAGGAGGGGGCAAATAGATGAACAATAAGGTGTCATAAGAGGGGCAGATACATGTAGCTTGCTAATTATGTATGGTAATGATGGCAAATTTTGGCCAATCATAGAGCGATAGATTATCATAAGCAACTGCATATAATGCTTTGGTGTAAGTGTTTTCTTTGTTCTTGCTGACTTATGAGCTCGAACCCAATTGCAATTGAAATAAACGGATCGCCCCTCCCGGGGCTCCTTGCTTGGCTAGCTGTGTCTGTCTCTCCTTATTCCTCAGCTGGAACGGACAGAAATTTCTATGACAGGGGGGAGGGGTTGCAGTGGGCTTGCCTCGTTGGGGAAGGGGTAAGTGCCGGGTTTTTTGCATTCCAAAGGTGGTAACCCTAGAGTGGACTGGAGAGGGACCTTTCGTGAACTCTTAAGGTACAAAGCCCAGGCTCTTAAAGGGCAGAAACCTGAAGAAAGCCATTGCAACCTAAATACCCAGGCACAAGGGATTAGCCTGGGATGAGATCAATGTTGCACCCAAAGAGAAGGGCTAGTCTCCTGGAGAAGAAAGATTACATACTACAAGCAAGTAGGGCAAGGGAGTGGGGCTGTAGCCTAATTGCCATGCCATTTGCAGGAGCCTGCTAGCAGGATCTGTACAAGAGCTGCCACAATAGCAAACATAAGCAGCTGCTGAAAATATTTGTTGGGATGGCAGAGCCCATCCCCCCACTCACCCTGCAGCAGTGGCTCCTCTCCCACAAGCCTGAACTCTGCTCCTGTTGCCTGCTCCACCCGTTGGCTCTTGCTGCTCGCAGATTTGGAGGAGCCTGCCACAGTGTCAGTTGACTCGTATGTCTGCTCACAGTAATGCCCTCCCCAATGTCCCATCCACCCCTTGCTGGCCAGGGGCTGCTGTGGAGAGCATGGATGGGGGGGGGGTAGAGAAGGGTGCTGGTGGAGCGGGGGAGGATAATAGGAACTGGAGAGCCTGAGGCCCAGACCAGAGACCAGTTGCCCACAGCCAGTCAGGAGTCGGAGTCCCAACAAGCTACCTGCAGCAAGGAGCTTAGAGACCCCGACGACGAATGGACCCTAGTTTCAGGACTCACGGTAGGAAGTGGCTCAGGAGGGTGGAGTGAGTGGTACCTCGCACCCGAGGAAAGTCAGCATGTTGCAGTAAGATCCCCGCTGATTGGGTGGTAACCACACTCACTACTGACAGGGCCCTGGGCTGGGACCCGGTGGAGAGGGACTGGCCAGGTCCCCCTATCTGCCTGCCACCATCCGCCCTTAGGTGGTGGCCCACTTCTGACTCTGGCCACTAGGCTGCACAGCCCTGAACCCAGGGCCCTGGTACTGAGGCTGGCCAATAGGCCTCACTGCCCTAAACTCAAGGGCCACCCTTTTGAATCTGACCATTGTGCCTTATCGTGTCGAGACCTGAAACAGTCAGGTAGACTGTAACTGCTGTGTCAGCACACCCATCATCCACTTCAACAGGTGATGAGGCGTGCATATACCGCCACAGATCCAAAGGATTGCTGTACAGTGTTACAAAACAATTTGTGACAGTTCAATACAATCCGGTTAAAAAATTGACCAAGGTCTCCAGAAACCAGCAGACAGTTGGTCTGATAGCAGATACTCCTTGTTTTGAGTAACTGGATTGGGCTCGCACAATCAAATTGACCACAGAGCCAGTTAATCTCATGGACAGTGAAGAATCTAAACAAGATGAGCTGCTGAAGCATGATGGGAAAGCAGGGTGAATAGGTGTCTGATTCAAATATTATGCGAGGTCTTTTTACTTTGTTTGTGGCATTGATGGAGCCAGACATAGCATGGTAACAGATCCATGGCTCACAATCCATCCATATTTTTTATTTTTGTGCGGTCAGAGCTATCCTCCTGTGAGGGAGACAATCATCTTCCTGCTATAGACCAGCTCCAGAAACCTCTTTTTCTAGCTGCAGCCTGTATTTGCCTCTTGTCCAAGCAACAATTAGTAATTTTAAGAGTGAAATACAGCAACACACAGACTGTTTCCAGCAAGCCACATCGAATTCCAACGTTGAATACTCAGCACCTATGGCTCCCCATGTTTGTAGTGGCCAAAGCACAGTCTGGTGAAGGCAGAAATTGAGTGATTTTCCATTTAGTACCACTGGTTTACCAGTTCTATCTCCTCATAATGGCTAACAGATGCCATACATTTCAAACATGTGAAAAACAAGTCAATCAATTAACCAGTTTATTTAGGTAACTGGGTTGGGATACCAGTACACCACTCCTTTATTTGAATCTTAGTGATCTAGCCAATGTACGGCATTATATTAGTTTGTACCTTTGTTGATCTTTTTCTGAGTTCACGGAGAACTTTCCAAACAATTTACTATTTTCTAGCTTATACACCAGATAGTTTTTGTAAAGGGAAATCATGTCTCACCAATCTATTAGAATTCGTTGAGGGGGTCAACATGTGGACAAGGGTGATCCAATGGATATAGTATGCTTGGACTTTCAGAAAGTCTTTGACAGGGTTGCTCACCAAAGGTTCTTAAGTAAAGTTAGGAGTCATGGGATAAGAGGGAAGGTCCTCTGATGAATCAATAACTGGTTAAAAGATGGGAAGCAAAGGGTAGGAATAAATGGTCAGTTTTTACAGTGGAGAGGTGTAAACAGTGGGGTCCCCAAAGGATCTGTACTGGAACCTTTACCGTTTAATATATTCATAAATGATCCGGAAAACAGGGTGAATAGTGAGGTGGCAAAGTTTGTAGACAATACAAAATTATTCAAGATAGTTAAGTCCAAAGCTGACTGTGAAGAGTTACACAGGGAGCTGACAAGACTGGGTGTGATGGGGTGTACCAACCCCGCATTGCTTCAGCGGGGGTTAAGCACAATCTGTAGGCCAAGGAAGCCATGCCCCCTCACCCCTACTGGGCATGCTCCAACTGGGACCAGGATATGAAAGGTAGTAGCTCAGCTCAGTCTGGGCTGGCCATCGATGAGAGCAGATATGTGTTGCAGGGTCCTGCCACGAGACTCCCGGAGCTCCAGGACATAGAAGCCCAGCTGGGCTGAGACTCCAGCGGACCCCCAGTCAACAGCTGATGGAAGAAAGACAGCAGAGGCCATGAGATTACAAACACTGGAAGGAAGGGTAGGAAGTGGCCAAGGGAATGGGACTGTAGTATTGGGTGAAAGTGCCCTGGGCCGCGACCCAGTGGAGAAGGATGAGTCCCACCACCAGGGCAGCCGACACCATGAGGGGCAAATGTAGCTATTACACGGACTTGGGCCCCTAGGCTGTGCTGCCCTGAACCACAGGACAGTCCCACTGACTCAGGCCATTGGGCCATACTGCCCTGAGCTGCAGGGCTGACATGCAGACTTGGGCCCTAGGCCGTGCTGCCTGAGCAGAAGGATGGCATTACTGACTCTGGCATTGGGCTATATTGCCCTGAGCTGCAGGGCTGCCAGCTAGACCCAGGCCACTTGGGTCCCCAAATAGCCATTTTGGGAATCCACACAATCCAACACTCCGTGATGGGGTGTACCTACCCCACGACACTGGGCAACAAAATAGATGAAATTCAGTGTTGATAAATGCAAAGTAATGTACATTGGAAAACATAATCCCAACTATACATACAAACTGATGAAGTCTAAATTAGCTGTTACCACTCAAGAAACATATTGGAGTCATCGAGGATAGTCCTCTGAAAACATATGCTCAATGTGCAGCAGCAGACAAAAATTCTAACAGAATGTTAGGAAGCCTTAGGAAAGGGATAATGCCACCATATAAACCCATGGTACACCCAAACCTTGAGCCTGCATCCAGTTTTGGTCACCCCATATCAAAAAAGATACATTAGAAAAGGAAAAAGTACAGAGAAGAGCAACAAAAATGAAGGGAGCAGTAGTCAGTGTTCATGTCTCAGCTCCAGATTGCTATGGCAACTCTCGTCTTCAGACACACCAGATCTCATATTGGTGACTTTTCCATTGCAAGGATGCTGCCAGCTCCACACAAAGTCCAGGTTGGTCTTGGTCACCTGCAGCAGTTATCTAGTCACTGTTAATTCAGACAGCAGGATGAGATGCTCCATGAGTGGAGCTTAGTTTGGCCTAAAGTCTGCTCTCCTCACAAGTAGGTTTGACAAACCCTCTTCATTTGCCTCTACTTCCATTTCAGGGACCACCCCAGGGTTGCTGGGGTGGTGTAACCATTTTCATCCTGCTCTTCTTTCAGCCTGTCAAGTTACAAACTCCATAAGCTTCGAAGTAAAACAAACCTGAAGTGCCAGGCAAGGCACTATGGTTTAAAAATGGATACTGTGACTACTGTGGACGGATTATGGGACTTGCATAAGAAAACCACATAATATTAGGATGAAAGGGAGGTGATCTGAAAAAATACTTATAGTCCTTGGCAACAATAGCTGCATAGATTCACTGTTGAATGTCCCAGAATGCACTCCTAAAAATATGGTTAGGGAGAGTGCTAGCTGAGGAGGCAAAAACAGAAAAGATGTTGTGTAAGCACAAACCAAACTATAACTTGTAATCCGTTAAGATGACTGTACCGCTAACCAGTGTCGATCACAGCTGCAGTCACTGTGTGGAAGAGGCCCTGAAATTCAATATAAATCGTGGATTTGGACCAGGTTGGACTGATGACTTTGACACTGAGATGCTTTTTCCCCATAATTACAGATGAAGCTCAGGTTTATCTTTTTGATAACAAATTGCGCTGTCTTTGTAAAATGATTATCTGCTGAAAGCATATTGTCTCTCTGGACAAATATTTTGCTAAATTATTTTTTATTCTTTAATATAATCTAATTTAGATGATTAAAAAGATCACTTACAGAATTGGATAAAAAAAATTATATAAACCCAAACAGTGTGCAGAGGCCTATTTGATAAAATACTTAGGATCTGATCCAGCAGGGCTTCTAGGCTATCCACAACAAAAGCTGGCCCGGCTGCAAAAGGACCCAGATAGAATCTCCTTGGGAGGATGTGACACAGGCCTATTTGTGGTTCACTACTCTTGTGTCAACAACTCTTGTCAGGCCTGACATACTCACTATACTTAACCCACTGTTGTCATAAACTGTCTCTCTGCAAGGTGTAAGGTATTGTATACAAACTGATAACATGCTGGTCCTGAAAATCATTACATAGGGTATGTAGAAAGACTTCTGGATATATACTAGCATTCTGTTCTTGAAATGTGTTTGGCACACTATGCATAAGCCCAGTCTGTCCTAATCAAAGAAATGTGTATTTGCTTTCTGACCAGCCTGGTTGTCAGGCAGAGACAATGACAGTACATTGATATACAAGGTAAACAAAGCTATCAAACTAACAAGCAGGGGAAAGACAGCATGGCATCTATACCACAGCAAGAGAGAGAAACTGTGGGCTTATTTTTCAAATACATTTCAAAGGTTTAACTGGACTATAAAAAGGGAGAGGAGAGAATCCTTCACCTGAAGAATCAAAGAAACCAAGTGCTTTGGGCTCTGTGATTGGATCCTGGCTAAGAACTGGCCAATCATGTTGGGGAAAAAATGTGATGAGAAACTAGAATCTTTTGTTCAAAGTAAGATTAAGTTAAAGATTTTTTTAATCTCAGAAGCATATTTTTACTTGTTTGTAACCATTTCTATCTCTATTCCCTCTACTTTGCACCACTTAAATATCTGTTCTTTGTTAATAAATGTCATCTTGTTTTATTACACAACCATCTAAGTGCAGTGTTTAGTACCAAAGAGTAAAATTCTCAGGCTAGTGCTGTGTACTCTGTCTTTAAAGGAGCAGTGAACTTGATAAAGTTTTATGAGTGCTAGAGTGAGAGGTGTTGAGCACTGCAGAGAAAACTGTTTTGGGGAAACACGCAACTGGAAGGGCTATTGGTGTCACCCTGCAAGGAGTAACCAAGCTGGTGGAAGCTAGTGTGAGGTTAGTGTGCTGGAAGCAGGCTGTTGGTATCAGGGGTCTGAGCCAAAACTGCACAGCACAGAGGCACCCAGGGTTACAGGGCAGGTTGGGACACCTTACTGGTCTGGCTTGAATCCCAAAGCATCACAGAGGCATCTGCAAAGTTGAGTAGGGAAAGAAGAGGTCTCAGATGTCTAATTCTGGCCTTGTTAGTCAACTGTGCTATGGAGCTGTGCAGTAAGCCAGAAAAGAGTGCATACTGTACAAGAAATGGCATAATCACCCTCCACAGACACAAGGAACAGAGATAGGAAGGCTGGGAATATTTTCAAAGCTCTTTAGTGGGGAGCAAAGACTCCTTTCTCCTTTATTGCTGTTGGAAGCAACTCCATTACCATCATATTGGGAAGATCGCCTCCAGTTAGAGTTCAAAAGGGCCTTCTTAGAGAGATGGGGTAATTGTAAGCCAAATGGTCCTGTCATCTGGCGCATCTCACCTGACTGAGCTCTGGAACAGAGCTGCTATGTGAGGAAAATCTACTGTCTTGGGACCATGGCTCCGTTAGCACTCTTCTTTGGCTGACACGCATTCATTAAGACTGGGAAGAATTTGAACACGTGAACATCAGGAGATACATTCAGTTCAGTATGTCCCCTGACACTGTTTTCATGAATCAAGCTAGACAGGATCACAGATTGCCACTTTAGGAGAGGCCAGTTATAAACAGTATAATAGCAGCATAAGGGCATCAAACTTTGCTGCTATAGTCCTGTAGTGTAGACACTTTGTACAGCATCAGAGGGAGTTTTTCCATCAGTTTAGGATCTCCACTTCCCTCAGCAATGGTAGCTAGGTCAATGCAAGTATTCTTCCATCAACCTAGCTGCACCTACACGGGGGGTTAGGTTGACATAGCTATGGCACTCAAGGGTAGAACTTTTAAGTGCAGACCAGGCCAGAGATGGAAAGCCCGCAGCCAGGGAGAGAAGCAGAGTGAGCATGGCCCTGAGGGGAAGCAGAGAGAGAGAAAGAAAGAGCACAAGCTTCTTTTGGGCACAGAATTTGCTGAAAAGGCAGACTTGAGTTTCTGAGCAAGGAAACTGCCTCATGTTTAGTTTCTTCAGTGATCAGGGAAACAGAACTTCTTTGTAAATAAACAGGATTGCACCAAAGAAATACCAGGGTCATATAATCTCTCTCTCTTTCTAATGAAAACAACCTAGCAATTCCCCAAATACTGGCAAACCACTCAGGCCAAAAAGGGAAACAATACAGGATATAGCTCCTTGTTGGCATCAAAAGCAGACTCTGTGCTTCTGAGGGCCAGTAGCCACTGAAGCTTAGGACCTGCTTCTATTATGGTTACAGCCGTGTTAGGGAAACTGTTTACACGATTTGTATGCCTTAACTTGATCTTGGCAATGGCTCACAAGTGTAATGAAGATTGGACCGTAATCAGGTCCCATAACTTGTTAAAATCGATTCTATTTAGTATATAACTTGGTTGTTGAAAACAAAAAAAAGTACATAAAATAATGGCTGAGATTTTGGTAATTAAAGGGTTTATCTTCATTTGCTTGGGATTACATTATGAGTAATAAAGCCATGCCAAACTCAGACTACATCACCCAATCATATATTGTCTATAAATATTTAACAATAATGTGATAAATGGTATCAGTTATTTAAAAAAATGTTAAATCTAAAATTTCAGAAAACCCAAAGTTAAAAGGTCATTTAATAAACTAAGTGAGAACACACACAAGTTTTAAACCTAGCTCCATCTCGGGAGATAGTGACAGTTGGAACGCTGACAACTGCAGGATGAATTGGGATCTCCACACCCCTTCCGCATCTAGATTCACAAATATGGATTTCAGTTGCTAAAATAACGTCAGCTGTATTCTACTGCTTAGGGCATGCAGGGTTCCTTCCTTCCTCCCTCATGTCAAATTTCTGTGCATAGCTCTCTCAAAGAATAGGGATTTCCTGATATCTAGAAAACAGTGAACCTGAAATATGATTGCTCTTATGCATGTTAGAGTTGAATACTGCTTGGATAACGTTTTTATGCTTATGCATATGGGTGTGGTGATTTTGTTGATAGTTATGATTGGTTTTGGTTGATCACTTTTTTCCTGCATCTCCCTCTTACTCTTTTGTGAGCGTATTATGTGGAGTTTTTGATCTCTCATTCTCTTAATATTTCCCGTTACATTCACCAACATTTCTCCAATTGAATCAAAATTTAGTGCACATCCAGTTTTTAAAACAAGAAAATATTTTCCTCTCAATGACCTTCATAATCTGCCTCCCTTTCCCTGGTTTCCAGTGTGAGTGCAGCAGATTTAAACTTCTGTTTCAAGATCTCTTCGTTCCCCTCTGGTACCTTTTAAACTCTAAAAGGGCAGAACCATGGGACTTGGTCCTGGTGCTTTGGAATAGTGACATGGGTACTCCAGAAGAAAGTCACTGGATCCATTCAGTGGGAGCAGATCTGCTGGGCTGCCCTTTCTGAAGCAGGAATGTGGACCTGAAGATAAGGGTAATGTGATAAGGATAGAGTGAGACTCTCAGGGTTACCACACCTCAGTAGGCGAGATCACAGCTCCAGGTAGCAGAACACTGAGGTACATCTACACTGCGATAAAAGTGTAGATGTTCGGGCTGGGGTTGGAGCCCATGCTCTGAAATTCCAAGAAGGGAGACTTGCTGCCATGGGATTTTTATTGCAGTGTGTATATGTACCCTGTGCTCCCTCCTTTCTCCAGAATAATTACCATCACAGAAGAAGTGGGTGAGGCAAGGATAAAGGATTAGTACTGAGACATCTTCCTCTCTGAATATACATGCATGGGGATAGGGGAACAGCAAGGATAGAGTTACCCTGTCTCTTCAGCTCAAGTTATAGGGACTCATACTTTAAAATCTTACATCTGTACCTGGTAAATTGGTTGTAATGATGATTAAAATTAAAATAAAAAAACACATGGTAGGGTCTAACCAGCACAGTTTCTGCAAAGATGTCTCACTAATCTATTAGAATTCTTTGACATGTCAGTAAAGTAAGTAGATAAAGGAGAACTAGCTGACAATTTATTTAGACTTTTAGAAGACCTTTAATAGCCTCTTGTGAGGGACTTGTTAAAGAAATGCTAAAGAAAAGTTATATAAGAGATGCAATATATTGACATGGATCAAAAACTGGCTAGGAGACAGGTAACTGGAGGAATAAATGGTCAATCAACTTTCATCGTGGCAATGTTTAAAAGCAGGGTTCCTTGAGGTTCTATATTGGTCTGGTGGTATTTAATAAGTGGGGGGTGAGCAGTGTGGTAGCAAAATTTGCAGACTGTGGAACTTCAGAAGGACCTCCCTAAGGTGAATGGACAACACAGGGGCAGATGGAGTTATATAGTGATAATGAACACTGGAGGGGGAAAAATGAGCTACTAAGATCCCTTACAGAGTTCCAAATTAACTATCAGCTCAGGAAAGGGACGGAGATGTGATTGTAGACAGATCAATGAAGATCTCTGTTCAATGAGTAACTGCAGTCAAACAAACAAGATGTTTGGATATATGAGGAATGGGATGGAGAATAGAGAGAATATAACAATGCCTTTATAAAAAATAATGGTGCAGCCTCAACTGGAATACTATGTGTAGCATTGGTCACCCTATCTCAAAGGGGATACTGCAGAACGGGAAGGGATTCAGAGAAAGTTGATGAGAATTTTTGCATGCCCTTAATCACTCTCATATTAATAGAGATTAAAAAGATGGGAATTATTTACCTTAAAAAAATTTCCCACCAGCTCTTGTTAAGGGACATTCTTATTTCTTCCTTGAATTAGTGTACCAGACTTTAATGAAAACAGATTGATTCACTGATGTTGTTTGTATCTTGTATTCTTTGTCACTCAGAAGATGGCATAAGAATAATATCCCAATGGAGTGATTTTCATGAGACATTTTGTTTTGTTCTCTTGGGTGTCTTGTACTTTGTCTACCAGTTCGCCTTTCTCCTCTTAAACTGGAAAGGAAGTGCAAAGGAGGAGAGGAATAGCCAAAGAGTGGAGGAAAAATAGAATATTAAAAGGTCACAGCAGTGTGGAAACTATTTTAATTCATAAAATGTGAGGCACTCTAAATGCTTCCTGGCACCTCATTCTAGTGACAAATACTGTAATAAGAAGCACAAATGGCACAAATTATTCTATTCACTTGACAAAGATTATGATGAGAGTAGGAAATGGTGCAAAAATTAATCAGTTCCTTTTGTATTGTATTCTTCAGCTTGTCTTTAGATGTTATTTAAAATTACCAAACAACAGAGCTGTAGCAGCCATTTACTATGATAATAAAAGAGTAAGTGGGCAGTGGCTTTCCTTAAATTAATAATCTGAGATTTTAAATAAAAGTCATCAAGAAATTGAACTACTCTTCCATCCTTTTCTCTTCACATCTACATAACTTGTTCTGCCATAATGCGTTGTATTAACCTTCCTCCTCCTTTCCAGGAAATGCTCCATTGGAGGAAGAATTGCATTTTTTACATGAGAGCAAAATTGATAAAAACCCATTAATAGGCTTCTTACTATACTTGCTGATGTGCTGCTATTTTTTAGTCTATTAAATATACTGGAGTTTATTATTATTTGTATGTTTTGTTTTCCTCTATTTTAAAGGTGTATGTAGCATGATTTTTTTGCTACATAAAGATGCTGCTTTCAATGTATTGCTTGTAGAGGGGGACAATTTAACTAGTGCTGCACATGGTAAGAAGAGGGTATGTGGTCTAATAAAGCAAATCCCTCTGCAACTGCTGCTGGGATTGAACAAGGAGATACTACCTGATATCATAGCTAGAGGTTACTGTAGCTACTTACTTTTTGCTTAACCGTACAGCAGGATCTCTGTGCCTGCCTTGTCTCTATTAGCTTCTGGCTGCACAAAAACTTCATACTACAGGATATTTCAAGTTAGTCACTTTTCCTAACTCTCAAGACAGAAATTTTGGAATTCTTCTTTGAATGCTTGTATATGTATTCCACTGCTTGTGTGCATGTGCTCAAATTCAGATTATTTTTGGCCATCAGGCTCCATTGGGGCTGTGCCTGTGCCCGAAGACATGAAGGGTATGTCTGCACTGCAGCTGGGAGCGTGCCTCCCAGGCCCCAATTAGACAGACAAGCATTAGCTCTGCTCAAGCTAATATGCAAAAAATAGCAGTGTCAATGTCGCTACATGGGCAGTGGCATGGTAAATCGATGGTTCCTGCCTTAATGCAGCTCAGCTATAAATCTCTAAATGTCAGGGAGTTTATAACATTATATCCTGGTCACTCTTGCTCCAGAAAATAGGACCATATCACCCCTAGTCTTGTTGCCTTGGTGGGTTCCTGTCCCTAATTCAATCAAATGCATCTATCCTGCCTCTCCTACCTCATTTCCAACTGTTCCTGTTGGCCCTCTCTTGATGATCTCTTTCTTAAGCCCATGATTGTATATAGCTATGGGCTGCCCTTTCACTTGTGATGCCCCATAGTAGTAGAACTGTCCCGGTTTCTTCTTTTGATTTAGCCTTAACAATTTCTGTTTAACATTAGCCTATGAGTAACACTAACCCCCAATCACCTTTTCCCCATCTCCACTACTCTATGCTGCTTTTCTTCCCACACTGAAACTACCGCAAAAGTACTCATTTGCATTTTTACCACTTTCACTTTGCATCTTTCTTCATTTGCTCTACTCCCTATATCATTACCACTTGCTGACCAAAATCACTGCAACCAGCTCTGCAAGGCTTTATCTATTATTCTTGTCTCTGTAAAGTATTGTATGTTACGTTGTATGAAGACCATTACACAAAAAAGTAAATTGAATTGTTACATTTTATCATGTAAACCTTTGTGAATGTAGGTTGTGGAGAAACCATATCTACATTTTACAAATATTGACTTAGTAAGAGCAGGGTTTTAATAAAAACAGATGTTACAGACTGCTCACAATCGACAAGCTCAAATGTAACTGCTGGAAGAATATGATCATAGAATATTGCTGAACAATACAACTGGAATAATAGAATTTAAGGTAGAAATAATCCAAATCAGTGGCAAGTATTAGAGGGCAGGATCCCAGTGCTTACGCTCCCCTAGAACTCTTCCTTGTCTCTTGTCAACTGCCCTCCTCTCTAGGGAGAGGCTGCAAAGCTCTTCCCTGCAACAGCCTCTTACTTGCTACTTCCTGGTTTTATTCTAGCTCAGTCTGCCCAGCTGGGCTTCATCATCAATTAGAGTTTATCAGCCCTGACTCTCCTCCAGGTGCAGTCTGTCACAAGGTTAATTGGCCCTTTTTACTCGCTGAGGCCTTGTGAGGGGTAGACACCCTGTCAGAGTTAAATATGACAAAAATAAACTAGGTACATGCTTAGTTTTTTTTATCTGTTGCTCCATAAGCCACTGTGCTTCAGGGTGCTGGCATCATAAAACTGAATGTGCTCATCACTGTTATACTAATATTAAGAGGTGGGGGGAGATATAACACACAGCAACTACAGAAGAATCCAAGTGTAACAGAGAAATAAATGTTATGGGCAAAACTTTCACACGTGGGAGCTTAAAGTTAGACACCTTAGGCTCAGCCCTGCAAACACACACATGAAATGTGTCAGAGGAAAAGATATAGCTATACAGAAGTATAGGAGGAAGAGCAAGGCTGTGCAGGGAGTATCAGAGATTTGCAGGCGAGCACAGGGATGGGAATTCACAGAAAAATGATAATGATCCATGTGAATATCAATGTTGATAAATCTTTATTTAAAAGACAGGAGATTATCCCAAACAAAACTTGGTTAAACAGTCAGGGTTGCTTGTGTGCATATACCAATAACAACTATAAAACTCTCCAAGGAGATCACTAGTTAAGTCCTTGTGCAAGCATGATTTCTCTTCCCCACATTACCTCCCCCACTTCTACCACTATGTGCCACTTTCCTCCATCTCCACACAAAACATGCAATTCTAACTATGAATATCAACTACTGAAGAAAACCAAAACACTATACCCTACTTCCTCATTATGTCACCTAAATCACATTACTCCAAACATTACACACCCTAATCTCTCAGAATGATAAACATCGTTACACATTACTTCTGTTAAAAAGCGAACACTTAAACATCACCATCCACTAACAATTTACAGTTATACATTAACCATTTTCTTCAACAACATAACAATTTAGCATTCCAACCCTTTAGAAAATATCCATATGCTCTGAGTTAAAGGGTAACTCACTTCATCCTAGCTACACTCAGATGGAGACCTGATTTGCTGCTCCCTCATTTTGGGCTACCGAGTACAAATTAGGGCTGCTCAGGGAAACCTCCCCCCCCACCAACCTATGCCACTGGAGTATCAGACATAGTGGAGCTCTGCTCCAATGTTCCCCATCCCCAGAATGCCCTGACATACTTCCTCTTTCCCCGTAGGCCAGAGATGAGGGGGTTGATGGCATAGGAAACAGGAAAGCCACCACTGCGAGCTTTGTAGCAGCACGTGTTCCGATGCTTAGGGGGAATTCTTCTCTGGCCAGTGCCAAAGTGGCCTTAGTGGACTGGAGAATTTAGCCCTTTATGTTTTATGGGGATCTGGAGCAAAGAGGCATGTGTGAACTGGATGAAATAATGCAGAGGAAAATCATGATTTTTAAGTTGCAAGGGTTTGGCAAGGACCTAATTAGTGGTCTTGCTTTTTCTTTCATGATTGTGTTTGTTGGGAAGTGGTTTTCTAAAACACCAGAATGTTTTACCATCATCTCCTTCAGCCTGCCGCCTGTGGGAACCAAAGATGGTAATTGCTTACAGTTTATCATGTCTTTGCAGATTAGATGGGGCATCTCCTTGTGGTTGGGTCTGGGAATTAGCTTTTGCCCCATCTGGTCCACTCCTTCATCAGTTGCTCATGCTGCAGCCCTTCTCTTCCCATGACTTGGCCCGCCAGTGAAGTCATTATCTAGTCCCCCACCTTCTGGATTAACAAAGTCCTACCAGATAGGCTGCTTGTATGCAGTCTCAGGAAGAGACCAACTCCAGCTCCTGTGCCACTTTGCCAGTGGTGGATAGGGGACACTGGGCCTACCTGCTGCTTTGGGTTCCTACCTAGGGACTCTCTGCCCAATAACCATGCTCTGCTCAGTCTCAAACCCTCTTGCTATTTCCCCCCAGTCAATCTGGTTGTCTATTTCTGGGTTTACTTCTTGAGATTCCTCTACTCCCCATGGCTACCTCACCCCTTTCATACTCTTGCCAGCTCCCTAACCCAGGGCATGACCCCAGAGTTTATTCCTTCCCTGGATTACCACCTGGTCCCTAGCTAACTCCTTTTCCCTCTAAGAAGTGACTGTAGACCTCCTTCCTAGTCTTACTTCCTGGCTTTATAATCCTGTCCCAGCTCCTCCACCAGCTGTGCTTTCTCTGCAATTAGGTCTAATCAATCCCTTGCTTCCCTCCAGGAGCTGCATATCAAGTTAATTGCTCCCTTCTGGCCCCCATTCACATCACACAAGCTCTGAGTGCGTTAACACCCCACCACAGGTCAGGTTTGCTCAGTTGGTGTTTGTGATGGGGGTGAGGGTGGAGGACGTGTTTGCATTGCACTACTATTAGAACATTTCTTGCCACTCACAGCTTACCATTTTTGGGCCTCCAAAGAATGACAGAAACCTGAAATGGATGGGAGCAACTGCAGGATGTGCTCCTTATTCTCAATAGCAGAGAGTGATGGGGAGGTGTGCAGCCGAGAGACTTCTGTCTGTCTGGCACCAGAACCAGAGGTATGATGGGGATGGCCTTTAAGTGGTAGAGTTGGGAATTGACTGCGAGACCCGAGCATGCTCATTGCTTTGCTTTATGTCAAATCGAAGAGCAGCAGAGATGGCCACATGTGCATTATCTTCTCAGCTTTGCTATATTGGAAGCTGGTGCTAGTCACTAAGAAGAAAATACAGAAACAGGCCATATTAAAGGAATTGACAATAGACTGGTAGGATTTGTGGGAAAGTGAACCTCATCCTCAAGATGTTTACAATACACTCATCTTGAAGTCAGATGTTTCTCAAAAGTACTTGCTTTCAGTTGGATACTGTGGTGATACTCAGTTGTTTGGTGAAAGGGGCTATAGGAGTACCTAGATAGATCTAGAATGAACTATTTTTAGAAGTATTAAAATCCTAAACTCCAGAGTCAAGTCCTGTTAGTTTTTCCTGTTGTGGAAAAAAAATTAGATGTTCCCTTCAAGAATACAGCACAGAATAGTTTTTACATTTTTGAATCAGCGCCAGAAAAGATTTGTTGAATGCTAAACATTTCAGTGGGTAGAACAGAATTTTTTCTCTAACTGAAATGACCAGTTGCTTAAATGTACTTTTCGACTGACACAAAAAAGAAGAAAAGGAGACAACTGTAAATGATCAAAAAGTGACATATTTCTGTAAGGTGTCATTATGTGACTACCTGTCTTCTCTGTGGCAGTGATCCAAATACCATAGACCATCTGCATGCATAAAATATTTCTATCTACATGAAATGATGCTTTGATAATCCTATGCGGACTTCTTTCTGTTTTGAAATGTAAATATGGTTTAACTGCTGTTCCTTTCCTTTAAATTCAGTAGATTTCAGTAGATGTCCTGAGTGACTTGAGTTCACCATCAGTTCTTCCAAGCAAACATGTTGAAAAAAAGTATGCTTTTGTAAGTTCATAAAGACAACAAACAGGGTGGTTACAGTGTCTGTGCGCTCCAGCTGTTTTGTAAATGGATAATTATGAGATTGGTGGCTATTCTTAGCTTAGTTCCTGTGTATGTTAACTTGTAAATAAAAACCTGTACAGTCTGTTTTGCTAATGAATTCCACATCATAATGTAATGCAGATGGCTCTCTTATCTCTTGAAAAGATGTTCTCACCAAGGCTTGATCCTGCTTCCCTTGAAATCAATGGGAATTTTTGCATGGACTCCAGGGAGGGCAAGAGAAGTGTGATGACCCCTTCTTACTGGACCCAGACAGCAATTATTTCATGCATTTAAATAAGTCTGGTTTCTTTTCAGTGCTTAATGCCAGCACAGGGAATCTGTCAGCTCACTGGCTGATATTCAAGATAGGACTGCATAAGGTTCCTGCAGAGAACACTTAGAAAGAAGAAATTTCTTTTGAACTGTCACACAAGAAGAAAGATTTTGCAGCAAACAGCACATATATGTCAGCAGCTGCAAAGTAATTGGAATTAAAGATACATTAGATTAGATATGTGTGCATATTTACTAGCATTCAGGATCAACAGTAAACATGTTTGTAGGAAACATGAGAGAAGCTACTGTAGGAACTAGCTTATGTGAATTGCTACTTTGAACAGAGTCTTTAAGGTTTTAGGTGTCAGACTGATACAGGAGCAGAACACAGGTCTGCTCAGCTTTGCTGCCTGCTCTATAATCGCTCTACTGTCTCAAAGTACTTCTTGTTTCCTTGGCACTGGGTGGAGCTACAGTAGACACACAGGATTTCAAGTAATAAAACTGGAAGATTTTTTTTGTTTTAAATCTAACGTACATATCATTGTTTATGCTGCTTGTTTAATTTCTGCACTTTTTGCAGTTTGGATAATGAAAGTACTAGTAACTATTTTGCTAATAGTTTCTAATAAAATTACACCTTCACATTCTTGTGCACTAGCACAATGCTGGAATAATTGGAATGCAAATGTTGTAAGAGTATGTGCATTTGTTTGGAAAATGTTTCCATTGCAATTAAAAAAAAATCATTGGAGCATGTTTACTGGTCTAAGTTCTTGTAAAAATGTAATTTTACAAACCCTTAATTTTTAAGCTAAATTTGATCTGACAATGTCTGTTTGAGTTCAGGCATGCTACATGCACATAAAAAGAAAATAGATCTAGCCATGTGCCTAGAAGGGGCTCTCATGCCTCACAGAATGTATAAGGCTTAGACAGGCCTCAGGTTTATGTAGTGGGAGTATACACTGGGGCATAGTTAACTTTATTTCTAAATCTAGACCAGGCCTGCACAACATACGGCCCGCGGGCCGCATGTGGCCCACGTGGGCTCACTGTGTGGCCTGCGGGAGGTGAGTAGGCAAGCGGTGGGGTGGGGCAAGCCAATGGCTGGCTGGCTGGCCAGTGGATGGGCAGGGGCTGAGGAGGCGAGCGGGCGGTGGGGGGTGAGTAGGCGAGCCGGGGGGGTGGGGGGATGACGAACCGAGTGGCCGGGCAGTGGCGGGGGGGGGGGGGGCAGATGAGCCGGTGGCGGGGCAGGGGGGGCTGAGGAGGCGAGCCAGGGGGTGTGGGGGGGATGACGAGCCGGGCGGGTGGGCGGGCGGGCAGTGGCAGGGGGACAGGTGAGCCGACGGTGGGGGAGGGGAGGGGCTGAGGAGGCAAGCAGGGGGTGAGTAGGCGAGCTGGGAGGGTGGGGGGATGACGAGCCGAGCGGCCGAGCAGTGGCGGAGGGGCAGGTGAGCCGGCGGCGGGGCGGGGGGGGATGAGGAGGCGAGCAGGCAGCGGGGGGTGAGGAGGCGAGCTAGGGGGGTGGGGGGATGACGAGCCGAGTGGGCAGGCAGTGGCAGAGGGGCTTTATACTTGTGGGGGTGAGGAGGCGAGCGGCGAGTCGGTGGCTGACCTGGTCTACTGATCTTGTCTCTCATAAAAATTGGTCCTTTTGCTGCTTTTCTCTGGGCTAAGGGTTGTCCCAATTCTGCAAAGAGGGTGTTCCCAAAGGGAACCCCTGAGGCCATCAGTATGTCTGCTCTTCTCTAGTCAGCCCACTTGACAAGTTTGATTGTCCTTGGTCTGGCTCCCATCCCCTCTCCAAGGGTTGAAGCTGTCTGGAGATGCCTGCCTTCCACGCCTTCCTCATTCACACCTCATTCATTCAACAGGACAATTGATTACAAAGTGGAGGGAAGATCTTATTCTACTTCTAGCAAAAAGACATTTTTCTTTTACCTTAATTATACTACCTTAGGGGCCCACTATAACATATTACCAAGGTTCAATACCGCTGTTTCGGCGGGGCGGCACTGGGGAAGGAGGGTTTGTTTCCATGGGGCGGGTGGCGCTGGAGGGGGGTTGTTTCCACGGGGCCGGGCAGCGCTGGGGTGGGGGTGTGTTTCGGGGGGGTTGGGCGGCGCTGGCGGAGGAGGGGAGTTTTGGGGGGCCAGTGGGTTTCGGCCCTCAGCTGTTTTCTTTGGAGTCTGACGAAGTGGGTATTCATCCACGAAAGCTTATGCTCCAATACGTCTGTTAGTTTGTACGGTGCCACAGGACTCTTTGTTGCTTTTTACAGATCCAGACTAACATGGCTACCCCTCTGATACCTTTGGAGTAATATGGGCCTCGCTGCTTTACGAGTTGTGCAGGCCTGATCTAGACCCTCTCTGCCCCACACCACTTCATGCTTCTTCCCCCTCAGGCAGAGCAACAGAAGTGCAAGGTTTTCTTTTAAAAGGCAAGTACACTTTGCTCGGTGATCATTACAAATTCCAGAATAAGGAGCAAGAGGACAAATCGGAAGTGGAGAGTTCAGCAGTAATTCTGTAGGCCAGGTTTTCTGATCCTGTGAAATAAAATTCAAGGGCTAAATTTTAAATAAGTAGATTCAGATGCCAAAAAATGAACATGAAATTACAGCATTGCACACACAAATCAAATGCCTAACTAGCCTTTTGGATCTTCCATTACCTGATTTGCAAAAACTATTGCATGTATATTTTTGCACATGTATTTTTTGTGCATAGACTGGTCCACAAGTTTTAATGGTAGCCAAAGGGACATTACCCGTGAAGATTGGTTCATTTTCAACAAAAGCATATAAGCTGAAATGAAAATCCAAACCTACAATGCCTAAGCAGACCTCTCAGACTGAGCAAAAGCAAAATATACAATATTGCCTCAAGATCCACCACTGCAATGCCTAGACTTGATCAGCCAATTTATGATGTCAGGTCAGGATAGTTGGAACTTACTTTATTAATTTTTTTGAAAATGTCTATGTTTAGAAAAACTGTATATACTTGATTTTATCCTCTATTCACACACGTCATGCATTACTTATCATTCTAGGGCTGGAGTGGTTGTCTTATGCACAATGAGTCCTACCTTACTCCACAAGCAGCCCCAGTGACTTCAGTGGGACTTCCAGTGCCATAAGGTTTTATACAACTTCAGCAAGGATATATCACATTTTGACTGTTACACTGTAAAGTGCCTGGGGCAGGGGTTCTCTTCATATATGTTTGTCTCTATCACAGTGGAGCCATCGTTGAGTCCTATGAGAACTACTGTAATATAAATATGAACAAGAATGTAGTAAGAATATTACAAAATGTATGTGGCTTTCAGAGATATAATCATACAGTTGCATGTAGATAGAGCTAAGAAATTATGATACATTTTGGCTCTGTACTACACTTTTTGGTGGTCCTGTTACACATTGGGGGATAGATTCTCCAGCCCAGTAGGTTCATTGGTGCCAAGTGGATATAAATTGGCCAGAAATGGCCAGTGGCTCTTCCATCTGTGCAGAAAAGCTATCACTGGCAGAAAGGTGGTGAAGAGGACAGAGCTGCATCCTTTAATGATGGGGTGAGATAGGGAGGAGCAGCAGTGGGATGGGCCATGATATAGTGGAGCTCCACTATACTAATCCTCTACTGATGAAAAGTCTCAATGGCCTAAATAAGAAATGCTCCTCAGCAGGCCTAACGTCCCCCAAGGCCAGGTGATGCAGAACAAATAACTGCAACTGCCTCCCTGTAGTGCTACCTCTCTGCTGTGCTGAGGTGAGATCAGGTGGAGTAAAGAATCTAGACGCTAGTGTTCAGGAAGGTGAAAGGTATGTGTCCAAACACAACAGAACAAAATGTGTTATTACATTGACATATATCAATTTTTATTTAAACGTTTAATTATTTTTACAAAAGAGAGTAATACAAATGTACAGGATTAATTTTCTTACATTTATCAGGAAAAACTATTGGCAATCTGCATTTTCTCCCTTATTTGACATTCATTTCTTGTTTAACAATCAAAAGCAATGTTGTGTGTGCAAATTACCACTTGGAAGACCTGGATTTGTATGCTTAATTGCTCATGCAAATCATAGCTTTAGACAGAGTGAGCCAAATTCATCCCCAATGTTACTCCATTGAAATCCCAGGGATGAATTCAGCCAACGAGTGTAGTCTTTAGAAAATGTTGACCAAAGCGCAATTGTTTTATGTTGACTGTCATATTTAAGTCATTTAACTATTGAGAAGTTCACAATTTCCTGACTCCAAGGTACAATACAGCTATCATTTTAGACCTTTAATTGGACTATTCACATAAGAAAAGATTTGCAGGATCAGGTTCTAATTTTTTTAATGTGTTTTTATCAAGTTATTCAGGTGCTAAAAAGTGTGAGAGATTTTGTTTTATATGTTTTTGGTTGCTTTGCGTAACTTGAAAATAAACTGCTTGATTTTCATTCAGGAAATATCTGAATCCAGGCTGACATCTTTTATGTCAAATTACTGCTTAATAAACTTTTGGCCCAAATGATGATAAATTATTTAAAACAGAGGTTTATGAACAGCCACAAACCAAGAGTATTAATGGGCACCAGATATAAATATATAAAACTTGGGTGGTATTTCATCTCCTTATTTAAGTGGTGTGTGATCTGTCACTAAAGCAACAGCTCAACTTTCTGTCAGACTACCAGAAGCTGAGCAAGAATACCGAACATGGTGTTACTTCCTCCTCCTTGTTTCCAAAGCTTCTAGAGGCATCTACTAACAATTACTGTAACTTCAGATGTCCTTGTTAATCCTGTCTCCCTTCCTCCTCTCAAACTCAAGAATTGTTACTAGAAAGCATAATTATCTTTACAACTAAAAATGATTAATTTTCTTCAGGGAATTAGTTGTAGCAATTTAAAATACCATTGTGAATCTATAACATCTCCTAACAATCACTGAGAGACTCGTGTTCTAAATGCTAGCAGGACGATTCAAAACATAGCATAAATTCATGAACTAATCACTAATACAGAATTGTCTGGCACAGCGTAACCTTTGCTGTCACTAGCATATGTTTCTAATATCACAGTCTACAAATTTAACACCAAGTAAGGAGAATAATCAAGTGCAATATAGTTTTCCTTGACTATGCTTAAGAAAAACATTTCTGTTAAAACAGAAACATTTATATAATTAAATAACCCATTCACAAAATAAGACATGAAAAAGCTCATTGGTTGATTACTATCCGAAGTTCACGCAGCCATCCATATTGCCCAGCCTTTTTATGAGCTATTAAGAAAAGAAAATGTATTTTATAGGATTTGAACATATGAGAATAGTTCAGTGACTGAAGTAATCCTGCCAAATCCCTCTACCACCTGATCTCCCCACACCACCACCACCCTTCACCCTCTCCCCCGTCACCATCTCCCCCCCACACACAGAAGAAGGAACTCATATTCTGGACATCATTTAACTAAGTAGCTTTGGGAACAGCATCATAAGATTGCCAGGAATGTGTCATGACTCATTACAGCAAGGTTCTCTCTGACTACCAGAGGGAAAATTAGTTGTCACAGGTTGGGGATATCACTTGTAGGGATTTAGCCTGGAGGTATTGTAAAATGTTAGAATTGTGTCATTCCTCATTACAGCAATGTTGTCAGTCTGCAGTATATAAAATAGCATGTCACAGTTACTGTCTGAAATCTGTGCTGTTGATCACTTCTGTTCATATAGTCATTAGTTCACTATCCTGACAAATCATACTACTCTGAAATTTTGCACCTTAAAACATCATGATTCAGAATCGCCAATGCTATTTAACACCAAGAGAATTTATACCAGTGGCTGTAAAGCTAAGTTCCACAGGCCACATGGGGTCAGTCAGTGGAGAGCTAGTTGGTCACATGGTGTTGCTTCCTCCTTCTTGTTTCCAGAGCTTCTAGAGGCATCCACACTCTCTACTGCAAAGAAAGGCTTAGGCACCTGTAGAAGCACCCTGGTTCTCATGGGAGACTTTAATCACCCTGATATCTGCTGGGAGAGCAATACAGCAGTGCACAGACAATCCAGGAAGGTTTTGGAAAGTGTAGGGGGCAATTTCCTGGTGCAAGTGCTGGAGGAACCAACTAGAGGCAGAGCTCTTCTAGACCTGCTGCTCACAAACCGGGAAGAATTAGTAGGGGAAGCAAAAGTGGATGGGAACCTGGGCGGCAGTGACCATGAGATGGTCGAGTTCAGGATCCTGACACAAGGAAGAAAGGAGAGCAGCAGAATACGGACCCTGGACTTCAGAAAAGCAGACTTTGACTCCCTCAGGGAACTGATGGGCAGGATCTCCTGGGAGAATAACATGAGGGGGAAAGGAGTCCAGGAAAACTGGCTGTATTTTAAAGAATCCTTATTGAGATTGCAGGAAAAAACCATCCCGATGTGTAGAAAGAATAGTAAATATGGCAGGCGACCAGCTTGGCTTAACAGTGAAATCCTTGCTGACCTTAAACGCAAAAAAGAAGCTTACAAGAAGTGGAAGATTGGACAAATGACCAGGGAGGAGTATAAAAATATTGCTCAGGCATGCAGGAGTGAAATCAGGAAGGCCAAATCACACTTGGAGTTGCAGCTAGCAAGAGATGTTAAGAGTAACAAGAAGGGTTTCTTCAGGTATGTTAGCAGCAAGAAGAAAGTCAAGGAAAGTGTGGGCCCCTTACTGAATGAGGGAGGCAACCTAGTGACAGAGGATGTGGAAAAAGCTAATGTACTCAATACTTTTTTTGCCTCTGTCTTCACAAACAAGGTCAGCTCCCAGACTGCTGCACTGGGCAGCACAATATGGGGAGAAGGTGACCAGCCCTCTGTGGAGAAAGAAGTGGTTCGGGACTATTTAGAAAAACTGGATGAGTACAAATCCATGGGGCTGGATGCGCTGCATCCGAGGGTGCTAAAGGAGTTGGCAGATGTGATTGCAGAGCCATTGGCCATTATCTTTGAAAACTCATGGCGATTGGGGGAGGTCCCGGATGACTGGAAAAAGGCTAATGTAGTGCCCATCTTTAAAAAAGGGAAGAAGGAGGATCCGGGGCACTACAGGCCAGTCAGCCTCACCTCAGTCCCTGGAAAAATCATGGAGCAGGTCCTCAAGGAATCAATTCTGAAGCACTTAGAGGAGAGGAAAGTGATCAGAAACAGTCAGCATGGATTCACCAAGGGCAAGTCATGCCTGACTAACCTAATTGCCTTCTATGAGGAGATAACTGGGTCTGTGGATGAGAGGAAAGCAGTGGATGTGTTATTCCTTGACTTTAGCAAAGCTTTTGATACAGTCTCCCACAGTATTCTTGCCAGCAAGTTAGAGAAGTATGGGCTGGATGAATGGACTATAAGGTGTATAGAAAGCTGGCTAGATCGTCGGGCTCAACGGGTAGTGATCAATGGCTCCATGTCTAGTTGGCAGCTGGTATCAAGCGGAGTGCCCCAAGGGTCGGTCCTGGGGCTGGTTTTGTTCAATATCTTCATTAATGATCTGGAGGATGGTGTGGAATGCACTCTCAGCAAGTTTGCAGATGACACTAAACTGTGAGGAGTGGTAGATACGCTGGAGGGTAGGGATAGGATACAGAGGGACCTAGACAAATTAGAGGATTGGGCCAAAAGAAACCTGATGAGATTCAAGAAGGACAAGTGCAGAGTCCTGCACGTAGGACGGAAGAATCCCATTCACTGTTACAGACTAGGGACCGAATGGCTAGGAAGCAGTTCTGCAGAAAAGGACCTAGGGGTTACAATGGACGAGAAGCTGGATATGAGTCAACAGTGTGCCCTTGTTGCCAAGAAGGCTAACGGCATTTTGGGCTGTATAAGTAGGGGCATTGCTAGCAGATCGAGGGACGTGATCATTCCCTTCTATTCGACATTGGTGTGGCCTCATCTAGAGTACTGTGTCCAGTTTTGGGCCCCACACTACAAGAAGGATGTGGAAAAATTGGAAAGAGTCCAGCGGAGGGCAACAAAAATGATTAGGGGGCTAGAGCACATGACTTATGAGGAGAGGCTGAGGGAACTGGGATTGTTTAGTCTGCAGAAGAGAAGAATAAGGGGGGATTTGATAGCTGCTTTCAACTACCTGAAAGAGGGTTCCAAAGAGGATGGATCTAGACTGTTCTCAGTAATACCTGATGACAGAACAAGGAGTAATGGTCTCAAGTTGCAGTGGGGGAGGTTTAGGTTGGATATTAGGAAAAACTTTTTCACTAGGAGGGTGGTGAAGCACTGGAATGGGTTACCTAGGGAGGTGGTGGAATCTCCTTCCTTAGAGGTTTTTAAGGTCAGGCTTGATGAAGCTCTGGCTGGGATGATTTAGTTGGGAATTGGTCCTGCTTTGAGCAGGGGGTTGGACTAGATGACCTCCTGAGGTCCCTTCCAACCCTGATTTTCTATGATTCTATGATTCTGTGATTCTAAGCAGCTAGAAAATGGGTGAGTCTGGCTGCCTCCACCGGAGACAGCTGAAGCATGAACGGAAATAAGACCAGCTCTCAGGAAGTAGAACTGTTAGTCACCCATGTGAGCTGCTAAGAGGAGTAGAACCAAAAGTTTACAGTGTGGAAGGAATGTCCAGGGGAGAAGGGAACATGAGTGTGGAGCAGTATGGTCAGGGGAGGAGTAGAGAAGAGCAAGTAGACGGGCAATATATCTAAGGGGAAAAGAAAGGCTGGCAGAAGGAAGCATACTGTATGCAGGACTAAATAGGAGAGTGTGACTATGTGGCAGAGAAGCATGGGCAGGTGGAGCAGTGGAAGAGAAAGGGAACAGCATGTGGGAGAGGCAAAGGGGAGATGACATAAATAACATTTTTCTAAAAGGACAAAACACAGTTAAATGTACATCTCTGCTTTCCTAATATTACTTTCCGCACAAACTATTGCTGTTGTTGCCACAGGGATGTTGCACACTTAGGAATGTGGGACTGTGATTGGATGCTTTGGAGTGGAGATTGTCTGCAAGAAAATGTGTCTGTTTAAAAACTGGTTCTCAGGCATTCAGAGTCTATCTTAGATTTTAGTACAACTTTAAGGAGATATTCAGCCAATTTTTTCTTGTTTAAATTGACTTTTCACTTTCCTGCAAAAAATGGGTATTTTGGGGAATTTTATAGACTCATAGACTCATAGACTTTAAGGTCAGAAGGGACCAATATGGTCATCTAGTCTGACCTCCCGCATGATGCAGGCCACAAAAGCTGACCCACCCACTTTCCCTTGAAGTCTTTAAATTAAGTCGCAGAGAATCCTCCAGCCTGCGACCCCTGCCCTATGCTGCGGAGGAAGGCGAAAAACCTCCAGGGCCTCTGCCAATCTACCCTGGAGGAAAATTCCTTCCCCACCCCAAATATGGCGATCAGTAGAACCCTGAGCTTACAGGCAAGATTCTACAGCCGGACCCTCATTTTACCAGCGATGGCACGTTAATGCCTAATTGACTAAAATCACGTTATCCCATCAAACCATTTTCTAGTTATGTTCAGTGTATGAACATCTTTGAAGGGGGTTATAAACATAAAAATAGGTCCAACTTGCCCAAAAGAACAAATTGTGGACCCCTGTCTCTGAAGTTTTTGAATAAATGTCAAAAATTGCCTGTAGGTTACAGCTACTACTTTCATAGTTCGAGATCTGGAAAAGTGAGTATAACGATTGGTGACCAAATTGTGTGTCCAAATTTGCACAGACCGTTACTGGATGTTACAATTTTACAATTACTATTTAGCATATATTTTTGTTTGAAAGACTTAGGCATCCCATTTTCAAACTTTGGCCTCAAGTGTCCTGCAATTAAGTGTTCTGATCAACATAAGTTGTAAGGGCAGCGGTAGCATTTAGCCCCAAAGAAGTAAAGGGCAAATGGAAAAAGAAGTGGAAGGCAAGGCACAAGACCTAACAAAATCATGACAACAGCTAAAACAGCAGAAAATTAGAGCCACAGTCCTGAATGACTAATCTCTTTGAGTGTTCCAGTTTTCATTTAAATTAATACTGAGTTACAAGGTACATAAGGAGAGCCATTAATGGCAGGCACATGGAATTGGATCTTACACTAAAAAATGTGGAAATTAAGAATTGTGAACCACGATCTTCTGCTGTATGTAATTGGTAAACTCCATCAGCACTAAATTCTTCTTACAGTATGTGCTGGGGCATGCCCAGTTTGTTTTGACATTCAAAACAAGAACTCGGCATGAGTGAATGCACCTACTGGACTATAGTATGATGGCTATTTTTTAATTTGATTATTGTGTTTTTAATTTATTAGCACAATTAATTTTTATCTATTTGCTCTTCTATGTCATGATGTTTGTCACTGAATATTTTAATGGAGAATACTTTTCACATCAAATGGATGCTTCAGAATCTCAGCTTTCATTTACAATAATTACGGTATGTTTCTAGCCCTTATTATGTGAAGGAAACCTTAAAATTGTGAACTGAGTATAACCAATGCAGTATTGTCTGCTTGCGTCTGTCATCTCTTGTGTTTCATGGTACATATGCCACTGAAGAATGATATACTAAGAATTTTTTGTTCAAAGTATTTTAGTTCTGACCTACATTGTCCAATAGATTTATTAATGTTAATCTCAGCCAATTTTTTTAACAACATGTTTCCAAGTATGGTGAGTTGATAGAGTTGTGCTGCCCATGAGAATATTAATGTTTGGGCTCATTTAAGTCATTTCAAAAAGTTTCCTAGTCTTTCTGCCAGTCCAGGCAGTTTCTGCAATGTGATGGTTCTGTAAGCAGAACAGTGAAAATTTCCATGTGTGTTCTAGACTCACAGATCAGCAAGTTTATTATGATTGGTTTTCAAGCCATCATGGACTAGATTGATCCATTCGGGTCAGCCCAGATTGGGGCAACAGGTATCTGTACTATCCCGGGAGGGTAGAATTCCTGTCATGTTTCTTCCTTGGTTTAGGGCAGTGGCCCCCTAACTTTTCAGGGTCACGCCCCCCTGATCCATGTCTGCATTCCCCCTCCCCTGAGCTGGGGCTGGGAGCAGGGGACACATCTCCTGTGGGGGGGGGGGGGGGGAGACACGCAGACAGGGGTAAGGGGGCCGAGGCTGGGGGCAGAACTGGGGCCGGAAACAGAGCTGTGGCCAGGGGCTGAGGCTTGGGCCAAGGGCTGAGGCTTGGGCCTGGGCCGGGTGCGAAGCCACGGCCGGGCTGCAGTCAGGGGCCATGGCTGGGGGCGGAAATGGAGCAGAGCTGGGAGCAGAGCTGGGAGCAGAGCAGGGCTGGTGGTGCTCCCTCCCTGCCCCCTGTGGGGGCTGTCCTGGGCCTTGGTGCATCCCGCCAAATGTTCCTCCAAGTGCGCCCCACAGTTTGGGGACCTTTGGTTTAGGGGGTAATATATTACAATTAACTTCACATCAAGGTGTACATTACCCACCACTCTCACACTCAGCCAACTATTCTTGGTGGGGAATGGAGGAGTTGGGGGTGGGGAGGTCCAACGCTCTTCCCACCTGCCAACTTTCTCTGCCCCCTCCCTACACATTAACTCGCAATGGGCAGTTTGGGGTGAGCAGCCCCTGTTTCCCCTATGACCAGATCCACAGTCTGAGCAGTCCTTAGTCAGCTGATCATGAATCAAGAGGGTTGGGGGCTTTACTCCTCTTGCTCCTCTCCTCAGCAAAGCAAGCACTAGGGACAGTCTAGCCCAATGTGGCTATCTGTGCTGTCCTTGATGATGACAGACACTGACAACCCATTACCATTGATGACCTAAAAAAAGATGATCATCCTCAATGGTCAACATCATCGTGGATCACCATCACCAACAGCTTTCACAAAAACAAAAGTGCCCTATTTTTGAGGTAAATCTTTTTCATTTTTTTATTGAAATTTGTAATTTTGTCCATGTTCTATCAATGTTTCAAATTTCAGTATTTTCTTAGCAGCTCTAGTGTTGTACAATGCAATGTTTAACTTGGGATTTCCTTGTTTGTACTGTTTGTGTTGTTTGTATGCTCACTTGAGCAGCCTTAACTAAATTTCAGTGAAGTTTTTGCAGGAGGATACAAGATATACTGGGTGTAAGCCTGCATGGCCACCCCTCCTGATCTATCTCTGAGGGAGGCCACACCTCCTTGCTGTTGTGCCTTTAGTACTGCAATCAATTAGAGGTGAATTAGCAGTCTTTAAAGCTGAGGCCACTTGATCCAAGCTAAGCAATAGCGAGTCTGTGAAGCCCAGCCCTCAGGCAGAGCAGGGTCACAAACAGTTAGGGGTTCTGGCCTGCAGTCAGGGCAGAGCTAAAGAAGGGTCTAGCATCCTAGCTCAGATGGATGGTAGACTAGTGCAGACCTATTGCCCTACAGTGGGGAGGCTGCCACCCCAGGGGTGGGGTGGCAGGGGGAACGGGGAGCTGGGCCAACCTGACTTCAGGGCCCTAACAGTGGCGTAGTGTTCCGCCACTGGGGTCAGTGGGGACTCCAGCCGCAACATGCTGACCTATCAGCAGGCAGCCACGCAGCCAGGCTACATTTGGCTGCCCCTGAGCTACTTCCTACATTCCCAGGATTTAGTTCTGCTATGCTATGGGTGTCCTCCATCTCCCAGGGGTTGGTTGTCAGTGGCAACCCCAGCAGCTCATCAGTGTCTCAGTCATCCAGCAGCCCTGGGAGCCCTGGCCATTCCTCAAGACAGCAGCAGTCCCCCTCTGCATCTCATTCCAGCAGCAGGGGAGAAGCATCTCTCTCCCTCAGCAGCTCCCACCCAACTGAGCTGCAGGGCCCACCTTTTATACTTCCACTTCCTGTCCCACCTCTCAGCTTCCAGAGAGGCGGGCAGGACTTTCCTGGATCTGCAGCCCCAGGGGAAGATTGTGGTCCCGCCTAGTCTATCTCTGAGGGAGGCCACACTTCCTCGCTACACTGGGAAAATTAAAAATATGTGGAAGTATAAACAAGTCAGAACAAAATCCAAAGTATTCAAGCCCTGATTCTACAAAACCTTCCAATTCAGCAAAGCACTTGAGCACAGGCTTAAATTTAAGCACATATTTAAATTCCATTTACTTCAATGAGACTTAAGCATCTGCTCAAGTGCTTTGCTGGATTAGGGCCAGAGTGTTCTGCACCTTGCAGAATCATGCTCCAAAACAGAACGATTGAAAAAAATTAAGAAACCAAAATATAGGATCCTGATAACAGTCAAGGTGCTTCATATATTCAAAAAAAAAAATCATGAAATAAGATATTCTATTGAAGATAAATGATGAGCTTGAATGGCCCCTAAGAAACTGTGAAAATTTCCTAACAGTTTCTTGCATTACCACTATGAAATTCTACTGGTAGAAAAAAATAATTACTAGTCCTTTGAAGAGTATATCACCAGATGTCCTTTATCAGCTCTATAGTATCCATATGGCAGGATGCCTTGGGTGCAAATGTGTTTCTTCATGTATGAACAGTAAACACAATGGGTTTCATCAGCTGTTGCAACATGAAAGAAAAATAAATGCACTCTTTTAAATGTTTCCTTCTCTTTAAGTTTGGTGCCTCAAAATCAGCAAGGATACTTTCAAATATATACTCACAGGCTGCCTCCGCAAACTTTAATGATCAGTACTCTGGAATCATTGTTGTAAACAAAACCTAAAGGCCAATATAACCTATTGAGTTGCAATGGGGAATTTATGATGTGGTGTATACCATATCTAAAAATAGGCTTATTCCCTGAGTAGCATAATATTGGAGAGTTTTCTGATGTCTTTGTTTTAGTTGGCTCTAGATTTGATCAAAAGTATATAACACAATGACTAAATTACATAAAATGTATAATATATTAGGCATCCTAAACAGATGGAATATTTTGCCCTCAGCTAGGTATGAGTGGGAATAACAAAGTCCAATGCAACTATTTATGTTAATACATTCATGAACATCAGAAACATGAGGGGATGCTATATTAATACTGAGTTACTGTGCAGGTATATATCTCACCGACTATTTGACAGACAAGGTGGGTGAGGTATATCTTTTATTGGACCAACTTCTGCTGGTGACAAAGTTACGCTTTCAACTTCTGCTGGTGACAGAGACACGCTTTCAAGCTACACGGAGCTCTTCTTCATGTCTGGGAACGGTACTTAAAGTGTTACAGGTAAATACAAGATGGAACAGTTAACACATATTGTAAGAGACCATTCAAAGTGAAGTGGCCTGTTAAATAAGAAATGCAAGTATTGTTGAACTTTTCTACACAGATGGCTGAAATTTTACCTAAAACTCTTTTATGCATGTGACCTGGCCCAAGCTTTTGCCTGGTTGCGTGTAATGGTCCATATTCTGTCCATATTTGGATACTTGTGTGCAACTCCCTTTTGAATCATCTTGAGTTCTGTGCATGTACTTGAGAACAGAACTTGATCTACTGACTTCTAATAAACAGCGTGATGTTAGTTCAGAAATGAATATAAAGTTAGCGATATCATGGTGACATCTTTAAAATGCTGCATGACTGTTTTGGTGACTTACAGAAAATTCTTTGCCCAGCTCATATAGTTAGTACAGTAATCACTCAATATACTAGTATGTTTTAAAACTGTATTTTCATCATAAATCAACAAATAGCATAAGATGGAGCAAACAAAGTGGCATCAATAAAGCAGAATTCATGGGTGATTACACAGACCCAACTCTCACACCCATTTAATATGTCTGCTCTACACTGTATTGGTGCTGTAGTACTATGTCGGTAGAAAACACACGTTTGGTAGCCATTATCCAGTAACTTACAGAGACTGAAGGCATCATGGACAGCACTGCACAAAAAGTTAAGCTAATGAGACAAGGACCAAGGGCCAACTTAGTCGAGGGTCCCAAAAACATTTTTTCTGCTATAATAATTCTCACAGATGTTCAGGAAACAAAGATATTTCAGATATTGTGAATGACAGCTGAGCCAGTGACTACTGGTTTGGATCAGACATTTGCAATGTGCAGCTGCACAGAGTATTAGCTACATTTATTTGAAGTTCACCCATGCAGCACCAAAGCTCCTGTGAAAAAATTAGTGTATATAACTCCAGATCATCTGTGTACACTATTGGTCAGTCTCAAAACACTCAATTTTGGGAGGAGCATTAACAACTGTCTATATAAAGACAACCCCAATCTTCAATAATGTACAATGGTGTATTTCACAGGAAAAGGGCTACACAGATACCCTGTACTGAAAGAGGTGGAGAGACTGGTGGCAATGTCAATAGAACAGTAAAAACCAGTAAGGACAACAGCACAATTCACAAATGAATGTGATCCTCTGGTAGAACAAATGATCTACAATAGAATGGAAGTGAAAGTAGTATATGTCTAGGGTGACCAGATGTCCTGTTTTTAAAGGGACAGACGTGTATTTAAGCCCTCCTGCAGGTGTCCCGACTTTTTCTTAAAAACAGACAAATTGTCTTGAATTTTCTGTGCCCCCCCATGAGTACTGGTGGGTTGTGCTGCTGCCCAGATCCCTGCTCACCAGCCACCCTCCCACCAGTGGTGAGTGGGGGGGTCCAGTGGCCAACGATGGAGGTGGGTGCCAGGCTGGTGGCAGGGCGAAGTTGCAGTGTGCAGGGCTGGCCGCTTCCCCTGCTGGTCTGTCAGCGCAGCCCCCACTGCATGCTGGCTCTCGGCTAGCAGGGCCCTGCCCCGTTTCCAGCTGGCACTCGCTGCGCGCTGCGGTGGCTGGTGAGTGTGGGCAGGTGCCAAGCAGTGACCGGTTACATGTCGCCTCTGCTGCCCATGCATCGGCCCTTTACTTGCTCCCCCTCTCGCTGTCTTCTCCCTGCTTTGCCCCTTCACTCCCCTGCCCCACTGCTCCTCCATATCTCTCCCCTGGGTGGGGTATGTCCCACTGTGAGTGGTGTGCGGAGAACCAGCCCCTGATCGGAGCGCTCAGCTCACCAACAGCCTGACCGGTAGACTCCTTCCTTCTCTCACTGCCTCTGGCTGGGCCGGTGCCCCAGGAAAGCCCAAGACCCTCTGGCCCGGGGCAATGGCCAGGAGGAGCCAAGCCCTTCATGTGCCAAAGCCACACGCAGCACTGGCACGGGAAGTCTCTCCACCCCTCAGTTAAGCTCTGGAGTGGCAGGGGTAAGCGATTTCCAGCCTGTTCGTGCCCCAGCCCTGCAGGCTCCACATCAGCCCCATAGGCAGGGGCTTAGCACCCTCTCCACCTGCCCCCCCACCCTGGGACCTGCCCCCAGGGAGCATGGGGCTGATCCGTCCCCTAGGCACTCTCCCCTGCTGAGCCACCTCTCTGGCTGGGTTCGCTGAAGCCCCTGCAGTCAGGTTCCTTGGACCCTGGTGCACAATGCATCCTTAAGGCTTAACCCCTTCCTGCCCGCACCTCCCACAGGGGAGGTGGGAGAAAGAGATGAGCTCTGCAAAGACACAGGCCAAGTCATCCCTTTCCCCTCCCCCTACCAACCTTTCCCCTCCCTCCCCCCCCCCCCCCGCCTCGGGGCTGGAAGCAGCTCCCATCCCTTCCCTCCCGCACAGTGCCAAAAGGCTGCTGCTGGCTGCGTTCTGGTGTAAACCCTGGCAGAAATATGGGGAAGTGGGGCATCTGACCCTGCATGCCCCCTCCCACATGTTGCTTGGGGAAGATGTGGTGCCAGGTACCAGGAAAGGCAGGTCCGTCCTGGGGGTCCAGCCAGGCATGGAGGCCAGAGAGCACTGGACAGGGAGAGTTGGGTCAGTCAGTCACCCTCCCTCCCTGTGTGAGAGAGGTGTACGGAGTGTGTGTGTGTGTGTGTTTCTCACCTCTCCCTGTGTGAACCCTAAAGCTTTAAAGATAAGAAGGTAAATAAAAATAATCCAACTATGCAGTATTTCTTTTTAATAAGGGCTCAGTCAACTTGATGTTAATTTGGAAGTTTGTACTGCATAGTTTTGATTTATTGCCGTTGAACTTGCTTCAGTATGAATAATTTTACCAGATGTCCTATATTCAGCATAGGGAAATATGGTCACCCGATATATGTTAATATGGAAAGTGCTGTAATTATTGTGAATGACAATTCGTGTTTGGATGTTTCTAGGGTGTTTAACTTAATAATTGTTTAGTATTGATTATTGGAAACATAGTGTAGGTTTGTCATGAAATATTGTTGATGATAATATGCATTGGAGAGAGAGAGAGAGAGAGAGAAATCCAGAGAGGGTAAGCTAGGAAGCTTCATTACAGTGTAGCAGTGTGCTGGTTAGAAATCAAACACCATGTACTTTGACCTATACTCTGATTTTGCTATTATTATTTTAAAACTAATAATGATAAAAGAGCAAAACATACATTTCGATCAAAGTGAACAGTTGTCTGTTTTTCCATCAACATGCTACTAGCATAATGACAAGCCACTCAGAAGGAATGGAAAGTAGCCAATGGATTTCATCACAGTCAATACCCGTAATAATATTTATGTTAAATTATTGTGTCTCAGCCTAGCGGTTAAATGCACTTCATAGGAGAAGAAAGATTTGAAATTTTTACTCTTCTGAGAATCTGTAGACAAGAAGGCAGGGCAAGGCACTGGCAACCAAGAATAAAGCATCGCTGTACATTGTGGTGCAGAAAACTACTTCATGAATGGAAACTTATCTAAAACCTGAGCTGTACATTTCAGCAAAACTGATGTATTTTTTTCAAATTAGATTACTTTCCACACAAACAATGAAGTCATAAATAAAACTCTCTCTGTGTTATTCCTGCTGGCAGTACATTCTGCAAGGTGAGGAAATGAAAATCACAGTAGAAGACAGTTACATAAAATGATTTTAACTTATAGTTTAATTAAGACATTAAAAACTAATTTTTTAATTTATGTACAAAAAAAATTCATTAGAACACAGTATGAGAATAAGTAATGAGAATGAAGATATTATAATGTCTAATAGATGTGCAGTGTTTGCACTGAGAAACTAATTTTCATAGATATGAAGTAACAATTTAAAAATAATTGCACTGTAAATTATGGTATATAGATCATCCCCACTCTTGTCTATGTTAAAGGATAACAAAATGTCTTTTTGCTTCTCTTTATATTTCCCCAAACCAATTGTTTTTGTCCCCAGAGTCAGGATGCCTCTCCATGGTTCCCTTTCTGGTGTGCTGGCTCCAAGTTGCCTTCACATCCTTGTGTTGAGTCCATGTTCAAATTGGGGCTTCCATTGTGTTGGCTTACAATGCTTAATCTACATATGAACCAAGGCAGACAGGTGAATTATATCCCTTTGTCGGGCAAAACCTGTTCGTACACAAATTTTAAAAATATTTTCAGTACATATACACAACTCTTTAAATATCATCTGTACATACATCTCACAACATTTATGAGAAACAGTATGACAAGCTTTTACGAGATCTCACTTCTCTCTCTTTGGAGAAATATTATGAAACAATATGTTAGGGCTGACAAACTCACTATATCCATCAGGAGTTACTGTTACAGAACCATGAACCTTCTACCAGTTGGCATGGAGGAGTTCTTGTGGTCACCAATATGTTTCCTTGTCCTCAATCACTTCTGGGGTCATCACATGACCTGAAGGAAATAGAAGGGAAGAGAAGCTTGTAGCAACAGGACAAGAGGAAGAGCCAGCTACTGGTAACACAGTAGGGTAAGTGCTTACATTGCCTGCCTCCAATTCCATAGTACCCTGGCCATCAGCCTTGTATGGTTAGGTTCATCAGCTTTCTAACTGCAAAATGGTGGGATGCGTCTTTGATTCCTGTTGGTCAGCAAGGGGCTGTTCATGGTCCTTTAGTATGGAAGCTCCCATGAAAAGCTGCTGCTTCACTTCTGAGCCCCATCACACAGAGTTTTGTTGGCCTAGAAGGCCTAGTCCACTTTCTCCTTGCTGGAGAGAATTTCATAATTGTTAGTGGCACAGAAACCAAAGGCTGGGAGCTAGAAAAACTAGTGGTTCAGTTGGGAAAGCTTGAGGGGGGGAAAAAAAAACCCCAAAGAAAATCACTTCTCTCCAGACTCAAACTAATGTTAATTAGAGACAATATACAACTAAGGGCATGTCTTCACTAGCAATATTAAAGCGCTGTGTAGTCGCGGCACCAGTGCTGGGAGAGAGCTCTCCCAGCGCAGTATAAAAAAAAAGAAAGAAAGAAAATCTCCATGAGGGGAATAGCTCCCAGCGCTGGTGCACTGTCTACACTGCCAGTTTACAGCGCTGAAACTTGCAGCGCTCAGGGGGGTGTTTTTTCACCCCCCTGAGCAAGAAAGTTGCAGCGCTATAAAGTGGCAGTGTAGACAAGGCCTAAGAAGAAAGATGGAGCATTTGTTGAAGTGCAGACATTAATAATTTACAGTTAATGAATTTCCCAAGAGTTTTAAGGAGTGACTCTACAGAGGCTTTCAAGCTGTTTACATAGTATTAGATGTCTTTGAAATCTCTGAAAATGGCTGTTTGGAACCTTTGTGATTTAATGTTTTTTGATAATGAGGGTGGGACAATTGCAAGTGATTTGTCTCCACCTAAGGTTACAAAAGATCAAGACCTACAGTAAACAACAATTTGATAAGACAAAAGGGAATTAAGGGCTGGATGTATCTTATTTGTGACATTTCTGTTTCAGACCCAGTGGGACACGATTAAATGCCTTGCTAGTCACTGAAAAATTGTACTTTTTAACAGATAGAAATTAGTTTTTCCTGAACTTTACAGCAGCACCTTGTAAAAGAAAATTGAAAACGTATGTGAAGAAATAAGGCTAGCCTGCAACGTTTCGGGTCCAGCAACTACTAGTTCATGAAAAGCAGCAGCACTGACTAGTGTTGTTGGTAAACCAGATTTTGAGGGACGTTACAATAAATCAGTGTCTAGGTAAGACAAGAGACAGATGCCATGTTAATACACAGCCAGTAAAGGCATAAAAAAATCCTTTCCCACTGTTGCAATTTTATGACAACATCATGCACATATAAATAAAACAGTAAAGACAAACAATGTGCTTTTGGGACAGTCAGTTTGAGGACCTGCAGAAATATGGAGAAACAGATGAAATCAACATTTTCAGTAGATGTTCAGGTGCTTTTTTAAAATTAACTTTATATATAAACACAAATCAGTGTTTATCTGCCAGATGGTTAATGAGGGCCAGCCAGGCAACTTCTGTAATTCACAATAATGAATATGGTAATGAGCCTGCATTATAAACTGAAGTGCCGAATGATACATAGTACCTACTTCAACCAGCAAAGCCTTTGGAGTGTTTGATATTAAGAAGAGAAACATTGAATCTCCATAAAGAAATATTGGAAGTAAAATTTAAAGATTCAGTTAAACACTAATTTGAATGAAAGATGCTCAAAGTTTGTTATAAATGTTTTCAACTTTCTATCTTTATACATGTAGTCAACATAGTAAACCAGACTAAAATCAAACCAAAAGGTAAAGTATTTAAAACACAAAACAAGTACAGTTTATGTCTCCAACAACAAATATTTCTATACCAGTATATTCTGTTACCCTTTGCTTACATAAAGGCAACATAACAGGCACATATGAATGGCCATACTGGGTCAGACTAAAAATCCATCTAGGTGAGTATCCTGTCTTCTGACAGTGGCCAATGCCAGGTGATTCAGAGGGAATGAACAGAACAGGTAATCATCACATGATCCATCCCCTGTCACCCATTCCCAGCTTCTGGCAAACAGTGGCTAGGGACACCAGCCCTGACCTATCCTCTATGAACTTATCCAGTTCTTTTTTGAACCTTGTTATAGTCTTGGCCTTCACAACATCCTCTGGCAAAGAATTCCACAGGTTGACTGTGTGTTGTGTGAAGAAGTACTTCCTTCTGTTTGTTTTAAACCTGCTGCCTATTAATTTCATTTGGTGACCCCTAATTCTTGAGTAGGAGAAGGAGTAAATAACACTTATTTACTTTCTCCACATCAGACTGCTGCTAATTACATTGATTTATTTTCATAAAATTAGATGTGCAAATACCATAGTTGGGCATTTAGTACTTCTGTGTGCTAATAACATGGGTGAATGATTTTGATATTTATACATGCAAAACAGGCGTACCATTTAAAAAAAATCAGTCCCAATGTATCTCTGACAGTCACGCATTCCAAAGAGAATAGAGAAAAATTCCTGTTCTCTGTAGCACTCAGGGGTCAGCGTGGCAAGCTCATGATGGCTCAGTGTGGTGGGATGCAGAAGGGAAAGGAATGGGAACAGACTACACTGAGGCACTATATACATAAATTAAGACAAAAACATTTCCTGCATATTCATTTGATAGCTGGTGGCTCATAAAGGTGGTGGCCACCTGTCCAAATCCATGAATGGGTTCAGGCACCATGGACTGCAAGCACCATACTGTCCTGCTGGGCATGAGAAAACCTGGGCAAGGGGTCCCATCTCTACCCACTGCCTGATCAGCTACCTTCACGTTTGTACCCTCTTGAAGTGCCCTTCACTTTTCTTGACATTCTGCAAGGTGCCTCCTTTGGCCTCCCACAGCATTCATGTTATCCAGCATATCTGTTCAATCTGTCCTTCAGAGTGACCTCCATTGTTGGCATATTGTCGAAAAGAGGAAAATCTCAAAGAGGACCTTCCTCTTCTTGTTAGTTTCTGACAGGCTGGCTAATTGAGATCCACCTGTAGGAGCAAGTGAAGTCACAATAGGAGCAGCTGACACCCCATCAGCTGAGTGTCATCTGACAACTTTTACTTATTATTCATCAATAGCTCATTACAATATGCTAATGACCCTGGATCCATACAGCTGTTCTGGACAGCTACCCACTCTGTCCCCACTTCCCTGGATTGGATCTGTTTACTTCCCTGGATGGGATCTGTTTGGCTTATGTGCTGCCTTAAGGAAGCATGCAGTTTGAAAAAAATTTCTTTGAAAATAAAACTTCCCATTAGCTTTAATGCAAGACTGAACCCTGTATGTGGGCCATGGAGTGGTATTGCTGCACAAAACTCCCACTGATTTCAGCTTAGACTTTCCTTTATCTACATATACATTCCAGCACTGTTTGAAGTTCTTAATTTCCCTCCAAAAAATTCTTGGCCCTTCATCTTCTAGATCTCAGCCAAAGCTTTCTAAGCTAATAATTTTATCATTTTGATGCAACTGCTTTGTGAATTCTAAGGGTTTGATTGGTCAGTACCATACACCTTATGCAGTCACCTTAATCCTGGGCAACCTGCTGGTTTTTCTGTGGTCCTGGATGCTGGGAAATGTGCCAGCTTAACACTGACTGACTGGAGGAAAGCTCATTGTTTTGAAAATAAACTGCTAGCACTCTGCTCCCCACTGTAGGTGTTTCACTTTCCACCTTCTCTTCTCACTCTTTTACTATTTCTCCTGGTGCTCAGAAAATGTGCCAGTGTAAGTAAAACACATTACTAAGCCTCCATTATACAGATGGAGGGATGCTATGTGGCCAGCAGAAAGCAGTTAAGAAGGTGCCTGCGTATTAACTCATACATGTGCAAAGTGGGTATATAATGCAACCAAATCAGAATGCAAGGGTTTGATTTCCCCTTTGTCCTCTCTTTGCAGAGCTGTAGATTATTATAGTCTCATAGACTCTTGGACTTTAAGGTCAGAAGGGATGATCATCTAGTCTGACCTCCTGCACATCGCAGGCCACAAAACCTCACCCACTCACTCCTGTAATAGACCCCTAACCTCTGGCTGAGTTACTCAAGAACTCAAATTATGATTTAAAGATTTCAAGTTACAGAGAATTCACTATTTACACTAGTTTAAACCTGCAAGTCACCCAGGCCCCATGCTGCAGAGGAAGGCAAAAAAAAACCCAGGGTCTCTGCTCTTCTGACCCAGGGGAAAATTCCTTCCTGACCCCAAATATGGTGGTCAGTCAGACCCTGAGCATGTGGGCAAGATCCACCAGCCAGACACCTGGGAAAGAATTATCTTTAGTAACTCAGAGCCCTCCTGTAATGGGGTTCACTCACCACTGTGGCGCCTCCTGCTGGCTGTCTTGGGAATTAGCCAACATCCTCTTCAGGTGATGTCTCACCACTGTCACTCCTGCTCTAGGACCCACGTCTCTCCAAGGACCACAGTGTCCTCTTCAGCAACACAGCCCTCCGGCTGTGCCACACTCTTCCCTTAGTGGCAACTGCAGCAAATTGTCTGGCCACTTCTTCATGGCCCCAGCATCCTCTTTGCCCTTGCCACAGGGCCTCAGCCTGCAAACCCCAGCAGCCAGCCACCATCTGTCTCGCTCCCCCCATCCCTGCTAGCAGCACAGCTCTGTCCAGGGTGCTGGCAGTTCTCTCAGTCCTCCAGAGAGGGAGGCCGGCCTGCCTGCCTGCCATCCTTCCTTCTTCCCTCCCTGGGATCCCAGCAGAGAACTGCCTTCCTCTGCCCTGCAGCTCCCTTTTTATATGGGCCTGCTTGGCTGCTACCTTCAGCCCTTCTCTGATTGGCTGCCTCCTGTGCAGCCTCCCTAGGGCTCTATTAACCCCTTAGAGCCCAGTGTGGGGCAGACGCCCCCCTCACGTCGCCCCATCTAGTGTCCCATCAGTGGCCATTGGAGATATTTGCTGCTAGCACATTCACAGATCAGCTACATGCCATTGTACCAGCCACATCATACCATCCCCTACATTAACTTATCAAGCTCAGTCTTGAAGCCAGTTAGGTTTTTTGCCCCCACTGTTCCCCTTGGAAGGCTATTCCAAAACTTCATTTCTCTCATGGTTTGAAACCTTTGTCTAATTTCAAGCTTGAACTTGTTGATGGCCAGTTTATATCCATTTGGTCTTGTGTCCACATTGGCGCTCATCTTACATAACTCCTCTCCCTCCCTGGTATTTATCCCTCTGATGTATTTATATAGAACAATCATATCTCCCCTCAGCCTTCTTTTGTTTAGGCTAAACAAGCCAAGCTCTTTGAGTCTCATCTCATAAGGTAGGTTTTCTATTCCTCTGATCATCCTAGTAGCCCTTCTCTGCACCTGTTCCAGTTTGAATTTATCTTTCTTGAACATGGGAGACCAAAATTGCACACACTATTCCAGATGAGGTCTCACCAATGCCTTGTACAATAGTTCTAACAGTTCCCTGTCTCTACTGGAAATACCTTTCCTGGTGCATCCTAGGACTGCATTAGCCTTTTTCACTGCCGCATCGCATTGGTGACTCATAGTCATCCTGTGATCAGCCAATATACCCAGGTCTTTCTCTCTGTCACTTACAACTGGTAAATCCTCAGCTTATAGCAAAAATTCTTGTTGTTATTCCCTAAGAGCATGACCTTGCACTATGCACAACTAACAAGATATATAACATTTTCCTTTCTTAGGTTTAGTTTAGCAGTTCTCCCTTAGGCAAAATTCCCATTATCTTCAGTGGGAGTTTTGCCCAAGTAAAGACAATAAGTTCAGGGGGTTGGGATAACATTTTTGCTTTGGCCTTACTATGCTTTCATTTTCTTCCCCTCTTTTATTATTTTTAATAAGCACTTCAGGATCCCATCCTAACTGCCTTGTTAATGCCTTTCTTTTGTTCCATTCCCTAACTCAGTCATTTTCCATACATTATCCTGTGCTGTTTGTATTTGCTTGTTCTGCACAGTATGCCTTCCATTATCCAGTTTGTTTTTCTTTTTGTTTCAAACCATGTGGATTCCTTGCCTTCCTTTCTGGCTGTTGGTTGCTTTGGTGTTTCTCAGCACTTTGATATGACTCACTTCATTGCTGCTTTTGATTTGTTGCTCTGATTTGGTATATATTTTAGACATGCAGTATATGCAAACTGTTCAGAATTCTGTTCTAAAAAGAATCACTGGCCTTTATGGTATTAATTATTTAAAACATTTCAATTTGCCAGATCAATTTGGAACACTAGCAACATAAACGAGGTCTGATTGAATGTTTTTTGATTCTGCCATTGCATTACCTGACTTTGGAATTGTTTTCAGTGTCCCCCAAATGTAAACTATTTAAATAGGATGAATCAAGCTTGATGAAGATAAGACTTTTATGATTATTTTTTTTATGGAAAAAGTAATACTACTCTTCTATGGGAGGAAAAAACAACTAGGTACCAGACACTCACCAACCACTCAGACAACCTGAAAGATCTACAAAAAACTAGGAGAGAGAATAATCTGTAAGGTTTCAATAACTCTCTGAGAAAAGGTCACACAGGAAGGAAAATGAACTACCCCTGAGATTTTTGCAGGGAAAACTCACTTAGAAACAATTATCCTAACTACACTATTGGTTTTGGCATCATTCTCTTCCTTTACCACGCTCATATATGCTGCTTTTTTTCCCCCCTGTCATTATCTACTTTTCTTTTTCTTTAAATTTTCTTCTCTTCTCCTGCTCCTTCATCGCTCTTCCTTCCTTCCTCTGTATTCACTATTCTGATCTGCCTTTAGTTTTCCACTGTTTTTTATTTTATTTCCTTTTTTAACACAAGAAGAAATTGAAAATAAATAAGTCCTACCCGGATGGGCTGATGACTTCCATTTACATCATCTGAGATAGCAACTTGAATCATATTCTAGGAATATGGACACCAAAGGCTAGATCGGGATAGGGATTTAGGTACCTAACTGCCACTTTAGGCACCTGCATCCAAAATGTAGATTCTCAAAACCCCTGCTCATCTCCCACCTAGCCCTGTAAGTGCCTAAGTTCTCAAGGCACCTAAGTTTCCACAGATGAAGTCCCTATGGTACCTAAATTCCTGCTGTGTAAGTAAATTCCAATGCCGCTGAGCTACTCAGTGCTCATGTCCCAGTGGGATCCTCAAACTAGGCATTTCCCCATCTTGCCCACAGGGCCTGATCCAACAGGTATGCTCAGAGGTTGCCTACCAGATTCAGCCCTGAATAAAACAGATGAGATAGGGGTGCTACCTCTTAACTTATATCCCAGTGGTTAAAGCACTCAACCACAATGTGAGGGGACCTAGGTACAAATCCCCACTCTGCCTGATGTGGCGCAAGGACTTAAACCAAGTTCTCCCACCTCCTGGTGAATGCATTAATCACTGAGCTATAGGATATTCTGGGGTGGATTTCTCTAAATTTCTCCTATTGAAGCTGTTCCACTTTGTATGAAATACTTAAATAGTCATTGGGGCAGAGAGAGAGAGAATGACTCTACAGCCCAGGAGCTGGGGCACTCACCTGGGAGACCCAGCTTCCAATTCCTGCTCCAATGACTATTTAAATATTTCATGTACAGTGGAACAGGATCTACCAGAGATATTAAGAGAACTAGAGGTGAGGGTGCTCACTGGGGAGGTTGGAGACCTAGGGTCAAATCCCTGCTACACATAAGGCAGCGTGGAGCTTTGAATCCGCATCTCCCACAGCCTAGATGAGTGTTCTAACCACAGAGCTATCTCCTTCTCTGTCTTTACCATAAAGCATCAACCTGGCATAGGCATCTAACTCCAGGAGAGGCTTCACAACTGTGAATCCTAAGTGGAGATAGGTGCCTCCCTCTGCCATGGACTTGGGTGCCTAACTCCCTTTGAGGGGTTTGTCCCCACTCCCTTTGAGGGGTGGGGACACTCCCCACCCTTCTCAGTATTTTTACTGGCTAGTTTAGGCAGCTCTCTGCTCAGCATGCTGACATTTGTGAATCCCATTCTTAGACATCTAGCTTTCTCCATTGAATTGTACAGGGTGCCTGGGTACCTAACTCAGGTTGGTGGCAGGCCATCCAAAACTAGTCTTTGAATGCTGAGCATAAGTCCTCTTTGTGGACTCTAGTCCCCAGACTCTAAGTACTCAGAATTATTCTCAGCCTCCTAATTCTTTTCAATAATATCACTAAACTTTCAAAATACCTGCAAAATTTGCTAGCACATCAATTTGCATATGCAAAATTTGTATTTCTCCATATAAATAGAAAAAAATTATTAGTTATATTATTTGTGAAACAGTAGTGCCTAGAAGTCAGGATCCCATTGGGCTAGGTACTGTACAGACATATAGCAAAGAGCCAGTCCCTGCTCTGAAAAGCTTACAGTATAAGTAATGTCATGCATAAATACACATTTGGGTGCACAGTAATCCTGGATCCACATACAAATGAGTGTAAATATTTACAAATGTAAATATGGGAGGCTCCGTTTTAAAATCTCACCAGAAATTTGAGCTAGGATTTTCAAAGGGAGTTAGGCATCCAGGTCAATCAATTGAAATTCAATGGGATTTGGGACCCTGACTCTCTTAGATTTAGATTATGCTTTAAGAATCAGGATAATTACTGCTGAGTCATCCTAGCCACCACCCAGCATATAAAGGGAGTGGGCATACCTCTTTGAGCAAAGAGTAAGGCTGAGGAGCATCTGAGCTTTGGGAGACATGATCAGCTGAGTTTATGTTAGAGGTGTTGTTTCTGCTGAATCCCAGAATCTGAATGCGTTTGGCCCCTCAGGGGGCTGATCCAAAACCCATTGATATCAGAAGTAATTTTTCTATTGACCTCAATGGACTTTGGCACAGACCCAGGGCCGGCGCTTCCATTAGCTGACCCTAGGCGGTCACCTACAGCGGCAGGATTTGGGGGGCGGCATTTTGCCGTCCTCGGCGGAAATTTGGCGGCGGGGGGGTCCTTCCACTCCGGGTCTTCGGCGGAAATTCGGCGGCGGGTCCTTCACTCGCTCCGGGACCCGCCGCCGAAGTGCCCTGAAGACGCGGAGCAGAAGGATCCCCGCCACCGAATGCTCAGAGGAGGAGCGCTGCCGCCTAGGGCGGCAAAAACCCTGGTGCCGTTCCTGCACAGACCTTAACTCTGTGAGAATGGGGTATTAGGACTCAATCCATTTATATGATCAAAAAAGTGTTGTATTTTTCCAATGGCACTATTTATTTAATGCTTGGAAGAGCCTTAAAACCACTTATCAAGTTAAAAACAATTATTCACTATATGCAAATAATTTTATTCATTATTTGGATTGTGAGGCTTTTGTTACTTCAAATGTTCCAGCAGAATCAAGTTCATAGTGGAAACCACAGTTTTTGATACCCCACCAAAAAGTTAACTATTAATTTATAATATTTGACCTTGCTTGGTGCAAAGTTCATTGTAGAGATTAGCACAAAAAATAATAATTTAGATTCACAATTATCACTTAGAAATTCTCTAATAGCATTTTTGTGTGTGTTCTGTGGGGGGGGGAAGAACAGGGGAAGTGCAGGAAAGATTGTTTTCTATTGACATAAAAGTTGTCCCATAATGGTTAGATTAACAGCAAGAATAATTACCAGCTCAGTGGGTAGGCTGCTACAGTTGTTTTTTCAGCGTTGGCAGATTGCACATACACACCTGTTGAGTTTTGCTACCATGTAAAAATCGAATAAGTTATATTCAGGGCAAATTGTGATGCATATTCTTCTCTATGATGGATTTATGTTTCTGTTTTTAAAGTCTGAGCCTTAACTAATAGTTGCAGTACAAATTAACAATAACAATGTATGTATGGAAATTATGACTGAATTTTCCCAGTTCATTCCAAAATAAGCTTGTTATCTACATGAAATACAACTGTGACTCCATGAATAATTCTTAATAAACTTGAATGTAAGCTGAAAGCCAACCATGATAAATACCAGTGAAATATGGCTGCTGTTTCCACATCTCCTATTCAGGAGCTTGTTCGTATGAGATTATTACTTTTAACAACTATTTATTCAGGAAAAATTTAGCATAAAATCTAAGAGTTTTGGAAACTTGATACAGAGTAAACTCATCAATATTCACCAATATGTTGTTTTATCATAAATTCCTTGATGTGCATTGCATTCTTTGTCAACATATTCTTGCTGACATATATATTTTAACAGAAAAAGCTTTTCTAAAAAATCTGATTCAACTGTTTATTGAGTTGGTGTCAGGGATATGAATGACCACCCAGCATAGACTAACACAAAAGACCAAATTCTGATTTTAGTTACACTACTGTAAAGCTGAAGAAAATCCCCTGAATTAGGTTTTTAAAGTCAAATAGATTACGTGAATACAAACTAGGTCTGATGCATATGTTTGGGCTCAGCCCTATCCTTCCCTATGAGGGAGAAACCCATGAAGGGGCCAGGGAACTTTGAGAGTTTGAACTGATGAAGATTCCTTTAGCTTCTATTACAGGACCAGGATTTGTCAATATATGGAACTGGGAGGGGGTGAAACCCATCAATTCTGCAATTGTCCTGAGATCCATAGAAAGTTCCTATGGCTCTCAAGATACCCCCTCCAAAAGAGAGATGCTTATGTAGAAGCCTGGTGCCTGTTTGTTGTTTCCCAAGATTCTTCTCTTCCATAGCAACATGGCTTCCGCTGCAGCAATATTCGTGTACACTTCTCAGCTCCCAATTGTAGGGTAGGGAGACTTTTTAATATGTGGCGGGGGGAACTTTCAGAAGTTAGTTTAACATATGTCAGCCTTATTTTCCACAGGGAAATCCCCACAGATTGGAGAGGAGAATGATGCTCATGAAGGCATCCATTGTTAGGCCCACCCTGCCTTCTTCCATTCCATTCCAGGTACCTACCTATATTTAATATTTTTGCTCTGCCATAAAATCACTCAAACACTTTTAACTAGTGCAATCCATAAGGAAACAAAAACAATTTCATATTAGCGTGTACAGTATAACATAGATTTTATTAGTTGTCATTTAATGCCTATTTCAAAGGAGAATAAAAACTAGGGGCCTGATTTTTCCTCTCATTGGCACCAGCTTTAAACCAGGCCCAGACATGCCACTTGCTATTTTTCTATATTTTCAGTTTGGTTTTGACTGTAATGAAAGCAGCACTGTACCTGCATGGGTCAGGCTGAAACAAATCTTAAGACTGTACAGACACTCAGTTTACAGATCACTAGGCTCTATCTTCATCTGAATGGTGGGGAGAGAATGTGTTTGCGTGGGATTAAGAGCTCTCTCTCTCCCTGCACAAGCTCACAGTGCTGCAGGCAAAAGAGATGGGTCAGGGGGGGAAGGTAGGCGAAAAACCTCTTGAGCAGATCATCCCCTCTTGAGTAAAGGTGAACAGCGTAAAAACATACTAAAACAATAATGTTTAATCTGTCTCCTATCGACTCACCAAATCTGTGCAAATCTGCAACAGTGAATGTGGCTGTATTGAAGGTGGATGTTTCATTTAAGATAAAGACCACATCTAGCTAAATACTTTTGTGGCTCTTTCAGACCAAGAAAAAAGCAGACTGCCTGCAACCATAACTACAGTACTAGCTGCTGTTAAGTACAGAGGAATGTGGTTGCTGATGCAGCTTTGTTACTGAGCTTGGAGCTCCGATGTCAGCTGCACTAGCAGACAGTGCAGCATGTTAATTCAGGAGACCTTGATAAGAAAAACCACAGGTTCAGTTCAGTGGTGAAGGCACACAGCCAGGTTTATTACTGATGAAGCATGGTCCTTGCACCCCATAGGAACTACAGGTACACTAGGGTTACCATCTTTTAGTTTTAAAAAAGGAGGACACTCCACGGGGCCCCGGCCCCGCCCCAACTCCGCCCCTTCCCCAAAGTCCCCGCCCCAACTCTGCCCCCTCCCCTGAACGCTCTGCCCCCTGCTCCTCCCCCTCCCCTGCTTCCCGCGAATCAAATGTTCGCGGGAAGCCTGAAACAGGGAGGCAGCAGGTAAGTTGGGGCTGGGGCGGGGTGCGGCGCGGCCCAGTCCGGCCCCCCTGGCCGAGTGGCTCCCTCTGGCGGCCGGCCGGCCGGCCCAGGCCAAGAGGCTCTGGCCCCGGCGTCTCCCGCCCGGCTCGGCTCGGGCCCTGGGGCGCCGGCCCCCGGCCGAGCACCCCCGGCCCCGGCCCGGCCCCCGGCCAAGCACCCCCGGCCGAGCACCGCCGGCCCCGGTCCCGGCCCCGGCCCCGGCCCCGGACGAGCACTGCCGGCCCCGGCCCCTGGCCGAGCACCGCTGGCCCCGGCCCGGCCGCGGCCCCGCACCACCGGGCCCTCCCTCCCTATTTCCCCGGACATGTCCGGCTTTTTGGGATTTCCTCCCGGACGGGGATTTGAGGCCCAAAAAGCCGGACATGTCCAGGAAAATCCGGACGTATGGTAACCATAGGTACACTAACGCATCTCGGCCTATGACAATGGACCAGCTCAGTCAGCTGCGGGAGTTTCTGCTGTCCCCTCGGCTGGACAAAGGTGCCCCTTCTGTGACTTCCTCCTTTATACATTGATAAAAACAATTTACATATTACAGTCCTGACGTGGTTAGTTACCGCCCTTATCCTTGTACCTGCTAGTTCAAGCAAAACATCCCCATCCATTGTCCTGTCATCCCATCCTAATTGTACTTGGGGTTGGTGTATTACTGTACCTTCTCCTAGGAATGTGTTTGCACTATTACTTGAGAACTGTAGCTGTTTCTGTACCATCCTTTCAGGTCAATGTGCTTACTTGGTGTTAGCCAATACCTAGTGTATTGTTATTTTGCCAAGACCAGGCTTACTCAGGTTCACAGCCTTTGTTTCACACTGTTGCTTATGCCCAGGGCTCCAGCAAGGCCTACAACTAGCTCACAGCTGACAAAAGGTGTCTCAAGCGTTGCAGAGATACATAAGAATGGCCACACTGGGTCAGACCCAAGGTCCATATAGCCCAGTATCCTGTCTTCCGACAGCGGCCTATGCCAGGCGCACCACAGGAAATGAACAGAACAGGCAATCATCAAGTAATCCATTCCCTGTCGCCCATTCCCAGCTTCTGGCAAACAGAGACTAGAGACACCATCCCTGCCTATCCTGTCTAATAGCCATTGATGGACCTATCCTCCATGAATTAATGTAGTTCTTTTTTGAACCTTGTTATAGTCTTGGCCTTCACAACATCCCCTGGCAAAGAGTTCCACAGGTTGACTGTGCATTGTGTGAAGAAATACTTCCTTTTGTTTGTTTTAAACCTGCTGCCTATTAATTTCATTTGGCGACCCCTAGTTCTTGTGTTATGAGAAGGAATAAATAACACTTCCTTATTTACTTTCTCCACACCAGTCATGATTTTATAGACCTCTATCATATTTCCCACCTTAGTCATCTCTTTTCTCAGCTGGAATGTCCCTGTCTTATTAATCTCTCCTCAAATGGAAGCTCTTCCGTACCCCTAATCATTTTTGTTGCCCTTTTCCAATTCCAATATATCTTTTTTGAGATGGGATGCCGACATCTGCACACAGTATTCAAGATGTGGGCATACCATGGATTTATATAGAGGCATGTAACGGTGTGAGACTCACCCTGGCAGCACCTCCTGCTGGTCTCTCAGGGAATTAGCTTCCAGCCTCCAGAGCACCCTATGTCAGCCGGTGTCTTGCTACCACTGGACCCCCGTGTCCTTCCCAGACCCCAGTGCCCCTTTCCACTGGGGTGCTGCCCCCTGGCAGTAACCTCACAGTCTCTGGGTCTCCCCCTTCCAGGGGAACCCCCGCCCCTCATCCCCACCTCGCCTCAGTATATGGCTACTGCCCAGTCCCCATCTAGCCCCCGTTCACTGAGGGAGACTGCAGTATATAAGCCACTCATCACAGGCAAGGGGGGTTTGGACCTGCTGCCTCTGCCTGCCCTTGGGCTGCCCCCTGCAACCTCAGTACCTATTCAGCCTTATACTAAGCCTGCAGCCTGGGGGGTTTCCAGGCCAGAGCTCCCCAGCTCCTCTGGCCTTCCCCCAACCCTGCTCCACCTCAGGTACTCAGGTACACTCCCCAGCAGCCAGGTCCCTCCCTCTCAAAGGTGAGAGAGAGAGAGTGTCTGTCTGCTCCTAGCCCACTGCCCTCTTATAAGGGCCACCTGGGCCCTGATTGGGGCGTGGCCACAGCTGAGGCTGCTTCCCCAATCAGCCTAGGCTGCTTGCCTCCAGCCACAGCCCTCTCCTGGGCTGTTTTAAGCCCTTTATGACAGGAGCGGGTGACCACCCCACTACAGGCAATATGATATTTTCTGTCTTATTATCTATTCCTTTCTTAATGATTCCCAACATTCTGTTCACTTTTTTGACCGCCACTGCAACTTGAGTGGATGTTTTCAGAGAACTATCCACAATGACTCCAAGATCTTTCTTGAGTGGTAACAGCTAATTTAGACCCCATCATTTTATATGTATAGTTGGGATTATAGTATAGATGTTGTCCAATGTACATTATTTTGCATTTATCAACATTGACTTTCATCTGCCATTTTGTTGCCCAGTAACCCAGTTTTGAGAGATACTTTTGTAACTCTTTGCAGTCTGCTTAGGACTTAACTATCTTGAGTAGTTTTGTATCATCTGCAAATTTTGCCACCTCACTGTTTACCCCTTTTTCCAGATCATTTATGAATATGTTGAACAGCACTGATCCCATTACAGACTCCTGGGGGACACCACTATTTACCTCTCGACATTCTGAAAACTGACCATTTATTACTACCCTTTGTTTCCCATCTTTTAACCATTTACTGATCCATGAAAGGACCTTCCCTCTTATCTCATGACAGCTTACTTTGCTTAAGAGCCTTTGGTGAGGGACCTTGTTAAAGGCTTTCTGAGATCTAAGTACATTATATCCACTGGATCACCTTTGTCCACATGTCTGTTGATCCTCTCAAAGAATTCTAGTAAATTAGTAAGGCATGATTTCCCTTTACAAAAAACGTGTTGACTCTTCCCCAACAAATCATGTTCATCTATGTGTCTGATAATTCTGTTCTTTACTATAGTTTCAGCCAGTTTGCCCAGTACTGAAGTTAGGCTTACCAGCCTGTAATTGTCTAGAGCCTTTTTTAAAAATTGGTGTCACATTAGCCATCCTCCAGTCATCTTGTACAGAAGCTGATTTAAATGACAGGTTACATACTACAGTTAGTAGTTCCGCAATTTCACATTTTAGTTCCTTCAGAACTCTTGAGTGAATACTAGCTGGTCCTGGTGACTTATTACTGTTTAGTTTATCAATTTGCTCCAAAATCTCCTCTAATGACACCTCAATCTGGGATAGTTCCTCAGATTTGTCACCTAAAAAAAATGGTTGTGTAACAGGCTTCCTGCTTCTGATGTACTTAAAGTTTTTGCTATTACTTTTTTTGAGTCTTTGGCTTGCTGTACTTCAAATTCTTTTTTGGCCTTCCTAATTATATTTTTACACTTCATTTGCCAGAGTAGTGGCTGCTGACAGGCAGTACAAGTGTGGAAGATGAGTGGATGGTGAGAATGCAGTCCCAAATCCAAAGAGAGACCCTACAACAATTGAGGTAAGGCAGAGGTGCAAGAGAACAAATGTTCAGTAGATTCTGGTATGAAAGTTTGTGCTGCTACATAACAGTGCTGCAGTAACAGTGCTACATCTAACAGTGCTGCAAATACAGTACTATTTGTGCTGTACTTACCTAAAATTGTCAGCTGTGGAATGCATAGTTCTCATTTTATGCCTATATTGTTGGATATGCAGTGTATGGTTATATTCAGTCAAAACTCTTCAGCAGCACAGTCAAATGAAAAGGTTTAATATCCATAACAGATAGTTTATCTGATGTGTTCAGAGACAAATCAGTAATAGAGACAGTGATTCCACACCCAGTTACATAAAATGAGCATCAGATGCCATACATCATAGCTGCATAAAGATTCCACTGTCCGCATAATCAATATGCTAAGCAATATGACCTTCTTGTAGCAAATGAGTCCGATCAATATGGTAGCTGCAGCAGGTACCCAGTCTCCCACTGACTAGCGATAACACATCAGCACCAGTATCTGCTGTGGCCCTAGTGGCAAAGATGCAAGAGAAGCATGCTTTGAGCAGGTTTAACTTGTTCCCTTTTTTATGCTGCTTTTTGGATGGGATAATACTAAGTAAGGAATCTGACCACATCTCTCTCTCTCTCTCTCTCTCTCTCTCTCTCTCTCTCTCTCTCTCTCTCTCTCCTATATCTACAGCTCACCTTTAAATGAGAAAGTCATAGGTAAGAGTATTGTACTATTTCTTTCAGTCTGTAGGAGGAAGCCAGGCAGGAGTGGGGAAGAGGAAAATTCTAGGCAGGTTCTGCAGTGAAACAGATGTAGAGACAAAATAACTCAATATTGGGGGTTTTTTTCCCATTCTAATAAAGGTCCTTGTTCAATGTAAATGATTGTTTTTAACATAGTTACACTGACATCATGTGCACTGAATTAGTACTCCCCTTGCTCACTTAGGATTATATGGTAATATATCTTGTGTGTATGCATGAATAATTTATATACTTTTAAAGATTAGTCATATCTTGCATCCTTTTTATCAAGTGCATGCCATGTGCCAGATGGAATAGTCTAGCCCCTTTTCTGTAGGATTCTTTCAAACGAAGGCCTCGAAGGGCTTTTGCCTGATGACAGAAAACAAAGGATTCCAAAATGTGAAAAAGCAATAAAAATATTATTTTACTTTGCCATGGTTGTTATTGTTACATGACTTCTGGGCTTAAGCAACCATTCTGACTTGGCTTCTTGCTGGACTCAAAAATTTAATTTCACAGCACAGACTGCATTTATAGCAAAGTCACGTGCTCAGTCTGTGTTCATGCACACAGCTTTGCTTCATGTAGGAAATACCATAGGAAGTGCCATGCTGAATCAGACCAGTGGCCCATATAATCCAGATGTGCATTCTGGGTCTGAGAGTAGCCGGTACTAGATGCTTTAAGAAAAGATTCAAGCAAGCTGGCAGCAGATAGTTATGGAACATGCCCACCAGGGCCGGCTCCAGGCATCAGCTTACCAAGCAGGTGTTTGGGGCGGCCACTTCGGAGAGGGGCGGCACGTCCAGCTGTTCGGCGGCAATTCGGCGGACGGTCCCTCACTCCTGCTCGGAGCGAAGGGCCTCCCGCCGAATTGGTGCCTCAGATCGCGATCGCGATCGCGGCTTTTTTTTTGTTTTGTTTTGTTTGGCTGCTTGGGGCAGCCAAAACCCTGGAGCCGGCCCTGATGCCCACAGAGAAAGTTTCTTCCAAAGCCCATTTATTTTTGAAAATATGGAAGAATGGGGGGTACAAAGTCGGCAAGTTGAATGTTTATGACTTTAGTTTGCAACAAGAAGGTATATAACACACAGCACAATTTGTAGTTAGAGACATTTGACAAACTTAACATTTCAAAAACTACTTGTAAGCTGATGGAGCAAATCAATGGTTCAGAAAAATTATACGCACATTTTAGACAATTTTATTTCTCCAGATTTTATTCTTGGAAGATTTTAAAGTGTATTGATTATAAGAGAGCCAAACCAAGGTGGATTCACATAAAGAAAATAACCAAACAACTCTCTCAGCCTGGAGCCAACCCAGGCCTGTGACAACTTGGTGTGAAGTTTGTCAAAGACCTCCTAATGGGGACACGCACAAGGGGGGGGCACGAAGGGGCATTCCCCCCCCCCCCAAATCTCCATGTGTCCCTGCAACCTGGGGAGGGAAGAAGCAGTAGGGTGGCTGGCTGCCTGCCAGCTGAGCTCCTCCTCCCCGCACCTCTACAGCCCCTTCTTCTCCTTCCCCGCTGCTGGAGTCCCACCCATTACCTCTGCCCCTCCATCCCCTGACTCACCTCAGTGGGCAGTCTGCAAAGAAGGCAGCAGCACTAGGACTCCAGCAGCAGGGAAGGAGAAGCAGCAGCTGTAGGGCCTCCCTGCTGCTTCCTCCCTCCCCCGGCTGCCTCCTTGCTCCTGGGTGTCCCCGCCAGTGGTGATCTGAGAAATCCGGGAGGGGGAGTGTCACGCGAACCTTTTATTTGTGTGTGTTTAAGATGCCCCTCCAAAAGCAGCCAAATTTAAATTCCTGTGCATGCCCCTACCTCCTAATTATCAAGTGTTATTTTCCTTTATTCCCCGAGAGACTGAATGGGGGTTGCTTGGGTGTTCAGGTCCCAGCCTGTACACCTGTTTGAGGTCTAAGCAGGAGTTCACTCCCTGCTTTCTGGGAAATTAGCTGGGTCTCTGGAAGCTGTCACATTATCAAAATGATCTGGTCACTGGACTTGTTCACCTGTCATCTTTTTTGGGCGGGTGTCCTTCCTCTTTGTTTACAAGAAGCTGGGAATGGGTGACACGGGATGGATCACTTGATGATTATCTGTTCTGTTCAGTTGCTCTGAAGCACCTGGTATTGGCCACTGTTGGAAGACAGGATACTAGGCTAGATGGACCAATGGTCTGACCAAATTTGGCCATTCTTATGCTTATCTTTGTGGGTTTCTATAGCTCAAAGCAGTCTCGTCCCAAGCCAGTCTTCACTGAGAACAATGAAATAAAATAAATTTAGTGGCGAGGCCCTGCTGAGAAATGGGTTGATAAAAGAAGTTACGGAAAAGCGAACAGCCTCATATTTTAAGTTTTCATATCTTCCAATTGCTTTGCCTGATTAAATTAAATTCAAACTTTTCAAAATATTTCTCCTTTGGTGGGAAAAAAACTGGTTTATTTTTACAGCCAATTTAGCAGTCAAATTTGGGCTTTAAATAGAAATGTACTCACAGCCTGAACTGTAATTTCTGTATATCTTGTGAAGTTTTGATAATTTCCTTTGTAAGTCACTTTTAAAAAAAGGTTTAGGTTCTGTTTGGATTAGTGGTTGGACAAAAGGTTGCATCTCTTTTTATTTGTCCTAAATAAATTTGATTATTTCTAATACATACAATAGTGCTTCATACACTCCTTATAGTTTCTTATTGATAATTTCCTGCGTAACAGTGTGGTGTCAAATACGTAAGTGACACTTTCCATTTGATGCAGGTACTGAATACTGGATGCACATTCTCAGAAACAAACAACTTGCACATAATGTCAATATTCTCCTTCATTACTTACTTCTCTTTTGCTGACCTGTGCAAAGCAAGCAAATCATGAAACAAACTGAGCACAAATTCATGAAACAAGTCACATTAAAAATATCACAACATTAACAGATACAATGATCCATATACCAGAACTGATGCCAACAGCAACAGCCATCATTCGCTATCTATATGTGAAGTTGAGACGATGGATAGCCTATTAACTTGGGCCCTATGTCTTTTTCCTTGAATAAGGCATTATCATCCAGATATACTTAATCTGTAACTATATCAGTAAAAGAATATTTCCATGAAGAAAGGAATACAGACATCAGAAAAGATCTTTTTACATATCGGGAACTGAGAAATTGGCTGTGGATGGCCTGGCACCAGATTAAATGAGTAATACTGTACATGAGCATGGATTCACAATGGTGTGCTTTCACTGAAATTTGAGCACAGCATCTAACAGTGGGCTACTACATTGTAACACGAAACAATGCCAAAATATAAAGGGAACATACATAGCTCATAATACTTATCTATTTTATATAGCCTGCCCATACAAACCGTGTACCAAAACTTAGTGCCTTCCCTTCCTGCATAAAGATGCATAGAAAAGGACTTACTCTAAAAGGATTGGTACATACTCATGTAGGGGAAAAAAAGTTGTAAGCACCCCAACTGGACACAGTATTGGTGAGGATGTGTGGCCAAAGGGATGCATGGAGATTGAGTATCCATGGAGAAAATCAGGGACAAACCACTTGGACTTCAGAGCAACTATGTGCAGCCTTCCTGACTCTGCTTAACTCCTGTCTCCAGCACTGGCAGCACATTTTGCAGAGGGGGATTACTACTGTTCCAAGTAGCAGAAATTTATACTGTGTAATATGTGCCTATTGGAAATAAGTCCATGTGGTGCACAGCAGCTGTTACCTGACCCCTGCTCCCAGCAGCCAGACCAGATATCCTTTTGAGATGCCTGAGTGGCATGTAGGGGCTGCTAATGACTAATGTAGTGAGTAGGAGCATACTGCATAGCCAACTTATAGCTATTTCTGCTTAGCCACTCCACCCAGTTTTCCTGTGTTTAACGTGCTTTTGTTTCCCTCCACCCTAGGCTTTGGATGAAGAAGGGGTTTCTTACAGAACAAAGTAATACAAGATAGTGAACATAATATGATATATATTTCAGAAACAAGGATATAAAGACATTGTATGGTGAATAAATCAAAGCATTCCATCACAAAGCCAATAGTGGAGGAAGAGAGCAAGTAGGAGCATAGGCAAGGGAGAAAAGATAAGTCTTAAGATGAGATTTGAAAGGAGATGGGGAGTTAAAAAGTCAGGGAAATACAGATGGCAGGAAATGCAAAGAAAAAATATCCGGCACCAACAGCTTGGAGATTGTAGGAATATAATACAAGAGGAAGAAGCTAAAAAAGTAGTGGGAGGGTGGAGGGAAAGAAGGAGGAACACAGTCCAAAAGTTAAGCTGCAGTAAATCCATATAGATTTTTTTTTTTTAAAGAGATGGTTTTGAACTGGATCCTGAGATGAATGTGGAATGAAGTGGCTGAATCTCAGGATAGGGGTGATATGTTTCCACTTCTTTGTCTAAGTAGTAAGGTGGGTAGCAACATTCTGCACATAGAGGGCAAGGAGATGGGAAGATGATAGAGATGTGAGTTAAGGGGTGAAGAAAGGAATGTAGAGATGAGGATTTCAGCAGAGCAAGACTCCAGGCAATTGAACAGCTGCAGAGGTGACAGGGAGATTTGCAGACCCAGGAGATGGCAGTGGAAGGAGAAGGAGAGTTCAGGATCAAGAATGATGTCAAGGTTATGGATAGTGGAATCACAAGGAGTTCAGAGATGAGTAAGGTGATGGCATTATATTCCCAGGTGCTTCTCTTGTTGTTACGTGATGGAATATCTATTGGTATTCGTTCCAAAATGAAGCCAGGAAAACAAACAGTGAATAAAAGCCAAGTAAATTTTGAAGTTATCCACATGCCTACTGACAGTGGATGGATTCTGTATTAATTTGAAATGTGTAAATTAAGTTCAAGTTATTGTTTAGCAGCCTATCACATCTCTAATTTAAAGAAACATATTGAGAAATGACACAGTGGATGAAAAGCCTTTTTTTAAATTATCATTTAATATTACAATCTTCCTTATTTTATTAGAGTAACCTCAATAATTCTGAGCTGAGATGTTTTTTGATCACGTACTTGAGTCCCATGAAGCCAAGAATCCAGAAATCCCCCAAAGTCAATTAGCCAGAAAGGTGACGGGAGGAGAAGTATTCAGTGGTTTAGAGAAGAGAGAGTTAATGTCCTGTTGCTAGGCAATAGGTTTCTAGGTCCTTCTCAAAAGCCCAGACTCATGTGGTGTTTTGTTTATACAATGAAGTGTACTTTACTAATCAGAAAAACTGCACACACAGAAATTGCTCTGATTTTTAAAAGAAGAGATTGAAACTTCAAAATAAAAAGTCTCAAATTGGTCCTTTAAGAAGACATACTAACTCCCCCTCCCTTCTCAGAAACAAAGGATACTTGCTCTTCTTTCAGCTTTCTGGCTTAGTAACTTCTCAACATGTTGACTTCTTGGCCTTTCAGCCTTATGTCTGTTGACCTTATGGATTGTTGTCTTTATGAGATTCCACCATATGTCTGGATCCCATGCTCAGAACAGCAGTTCCCAGTAGTGGATTATTGCAGCAGCCTTAGAGAGAAGAGCTGACACTGCTCTCTATTGTTGCAATAGCCTTTGCAAGCTCAGCAATACAATTAAACTCTCATACTTCACGGATTTCCTCTCCCTATTGTGCACCAATAGTTTCAGAAGTGACCTATTTGGAAGTCATATACTATCCAAATATTTACTCTCCCAATAGCAGTTTTAATTCTAATATAAATTGCTTGTGTTAGATATGTTTGTGGTATATGGATAGCAGTAATCTCTCTATATGTAATCCTCTTTATGTAGTGACGTAGTATGTGAGTTGATACCTTATTTCCCACTCCAGAAAAAATGGCAGTGAAATTGTTGTCATGTCATGAAATTCAGATGATGTGTGTTATTAATTTATATATGCTCTTTCTGTACTGGTTTATGGTAACCAAAATAAAGTGGGCTTTACAGATCTTTCACTGGAAGGATATAATTTAAAGTGATGTATTTAAATACATCAGAAAATATATTATTTACACATTTCTGGTGCACTAAGCTCCCTGAACCATGTTTAGAGAAACATATATGTAAATAAATACCTTCTCCACATGTACCATGGCCTCCCCATGCCTTTTACTGCTCTTCCACCCAAATGCAATATTCTTCTTAACTGAGGTACCCTTGAAATGTGATACCCAGAAACTGAAGTTTTATTATCAATACAACATTGTTTCTGGCATTGTACCAGAATCCAGTACTTCCTAAAATTATGTTACAAAACAGCAAGGGTAAATTTCACCACCAAAAGTAGGAAATGACACAGCTAACAAATTATCCTCTTTCCCCTTAGCAAAGAGGCAAAACCTCCCAGTTGCCTAAATATTTATCAAGGTTCCTGCAACATCCCTTAACAATCTAAGCACTTTTATCACATCCACTTACCCTTATGATAGGGTTTTAATCTTTTTTTTAAACTGCTCTAGTGAATTTTAGTGCTTGTGAAAAGTGCTGTACTGACAGCCCTTGAGACAGAAGTTCTCTGTTTACTCACATAACTAGGGCTTTGTCTTCACTACCCGCCGATCCGGCGGGTAGCAATCGGTTTATCGGGGATCGGCTTACCGCGTCTAGTGAAGACGCGGTAAAATCGATCCCTGATCGCTCTGCCGTCGACTCCGGAAATCCACCTCGGCAGGAGGCGGCAGCGGAGTCGGCGGCAGCGCGGCAGCGGTCGACTTTCCCGCGTCCTCACCGCTAGGTAAGCCGACCTAAAATACGCAACTTCAGCTACGGTATTCACGTAGCTGAAGTTGCGTATCTTAGGTCGGACCCCCGCTGCAGTGTAGACCTAGCCTAGTACAGTACTGCAAACTTCAGCAAAAATGCAAGTTGTTACACTCTTGGGTCTTAAGCTTCAAGAACATGCATTGACAGCTCCCAAAACTAAAGACTTTGAGTTTGTGCCCCCATCTTCACCCACATAACAGATTGTATATACACCCTGCTCTCTGAGCTCACAGCCCTATAGTGTTTCAACTGTCAGTTCCTTTTCAAAAGCTGCTGGCAGAAGAGCTCCCGGTGATGGCTGCTCCTTCTGTTGTTTATTGTTGGTTAAAATAAATTATTTGGGTATTTTCTGGAGTTTTATCTTCCTTTTCAGTAAGGTAAAAGTAAATAGAGAGCAAAGTGCTATCGTGCCATGTGTTATTTTTCTTATTTGTGCTTTCATAAGTTGATAGCTATTAGTTTCTCTTCTCTTTTTCTATCAAGGACATCAGCATAACTGAGTCACTTGGGGCTGGATTCACAAAGGGGTCTTTAACACCTAGCTGCCATTTCAGGCATCCAAGGCCAACTTGTAGGTATCGCTGGTATTCACAAAACAAACAACCACTTAGCGGCCACCTTATCCTGTAGGTGCATGAAGTCCCCTAAATTTCTGCTGGTGGATATGCACACAGGTGTATAAGTCCTGATACCGCTGCTCAGCACCTAACTCATGCCTAAGCCCCAGGGGGATTCACAAGCTTGGCGTTCACTTATTGGGCCCAATCTGTTAGGGCTGCTCAGACATTGCCTAACCTTCACAAAACGTAGCTGGGGCAAGTGCCCAATGGTTAGAGCACTCACCCAGGATGCAGGAGACCCAAGTTCAAATCACCACTCTGTGTGATTCAGAGCAGAGACTTGAACCTGGGTGTCCCACCTGATATATCATGGCTTTAAATACTGGGCTATAGGAGGGTATTCTGGGGGTGGGAATCCCTCCGTTGAAACTGTCCCACTTTGACAGTATGAAATACTTACAATCACTCAACAAGCAAGAGAAGACTGAGTATAATCTACTGGTTAGGGCCCTCATGTGGGAAGTGGGAGACTTGGGTTCAAATCCCTACTCTGAATCAGGCAAGATGGGCCTTTGAATCCAGGCTCTCTACAGAGTGTTCTAATTATTGGGCTTAAGGGGCAGTTCCACCTTCTTTTACTCTGTTTTTCCTTGAGAAAAGGGCTGACCTGGTTTAGACACTTAATTTCAGGTGTGGGTTCATGGCTGTGAATCCGGAGTAGAGTTAGGCCCTTCCCTCTAGCCCAAAGTTAGTGCCTAACTCCGTTTATGGGGCAGGGCTTTGGCCACACACAGGGCCGGTGCAAAGATATTTTGCGCCCTAGGCAAAACTTCCACCTTGCGCCCCCCCCTAAAATAAATCACATACATTATACACAATACACTGTCACAGAGTAACATGTTATAATTTAGAATTTATGTTTCCGCACTTTAAGTTTAGCAAATTTAGAAACAAGTTCCTCCAAGTCAATGCTGTGAGCAATGTCATGTTCCTATTGACAAGATAGATAACCCAACAAGACTTTGTTGCAACATTGATGTTCGCATGTATGTTTTTATCAACTTGAGCTTCGAGAAGCTTCGCTCACCACTGGCCACAGAAACTGGGAGAATCAAGAGGATGCGAAGAGCAAAAACTGTGTTAGGGACACTATCTGTCAGCTTATTTTCCCATATGAAGTTCAATACATCTTGCGGTGATGAATTCCTTTGGACTCGTCTTGCAATAGCTTGCAATTCACTGCACAAGTCAAAGGCATCAGAATCTTTGGATTCACCATGTTGCAAAGCTTGCTCCAGATTCAAGCAATGTTCCATAATTTGCTTTGGTGTTTTATTTTGCAAACTGTAAACATCATATATGAAGCCAAATACTGAACTAATTTGCTGCATCAATGTGAATCTGTCTTCAACCGAATGTATTGCTGTGTCAGTGATTGCAAAGTAAAAGTTCACTTTGAATTTTTCTTTCGGATTATAAATAGGTTCGTCATCTGCTTCATATGTGAACTGGTTCCTCTTCTTTCTAATATGGATTGGATCTGGTTCAAAAAGTGCCGGTACATCCAACTCCTCCGCAAGTTCACCTGCATCTACCAATGTTTTCTCAAAGGCTGCGTAACTTCTGCGGCCCACAAGAAACTTCTTGGTTTCTCCAAGTTGATTAATGGCATCACATATGTCGAATTCTTTTGCCTGAAGTTGTTTGCTAGTCATGTTGATCTCAAACAATGTCATACCACAAAACAAGAGAAGCAAGAAACTTGAAACTAGAAATGACTTTTGTAAGAGCCTTTGCATCAACTCGTGACGTATTGCCAGATGATCCTGTTAGAGTAGTGTCTTCATAGATGTCTATCAGAGCATCATAGATGTCACCAAGCTGATATCGAAGAGGTTTCAAGGCATCGATTCGACTTTCCCATTTTGTTTCACTCAATGGTTTAACTGTGAGATTAGATACGTGGCGTGTTAGAACTTCCCAGCGATGTGTAGAAGCTGAGAAATACACATACACACGTTGAACTAAATCAAAGAAGGCGGTTGCCTCCAAGCAACACTTTGCAGCATCATTAACAACCAAATTCAATGAATGTGCACTGCAAGGAATGAAAAAGGCTCGTGGATTAATATCCAAAATTCTTCGCTGGACACCATTTTCTTTCCCTTTCATATTGCTCCCATTGTCGTAGCCTTGACCACGCAAGTTTTCTATAGGCAGTGACATCTCTTCTAACTGGTGAAGAATAGTTTCTGTCATACCAGCTCCAGTTGTCTCCGTAAGCGACACAAATCCCAAGAAGTGTTCCTTTATGCATACTGATTCAGTCTCATTCTCGGTCTCTGAAGTAGGCCTATCCACAAACCGAATGATCATGGTCATTTGTTCAACGTGGCCTGCATCTGGTGTACAATCTAGAATGATCGAAAAGTATTTTGCAGCACGAGCAGATGCTAGGATTTTTTGTTTGATGGCACTGGATAGAAGCTGAATAAGCTCATTCTGTATGTCTTTCCCTAGGTAATGTACATGCATCTCCTGGTCCTTAATCCTGCGAAGATGCTCATCCATAAGTGGGTCAAACAAAGCTAGATATTCGACAAATTTGAGGACATTCCCATTACCAGAAGTGTGCAGTTTTTCATGTGTTCCCCGAAAGGCCAGGTTTTGCACACCAAGAACTCTGACCAAAGCAATCAGACGTTTTAGTATTTGTTGCCAATACTTTTCTTCTTGCTTAATCAAGCGCAAATGTTCTTCATCAATTGTTCTCTTGTATTTCAATCGCAGTTCAAGTTCTTTCCATGTTTGAACATTCGTCAAATGTTCACTGCTTTTCTCGTGCCGTGAAAGAATTGCAGACATGTTTTTCCAATCCCTTGAGCCTTTTTCAGAAAGAGATGATGTGCCAATAGTACTACTGCCAAACAACTTGCAGCAGAAGCAAAAGATAGAATCACTTGATGTGGAATACTGCAGCCTCTGATGGTGCATTTCTTCTCCATTAACAAGTCTACGTTTGTAATGAATTGTCGAGAATTTTCTTTGCTTACTATCTTTGGGAAAATCGAACTGCTGAACTTGTTCCGGCCCATGTTCCACCAGAATTTGTCGGACTTGATCATCGCATTTGGCCCTAGTAGCAGGATCACTAAAGCTCAAATTCAAACGAGTGACATTTTTGCTTTCACGGTCTTCCAAGTTTTGATCCTCGCGTGTCTCATTTGATTCGTCTTCAATATTCAGATTATGTTCTTCAAACTCTTCTTCAACTTGTGAAACTCTCATCCCCACCTCCATCTCTGCTTGAGCCTTTGGCATTGAACTACCTTCATCTCTGGCCAGTGGATGGAGATATTTCAGAAACGAACCTTCTTGCTTGCTTTCTTCTTTTTGCTTATCAGCCTTCCGTTTACTAAATTGTGCCCCAGACAATTTTTTTTATCTGCCATGAGGCTGCATCAACTGAAAACGAAAAAAAATGAAATTTTATTCCTATCAGTTCTTTTTCTTGCTCACTATTAAAAGTAAAGGATAGAGAATACATGTCACTTACTATAAGTCACTATTTGAATTTCATCAACTGTTTGACGTAAATATTGATTAAGAGATCAAGATGACTTTCCCTTAAAATGAAGCAATGTTGATTGTAATCAGAAATACACCCTTTTTAGTCACGTATACTTCCTTCCTTCATTCTTTCATATCAAAATCTGACTGGGAGTGCTGCAGAACCCATTCTGTCCAACCAGCCATGTACCTCCAAATGATTAAAAACATCAAATGGTACAAACTCAATTTGAATGAAAAGTTCCATTTTCTAACTAAATAGGTCACACACTCTCAAATGGTTGCCAAGTGCTCTCTGTGGTATGCTCATCTGCTCTAAATGCCTACTAACTTCCCTGTGAGAATAATCTTTGACTTTGATCCAATGAAAGCAGGATGGAAGAGCCCGCCCCGCCCCCCAGAAGACCTAAGACATGATGGCTGGATGACATAAACAGACACCTGTCCCTCACAGGCACTACCTCATAACATGCCAATTTTGCTCAGGACAGAACATCATAGAGGAATATTATGCATTCAGTGGTCTCTACACTGGCCAAGCAACAGCATGACAACTAACCTAACCTAACCAGTCCATCCAACTTTTTTGACTGCTTCTTGGGCACTGGTGAGGGGTAGCGGTGCCAGACTGAGCCCGGTGACAGGGGTGCACTACAAGTCTACAAACCGAGGCGAGGTGCTAGACCTAGAGTCCTGCTGAGACTGCAGTCCTGCGCCAAGTGGAGTGCAGCCTCCATGAGGAGAGAACTCAAACAAATATCACGCTCCTTCTGCGTGATTCCCCCAAGCACTTCTTCAGGCAGCTACTATGGGGGTCACTCACAGGCTTAGGCCTGCCAGTTGCAGGCATAACACAGCAGCAGGGCTTAAAACGCAGATACCGGGCATGACAGAGGCTGGGGCAGGGAGAGGGGGGCACTGGGGCAGCTCAGCTCTGCAGGCTGCCGTCCTCTCCAGCCGCCCACGCACAAGGGGAGCAGGAGCACGGACCAACCACGGACCAAGGGGAGCAGGAGCACAGGCACCCGAGGCCGAGCTGTGGGGAAGTGCTTACCTTGCCCAATGCACGGGCATCGGGATGCTCTTTCTTCCTCCACTGGACCGCAGCCCGAGGCTCTTTTGTTCTCCGTGCCCCCCGCTGGGGCTGACCGTGGAGGCTGAGCCAGGAGGCAGCCACCCGTTTCCTCCCGAAGCCCTGCTGCCGCGCCCGTCGCCGGGCTTGTGCCACGTGCGCTAAGCGGAGCTGCGGAGCTCTGCCCAGCCGCCGGCGCTCCCGCCGGCAATGACAATAATTGCATGGAGCGGCCGCTGCGCTGGGAGAGGGAGTCTGAGCTGCCGGCAGCCCAGCCCAGGAACGCTGTAAAAAAAAAATTGGGGGCACCGCTTTTTGGTGCCCCCAAAGCTTGGTGCCCTAGGCAACCACCTAGTTTGCCTTAATGGTAGCACCAGCCCTGGCCACACACTGTTCTTGGCATTTCTTATTGGCTAGCTTAGATGAGCTAGCTTCTCTGAATCTGTTTTTTTTTTTTTTAGGCACGTACCGCTCCCTATGCATTGTATAGGGACTCTAGGCACCTAACTAGGGCTTGTGAATTCCACTAGGCGGCAAGGCTCCAAAAACATCTACACTCCCTTGTGAATCTAGCCCTTGGAAGCTTCTTCAGTTCCACTGCCCCCTTTGGTACTTTGATTCTCTTCTCTGGCCTATCCCTGAACAGAGACTAGTAGGTTATACTCAATTACTACTTCATTGTGTCACTCAGGACCTGAGCAACAGGCAGAAGCCTTACCTCGTTCAGAGGTGTAAAGCAGTTAAAGTCTTTCCCTCCAGGTATTAAGACAACAGTAAAGAGTCACTTACTGAAAGATATTTATGAAAGTTTAATGCTTTGATTGGAGCTTCAAGACATTGGTACCACACCTCCTATGAGAAGCACTAGCACAGAATCATCTTGATTCACTATTGTTTAAAGATCAGAAGGGTAGCCGTGTTAGTCTGTATCCACAAAAACAACGAGGAGTCCGGTGGCACCTTAAAGACTAACAGATTTATTTGGGCATAAGCTTTCGTGGGTAAAAACCCCCACTTCTTCAGATGCATGGAGTGAAAATTACAGATACAGTCATAAATATATTGGCACATGAAGAGAAGGGAGTTACCTTACAAGTGGATGATGAGGCCAATTCTGAAATGGTTGTGGGTGAGGACAAAGTCACAAAGCTCAGCCACCAGCTGTGCTGTGGCCTCATCAGGGATATTGTTCCTGACAGTTTGTAGTCCATCCTCGTGTGGAATATTGGTGTAATATTGGACTTTAAAGAGAAACTGCAGAGCTACAATTCATTTGCAAACTTAACACCATTAATTTGGGCTTGAATAGGGACTGGAGGTGGCTAGCTCACTACAAAAGCAATTTTCCCTCTCTTGGTATTGACACCTCCTCATCAATTATTGGGAGTGGACCACATCCACCCTGACTGAATTGGCCTTGTCAACACTGTTTCTCCACTTGTAAGGTAACTCCCTTCTCTTCATGTGCCAATATATTTATGACTGTAGCTGTAATTTTCACTCCAGGCATCTGAAGGAGTGGGAGTTTTTTACCCACGAAAGCTTATACCCAAATAAATCTGTTAGTCTTTAAGGTGCCACCAGACTCCTCGTTTTTATTGTTTAAAGAGTAGTTGGTCATGTATTGTGACTCGTCTTCTAGAACTTTCAGGGAATTGAAACTCTCAAGCCTCTGTACATCCAGTTATGCTGCCTCCTGAGTCTGAGACATTGACAGATAAGGGCCTTTGGGTCCATACTTGGGACATTACTTGGGACAGATATCAAAGCATCCCCTCTGTAGGCTCTGAGGCTTCAACACAGCATCATCTTCTAAGGCCTGTCATTTCCACACACTTTTGTTTCTAAGCATAGAGGCTTTGATGCACTCACCTCCTAGGACAAATGTGTAGGCAAGGCTTTGTTGTACCTTTGACTCCAAATACTTAGGCTTCCATGCAATGATGAAGCCCTGATGCAGCATTATTTCTGGAGTGAGGTACAGATGGATCTTTATTTCTAAGTTTGAAAGCTCCAATATGCCCTTACCGCTTGAAGCCAAAGCTCCAGTCCATCTTCCCTTCTTAAAGCTCCAGAGAATTGTAGCTTCTTGACTCCAGTGCACTTTCCTTAATTTGCTGTCTGCTAATGAAGTCTGATACAGGTTCTACAGTCTAGAACCAAGACACATGCATCATCCATGCACTGAAGCTCCAGAATAGCATTACTCTGGTGTCCAATGAGAGAGACTGTAAATAGTGCTGGTTACAGAAACTGAAGCACTGATGTGTTTTGTCCCAGATATTGTGGTTCAGTCATAGTGTAACCTTTGACCACTAAGATGCCAGCCAATGTTGTCTTCTGGCATTGTGGTTATGTGATGACATTGGCTCAGGAGGTCAAGGCATTCCACACAGCTTGGTCTCCAGTAAGGGATGCAGTGTTACCCCCCGCCCCCCAAAGGTCATGCCCCATGTAACCTGCTTGATTCAAGACTGCAATATTTATCCCCTCCTATTACACTTGTAGTGCATACATCATGTCTAGGTGGGTTTCAGTTTGGGGGGACATACAGTGTTTGGTTCATATACAGCTAATGCCTCAGCACTTATGGATAAAGGATTGAGGTCCTAGCTTCTCATTACACCCTAAGTTTGTGAAGTCCAGTAGGATTTGGATTTTTGCAGTGACTATTTTACTGTTTGACTTCATTTGCAAACGCAAACGTTTAATCTTATCCACAAACCTTTTAGCGGTGGATTGAAGTGGCATTCTATAGGATATCCTGAAGTATTTTCTGCAGTGAAATGGTGAATGCAGGTAAAATATCTAAAATCCATTGCCCATTAAATCCTGCTTAGGGCAGGATCAGTCTCTATCTTATATGAATTCATATTTTATGTGTACAGTATGTTTGATCCTATGGTGCCTAACAAAATGCATCTTGGAAGGATCTCACTTTGCTGCATAGCCAGTCCTGCTGGAATAATATTTTTGCAGGGAGTAGGCAGTTTGTCAGCATGTGCTTTCATGCAGCTTCTAATTTAACTGAGCATGAAAGAATTGCCAAGTAATTTCAAGTTACAAGCCTAGAACCTTTTGCTATCTTGGCCTTCCAAGTTGTCTGTTCTTTAAATTCCCCAAATGGAGTGTTTTTTCAGTATATGGTCACTGATTGAATTTAGCTGAGCAGACATTTTCACAAGTCTTGCCATCCTGGCCCACTGCTATTTGCGTTGTTTGAATTTTGTCCTTTTCTTTCCCCAAGCTGGCTGACCTGCCTTTTCAGTTTCTATTAAACAGTCTGAAGCCCAGGTTGTGGGGTTTGTCAGACTAGCACAGACCAGCTCTGATCTGCCTGATCTCTTCTGTGCCAAGGCCGTGGAGTTATTTTCTTCTTGCCCTGAAGACCTCTGAAGCTTTTTGTGGATTAAGGTTGTCTCTTTAGGGAAGAGAGTCAGAGAGCAGTCAGTGGATGTTGCCTCTTCTCACTCAGAACCTCTAAGATTTAAAGTCCTGAGAATGATATTTGCTACGGAGATATTGGCTCATCTTTGATATGTCCATCTGATTTTGTCACTCATTAATAGCTGGATGTTTTGGAGCACTGATAATCTGTGGTTTAATGTAAGATGGTTTACTTTGTGCTTTAGCATTATCATTTCTCCTTCAAAATGGGAGAGTTAAAGTACATGTGGAGGCATTACTGGGGGCCTCCAGGATTTCCTCCAGACATAGTTGACTATTGGGCCCATTAGGGATTAGTGCAACCTTGAGGTTCTTGATTCTGCACAGATTTGTAGTATGAAGGAATTAAGGGAAATAGTTTTTTCAGCATTCTGGTTGGGAACAGCTTGAATCAAAGCCTACAGGAAGCTGACTATTAATGACAAGTTTCAGGGGTAATTGAGAATAAATTGCCTGTTCTATTTCTACAAAAATATGTTTGTGTTTACATAACCTTATATCAGGCATGATGTTGTCAATCACCATTTCTCTGCACTTGCTGCCTGTCAGCTCTTCAGAACAGGGGCCATCTTTTCTTTCTGTTTGGAATAAACACTAAGCACATTATGGGTGCTATTGGATGCTTGCTGTGGGATTCACATACTGCGTTAGAGCTCCTATAGGTTATCTGAATCTCCGGTGCATGTTGGTCTGGCTGTAGTCACTTTTAATCTGCTTAGATTCAGATGCTTGTACAGATCTGGCTGTCTAACTCTCCCATATACTTGGTAAATAAATGGCAAGAATCTCAATATTGATATTGATGGGAGATTGCTGTTGGCAGATTTTTCTCCTATTCAGAAATAGATGAAATGTTGCTGCTATGGAGACATCCCTGGACTGTTTAGTTTCCAGCAGTGGGACTATTGAAGATACCAACCACCATTTTAAAAATGGAGGAAAAGAATAAAAAGAGACCTAAAGAACGGTAACCAGTTTACATGTTAGAATAATTGTTTGAGATTAGGATTTTGTTTCCTTATAAAAAGATTTGGATTGAAGGGACAATCTGACCGGTCACAGAAAATTATAAGATGAGAAGTTATGAGAGTCAGACTTTGTATGAGTTCCTCTCTCTCTCTGCCAGGAAAGAATAGCTAGCAGTACATAATATGATATACAAAATAGACTTGTAGAAGTTGTATAAAACTTTTAGATTGAATCAATGCTCTCCTGAAATCCTGCACATTGGAGAGTATGATCCACAACCAGGAGTGCATTTACATTTCCAAAAAAATCAATATAATCTTTGAATATACAGATAAGCCTACTACCACTCAAGACATCTTGCTAGTTTTGTTGATGGTCAATTTAACATTTTCAAGTTGTTATATACACCGGCCATATGAAAAGCAATGGCCTTTTTTCTTTGAGATTAAGCAAGATTGCAAACTAATTTGCTACTTAAATCAATAAAACGTTATAGCATCGATAAATGAAACAGAATGGGAATGAATATTTGGATAATTCCTATTGTAATCCTTAGATACATCTTGATTGGTGAAAAATCAGATTCCATGCCATTAAACTTAAGTTTGCATTTTGAATTCTCATATCTTTTGTTAATGAAAATACTATCTATGCCCATTTAAAATAAATGTATATTTAAATAAACACGAAAGTCTTAAATTTTAACTTCTCACTATGTAGCACCAATTTCTAAATCCATTTACTTTTTAATGCACCAAAATGAATTGCCAGATGTTTCTGAAAGCTCATCTTCATCTTTAAACTTTCACTGCAAAGGTACTAACGTTCTTTGCATTTTTTGAAATTAAAAGAATGAACAAAAAGCTGGGGGGGAAAAGTAATATTTCATTTTCTGTCTCCATCCCCCCTGAAGTGAAGATATCTTCAGCAATTTATTACAGAATGTCTCCTTGAATAATTGTCTTTACTGTATAGACAATATAAATAATAATTACATAATTCACAAAGGGGAAACATTTTGCAAGATCCTTTAACTAATTCACTAATTTTATTTTTCTTTTGACAAGATTTTTAATTTGTCATAAAAATAACATATCAATGATTAAATGTAAGTAAAGGAGACACAGAATTATCAATGTTTACGATTGGCATGGAACTCCTTTGCCTGCAGGAATTTTGACATCCTCTTCTTTTCCCCCAAATTAAGTCTGTTAAAAGTTCTCAGTTCAATGCCATTAAAAATAATCATTTTAAAGTTCAGGAGAAAAAATGCTGAAGCGTTGAGTTGTAAAAATCAAAGAACTGCAAGATGATGTCACTGCACTGGATTTGAGATTCCTTGCCTTCAATAAATGAGCAGTAGAAGTTGAGAGAAGTTTGAGCCACCACAGCTGGAGGTGAAAAACCAGCCTCATGTTGACATAAATAAATGCAACCCTCCCCTCCCACAAAATAGACTATTTTGAAAATAGTCTTTGTAGTCATATGTGACCCATTAGTATACCTAACAGCTTGGAAGGCCAGATTGCAACAATTTTTTATACTTTTATATTTACTTTTAGTCATTTTAGGAACTCGTCTTTTCCCCACAGCATGCAGTAACTGAAAGAATGTCTCAGGTACTAGAACCTGTGCCTTCTTTGAGGAGAGATCTTTCATCAATTCAAGTAGGGAAGGAAAAGGTATCTTTGAGATTTCATCAGCTGCATGTTCAAGGATGTCAGTATATTTTTGGAGCTCTTAAATACCATGGTCCAAAATTTGCTCTGTTACACCAGTGCAACTCCTATTTACTTAAAGCAGAGGAAGACACTTCACTGTCACAAATAAATAAACCTCACCATTGGCTCTACTGAGGACCTGCACTTGTGTAACAGCAGAATTTAGCTCGGTATCTACAAACACAACTGACTAACCAGTTACAACATATAGCCATTATTCTGTATCCAGCACATCAACTAATATGTCTGAGACACTGCCTATATAATCACTATCCTGTTTCTAGCATGACCGTGAAATGCCCTGATATGCCAGATATACAGATTCTCTCCACTGGTGCAGACTCTAGTAGAGGGCTCCAGAAGGTAGAAAATTTCCCCGGGGAGACGTGCATCAATTCAAAGTTCTTCAGTGCATTCTGATCATGGTCTGCTCCCCACATACTAAATCTTCAGGGGTCAGCTGGTTGGCACATACCTTCATCAGAAGTTCATGGCGGAGTTAGCAAAATAGATCTAATTCCACCCACCCCAAATCTTCTAGGTAGAAGAAGGGAATTTCCTTAAATCAATGCACTTTGAGGCTTCATCTCTCCTGTCCAGAGAGAATGTCTTGTTTGGGAGAAGGTTTCCTGTCCTGCTGGAGGACATGGGGCTGAGGGAGACAGGAGCGGTGGGAGGAGTGGGACTTTGCAGGATTGGGCTAAAATTCTTCTGTCTTCTGGCTAGGATAGCTCTTCTCTCCTGGGCAGGATGTTTCCAAGCTTTACTTTTTAATTAAGTCACTAAAGTAAATGCATAAAACACAAAAGTAGCTATCTAAGTATACCATTAATATTAGACATGACCCAGCTCTTGCATTAACTCAAACTCTAACACTGAAACTAATTGACAATTAATTCAAAATTATCACCTAACTCAAACTTTTGAAAGGTCTTTCAAATGAAAGAAGAATTGCCAGCCTCAAACTGGAAAACTGCTTCTTGTTGCTAAAACACTGACTTTTTTTTTTTTAAAGACTTCCTTAACCTGTTTAAAAGAACACTGACTCACTTACCTCTTGCTCAGTAAAAAATGGTGTAGCTGCAGTCATTTCCCTCAGCTGTACTACTCAGTAAAAAAATAAATCATTCATTTTAGGACCAAATTTACTTCTGGCCTGTACAACCCTGGTGGTTACATGAGAACATGCTTGAAAGCATAAAGTCTTGAAACTAATGACAAAATAATTTTTTCTATATGTTTAAGAACTAGTCCTAGGTCATTTCAGGTTTAGGGGTTATGTTCACAATTAATTAGCGAAAACATGAATTTTCTTAGTTGTGCTCATAGGATATAGAATATCACCAATTTATTTTAGGTAAGGAAAAAATCTGAATTGCACTATCATTTGTAGCCTCACACGTGAACGTTCTAAAGATGACAACAAACTCTGTCTTCCCCATTTTAGCGGTTATCATAACCTTAATTTAGGATCTTTTCCATTCATTTTTAAAGGCCAGTGTTGCATGCCTGGCATTTACAGGTTAAGAGATACAGCAGTAACTGCAACAAGGGGAAGAGATTAAAAAGTAATTAATTATTTTTAACAGGGTTTTTAGAATTGAGACTGAAAAAGTTGATTGTGTCCTCCAGATATGTTGCATTTAGAGGGAAAAAACAAAAACAAAAACAAAACAAAACCAGACACATCCATAGCAGGCCTTAAGCACAAGAAATGCAAGAAACTATCTGGGGAGAGTCACAGGGAATACTGTGAGCAGTACTGCCTAGCCTGTTTTCATGGTTTCCTAGTCACAAACACACATAGCCTGTTTCTTTTTTTTTACCACATATATCTTTAATCCTCAGTTACCAAATTTGCAAGACATCATATAGATATGCAGAAAGAGGCACTTGTCACTCCTCCACCCAGCTCACTCTCTAAACTCCTCTTACTTCCTGTTCCTCCCATTATATATCTTCCACATTACTAAGATAATTACTTCATTAGCCCAACAATTGCCACCAAGTGTCATTAAACCGCATCAGTAAAAGGCTGATTGACTACAGTTTAGCCTATAGCCTTCTCTGTGCTGCAGCAACCTCAGTGACTAGGGTGCTACAAGCCTACACATGGACCATGTGCAGACTTCTAACTCATGTAGGTGGCTGGAGCACATGACTTATGAGGAGAGGCTGAGGGAACTGGGACTGTTTAGTCTGCAGAAGAGAAGAATTGGGGGGGATTCGATCGCTGCTTTCAACTACCTGAAAGGGGGTTCCAAAGAGGATGGATCTAGACTGTTCTCAGTGGTACCAGATAACAGGCTATACAGTGAACTGTAAACTGTAAAAGAGACAGAAACCTCAGGTGTCTGTCAGAGGTAGATGCAACTCCCTGGTTAGAGCTGTAAGGAGTGCCTCTCTGCCCATAGGGTTGCCAACGTCCTAGTTGCACAAAACCAAATACCCTAGCCCCGCCTCTTCCCCGAGGCCCCACTCCTGCCCCACCCCTTCCCGGAGGCCCTACCCCCTATTCACTACATTCCCCCTCCCTCGATGGCTTGCTCTCCCCCACCCTCACTCACTTTCACTTGGCTGGGGTAGGGGGTTGGGGTAAGGGCTCTAACTGGGGGTGTGGGCTCTGGGGTGGGGCCAGAAATGACGGGTTCAGGGTGCAGGAGGGGACTTTGGGCTGGGGCAGGGAGTTGGGGTGTGGGAGGGGGTGAAGGCTCTGGCTGAGCGGTGGGCCCTGGGTTGGGGCTGGGGATGAGGGGTTTGGGGTGCAAGAGGGGGCTCCAGGCTGGGGGGTGGGGCCAAGGGATTTGGAGTGCAGGAGGAGATTGCAGGTTGAGGCAGGGGGTTGGGGTTCAGGAGGGGTGAGGGCTCTGGGCTGGGGGTGCTGGCTCTGGGGTAGGGCTGGGGATGAGCAGTTTGGGGTACAGGAGGGGGCTCCAGGCTGTGGGGTGGGGCCGAGGGATTTGGAGTGCGGGAGGGGGCTGCGGGTTGAGGCGGGGGTTGGGGTACAAGAGGGGGTGAGGGCTCTGGGGTGGGGCTGGGGATGTATGTGTATGGTTGTATGTGTATGGTTCTACACAGGGATGTATCTCTGGTGCATAGCTCTGGGGGAGGAGTGTAGTAGCTCTGTTTGTGCGTGTTGCTCTAGAGAGTGTGTAGCTGTGTGTGTGTGGTTCTAAGGAGCATTGTAACTGCATGTGTGTGGCTCTAGGGGGGGTGTAGCTTTGTGTGTGTGTGTGAGAAAAACTCTAGGAAGGGGAGTAGATCTCTCCTTGTGTGTAGCTCTATCTTTGTGGCTATGGGGTGGTGGGTAGCTCTGGGTTTTTCTACACTTAAAAGGCTGCAACAGCACAGCTCCATTGCTGCATTGCTGTAGCGCTTTGGTGAAGACGCTACCTATGCTGACACTCAGGAAGACTTCTCCCATTGGTATAGGTAATCCACCTCCATGAGAGGTGGCAGCTAAGTTGACGGGAGAATTCTCCCATTGACCTAGTGCTGTCTACACCAGAGGGTTAGGCAGGTTTAATTGCGTCGCTCAGGGACATGGATGTTTCACACCCTTGAGCGATGTAAATATACTGATCTTACTTCTTAGTGTAGATCAGGCCTCTGTGTGAGAGAGGTTCTAAGGAGGGATGTAGTTCTTCGTGTGTGCATAGCGCTGGGGGAGAAGTGCAGCTCCCTGTGTGTCTCTAGTGAGAAGTGTAGCTCTATTAAAATAAAAAGCTCAATAATAATAATGGTGGATTTCAACTGTCCCCATATTGACTGGGTACATATCACCTCAGGAAGGGATGCTGAGATAAAGTTTCTTGACACCTTAAATGACTGCTTCTTGGAGCAGCTAGTCCTGGAACCCACAAGAGGAGAGGCAATTCTTGATTTAGTCCTAAGTGGAGCACAGGATCAGGTCGAAGAGGTGAATATAGCTGGACCGCTTGGTAATAGTGACCATAATATAATTAAATTTAACATCCCTGTGTCAGGGAAAACTCCACAGCGGCCCAACACTGTAGCATTTAATTTCAGAAAGGGGAACTACACAAAAATCAGGAGGTTAGTGAAACAGAAATTAAAAGTTACAGTACCAAAAGTGAAATCTCTGCAAGCTGCATGGAAACGTTTTAAAGACACCATAATAGAGGCTCAACTTAAATGTATACCTCAATTTAAAAAACATAGTAAGAGAACCAAAAAAGAGCCACCGTGGTTAAACAACAAAGTAAAAGAAGCAGTGAGAGGCAAAAAGGCATCCTTTAAAAAGTGGAAGATAAATCCTAATGAGGAAAATAGAAAGGAGCATAAACTCTGGCAAATTAAGTGTAAAAATATAATTAGAAAGACCAAAAAATAATTTGAAGAACAGCTAGCCAAAGACTCCAAAAGTAATAGCAATTTTTTTTTTAATACATCAGAAGCAGAAAGCCTGCTAAACAACCAGTGGGGCCACTGGATGATCGAGATGCTAAAGCAGCACTCAAAGATGATAAGGCCATTGCGGAGAAACTAAATGAATTCTTTGCATTGGTCTTCACTGTTGAGGAAGATTCCCAAACCTGAGCCATTCTTTTTGGGTGACAGATCTAAGGAACTGTCCCAAATTGAGGTGTCATTAGAGGAGGTTTTGGAACAAATTGATAAACTAAACAGTAATAAGTCTACAGGACCTGATGGTATTCACCCACGAGTTCTGAAGGAACTCAAATGTGAAATTGCAGGACTACTAACTGTCATCTGTAACCTATCATTTAAATCAGCTTCTGTACCAAATGACTGGAGGATAGCTAATGTGATGCCAATTTTTAAAAAGGGCTCCAGAGGTGACCCTGGCAACTACATGCCAGTAAGCCTCACTTCAGTACCAGGCAAATTGGTTGAAACTATCGTAAAGAACAAAATTGTCAGACACATAGATGAACATAACTTGTTGGGAAATAGTCAACATGGTTTTTGTAAAGGGAAATCATGCCTCACCAATCTACTAGAATTCTTTGAGGGGGTCAACAAGCATGTGGACAAAGGGGATCTAGTGGACATAGTGTATTTAGGTTTTCAGAAAGCCTTTGACAAGGTCCCTCACCAAAGGTTCTTAAGCAAAATAAGCAGTCATGGGATAAGAGGGAAGGTTCTCTCATGGATTGGTAACTGGTTAAAAGATAAGAGACAAAGGGTAGGAATAAATGGTCAGTTTTCAGAATGGAGAGAGGTAAATAGTGGTGTCCCCCAGGGGTCTGTACTGGGCCCAGTCCTATTTAACATATTCATCAACAATCTGGAAAAAGGGGTAAACAGTGAGGTGGCAAAATTTGCAGAAGATACGAAACTACTCAAGATAGTTAAGTCCCAGGCAGACTGCGAAGAGCTACAAAAGAGTCTCACAAAACTGGGTGACTGGGCAACAAAATAGCAGATGAAATTTAATGTTGATAAATGCAAAGTAATGCACATTGGAAAACATAATCCTAACTATACATATACAATTCATGGGGTCTAAATTAGCTGTTACCACTTAAGAAAGAGATCTTGGAGTCATTGTGGATAGTTCTCTGAAATCATCCACTCAATGTGCAGCGGCAGTCAAAAAAGCGAACAGAATATTGGGAATCATCAAGAAAGGGATAGATAATATCATATTGCCTCTATATAAATCCATGGTACGCCCAACACCTTGAATACTGTGTGCAGATGTGATCGCCCCATCTCAAAAAAGATATATTGGAATTGGAAAAGGTTCAGAAAAGGGCAATAAAAATGATTAGGGGTATAGAACGGCTTCCCGTATGAGGAGAGATTAATAAGACTGGGACTTTTCAGCTTGGAAAAGAGGCAACTAAGGGGGGATATGGTAGAGGTCTATAAAATCATGAGTGGTATAGAGAAAGTAAATAAGGAAGTGTTATTTACTCCTTCTCATAATACAAGAACAAGGGGCCACCAAATGAAATTAATAGGTAGCAGGTTTAAAACAAACACAAGAAAGTATTTTTTCACGCAACACACTGTCAACCTGTGGAACTCCTTGCCAGAGGGTGTTGTGAAGGCCATAACGGGGTTCAAAAGGGAGCTAGATGGATTCATGGAAGATAGGTCCATCAATGGCTATTAGCCAGGATGGGCAGGAATGGTATCCCTAGCCTCTGATTGCCAGAAGCAGGGATTGGGTGACATGGCACGGATCACTTGATGATAACCTGTCTGTTCATTCCCTTTGGGGCAATGCCATTGGCCACTGACAGAGGCTTGATGGACCTTTGGTCTGACCCAGTATGGCCGTTCTTATGTTTTTATATCTGTGGCTCTAGGGAAGGACGTAGCTTTGTGTGTATCTCTAGGGTAGAGTGTAACTGTGTTGTGGCTGTGGCTCTGAGTGGGTATAGGGAGGAATGTATGTAGCTCTGTGTGTATCTTTGGGATGGAGTGTAGCTCTCTGTGTGTGGCTCTAGAGAGGAGTATAGTTGTGTGTGCATGGTTCTAGGAAAGAGTGTAGCTTTGTGTGTATCTCAACAGAGGGGTGTAGCCAGGGGTGATAGGAACAATTTTTATAGTGGGGGTACTGAGAGCCATTGAACCAAACTGTAAACCCTGTGTATAATGAAAATCACTTCAAGCCAGGGGGTGCTGCAGCACCCCTAGTTCCAGCATCTCTGGGTGTAGCTCTGTGTGTGGCTCCAGGCAGGAATGTAGCTCTGTGTGTGTGTGTGTGTGTGTGGCTGTTGGGATGAGGGTGGCTCTGGGTGGACGCGTGTGACTGTAGAGAGAGCTGTAGTTGTATGTGTAGCTTAGCTCCCTCCCCTGAACCCGACAGCAGGCAGCAGCGGGGCGGGCCCATCGGTTCCAATCCTCTCCCCCTCTCTGCAAGGATTGGCTGGTGTCTCCGCAGTGCGGGCCGGGATTGGCCGGCTCTGGCGGTGTAGCGGGACGGGATTGGCCTGGCTGGCTCTCGCTGAGGCCGTGTCGGGGCCCAGGCTTTGGTGCCGGGGCCCGGCCTGGAGGAGGCGGGTGAGTCGGGACCCGGGGAGGGGTGAGTGCAGGGCCCGGACCGGACGGCGGGCTCGGGGGAGCGGTCCCCGCTGCGCGGTAGCGTGGCTGGCTCGGGAGGATCCCGGGCGGTTGGGCCCAGCGGCTCCGTGCCGCGGCCTGTCACAGGGGGAGCCCCGGCCCCCGGGCTATCGCGGGCGCGACCCGGCCCTTCCTGGTTTCCCCGGGGGGTCTGACCCCTTTGCCCGGGTGCCCGATGCGGAGCAGGAGCGGCGCAGCCCGGCCTGAGGGGAGCGCTTGGGCCGGAACCGCCCCCTCGGGACAGGCCGCCTCCCCCGGGCTTGACGACGGGTCTCGACCTCATGCCTAGCCAGGCTTGTGCAGGCCCAGGCGGGGGTTCGGCCAGCGCGGCTGGCAGCAGGGACTGGGAGGCGGGAGGGCGTAGGAGGGGCTGCGGGGTGGGGCTGTGCATGGTCCAGGCAGTAGGGGTGGGGTACCTGGGGGATGTGGTAGCCACCGGGGCAGGTGTGGCCCATACTTTTTTCTTCACACAATGCATAGTCAACCAGTGGAACTGTTTGCCAGAGGATGTTGTGTGAAGGCCAAAACTATAACAGGGTTAAAAAAAGAACTAGATAAGTGAATAGAGGATGGGTCTATCAATGGCTGTTAGCCAGGATGGGCAGAGATGCAAAACCATGCTGTGAAGTGTCCCTAGCCTCTGTTTGCCAGAAGGCGGGGATGGATCACTTGATGATTACCTGATCTGTTCATTCCCTGTGAAGCACCTGGTATTGGCCACTGTTGGAAGACAGGATACTGGCTAGATGGACCATTGATCTGACCCAGTAGGGCCATTTTTATATTCTTATGATAACAGTCTATATATACATAGGCTATGTCTATGCCAGGGGTGGCCAAACTGTGGCTTGTGAGCCACATGCAGATCTTTTACCTTTAAAGTGCAGCTCACAGAGCCCCCCATGCCCGCCCCCATTCTCCACCTACCAGACTGTATGTGTAGCTTGGGACCTCTGCTTTGCATGGGGGTGGTGGAGTAGGGGCTTCTGCCCAGTGGGGAGGACGTTCTCGGGGCTTCAGTCCCATGGGGTGCACCTGCTGGGGCTCCTGGCTTCAGCAGGAGCAGGGCTGATGCCCTGAGCCCTGGCAGGCATGCCCTGGCTCTCAAACCTCTGAAGATTGTCATATGCAGCTCGGAGTGTCAATAAGTTTGGCCACCTGTGGTCTGTGCTATAAGCGCTAAGTGGGACAATTGCTACATAGCGTAGCACGGCTGGCTCGGGAGGATCCTGGGCAGTTGGGCCCAGCAGCTCCGTGCTGTGGCCTGTCCCAGGGGGCAATTGCTACAGCAATTGAAGGGTTTTTTCATAGCTTTAGTACCGTGGTTTTCAACCTTTTTTCATCTGCAGACTCCTAAAAAATTTCGAATGGAGGTGTAGCCCCCTTTGGAAACTTATACATAGTTTGCAGATCACAGTTCGAAAATCAGTGTTCTATGGTTATGTCAACCTTTTGCAGACCGCTTAGACATAGTCTACGGCCCCCCAGGGATCTGCAGACCACAGGTTGAAAACCATTGCTCTAGTAGATCCAGGCGGTAATGTCTGTATTGAGGCGTAGGTTGCTACGTCTCTAAGGGTGTGAATTTTTTGTAGACTTCTGGGCTCAGGCTGGAGCCCTGGCTCTAGGATCTTGCAGGGTGGATCCAGCCCGAGCACTAGGACCCTCTCAGGGCCCTAGAGCCTGAGTTCTAGCCTAAGACTGGAAGTCTGCACAGCAGTGAAACAGCCCCATGGCCCGAGCCCCCCGAGCCTGAGTTGGCTGGCACAGGCCAGCCGTGGGTTTTCCTTTGCTGTATAGACATACCCCAAGTGACTTAATTATAGTTGAATTAAAGATATTTTAAAATAAAGAACATTTTGAACGCTTTCATAATATCAGACCAGATACCACTGAAAGTGCTTTCACAGACATGAGTTATACATTCATGTAAATACACATACATTGCACAATCTCTGCATATTCAAAGGATGAAAACAATGTTTAAAAAAATTCTAAATTGAAAACTAAACAGCATCATCTATGTGATACTATATAGTTCACAGAGGAGCCAGGTCTCTCAGGCTTACTGACTTGTGTGGGTTTAAGGTGCTGCTCTGTTTTTAATGTCTCTGCAGAGACACCAGTTTTCTGGTATGAATCTTGAACTGTGTTATATACACTTATCCCCCTAAACTGTGCTACCTTTGGGGCTGAAATTGTGCTGCATGTGAATTTCTTTTGTTACATTTGATAAAATTACATTTTACCATCTTGGGGGAGGGGGATATGGTGCCTCCCAGCAGTAAAGAGAACTTTCAGATTTATTTTTGTGCTCTGATGGCTTTTTAAAACTTCTGTACTTCATGGACTTGATGTTCATTTAAGACTAGTGACATGATTGAAAAAAATGGTTTAAAAATAAGCTGTGTAAATATTTTTATATCTGTGATGCAGTACACCAGATACAAACCATTTTGTTTACTTGATTATACAAGTATATATTTGAATCAGTGATCCTATAGAATTTATTTTCCCTAAAACTGTTAATGTAAGGTAAATGTTTAAAAATCAACACACATGAATCAAGAAAGTGAATTGTTTACTGTAGCCATATTGCAGAGAAAATAAGGAAAATGCAAATAGTATACAAGTGATAGAGATGACTACACATGTGCAAGGTGGCCAAGTTATTGTTGCTGTAGGAAACGTAACTTTTAAATTTCTTGACTTAAAATGTCAAGCTTAACATTATATTAAATAGAGCTCTTTCACAGGTATTGATTTTTGTCTATTTTGCTAATTCAGTGCATAAACAGTTCAGTGAAGAAAGTATTTATCATTATTTTGCAAATCCAATCAACATCAAAACAAAGCACATTTTGGACCCAGTTTTATCGTGCTCGGTCAGTTGTGGAGTTTTCCCATGAAAAGGACCTGTTTTTTTAAATTTTCCCATAAAAAGAATTCAGTATATTAACTGAAAAGTGTTTGATCTAGTGTACTGGGTTAACTCAAAGAATGCTCTGATGGGTATTAGTAGCAACCGTTCAGGCTGGCATCGCTTTTTATAAATACACTATTTTGCATGGAATCAGAAGTACTCATTTACTTGTGGGTCTTTTTTGGGGGGGGCGGGAGGGTGGTTTTTGGTGATTCTTTGCCCCTTTTGCTTTGGCCTGGCGTAGTCTTGAAAGAAATTAATATTATTATTACTTTGTTTTGTACTGTGATAGGGCCTAGAGGCCAGGACTCCATTGTGCTAAGCACAGTATAAACATATAACAGACTGTCTGTGATGCTTCCTAGCAGTACCCAGAATTGTGAGGTACCTCACTATCATCTGCCCTTAGCATGAGGAAGCCGTGTCTGTGCCTGCAGAGTGTCAGCTCCTTCACTTCACTGACCGCGGGCAGCACACGCACTCCCCTCTTAGTTTATGCAGGCTCTGTTATCCATCTGCAGGTTAGCAATAGGCACGCTCCAGCATCTGAACCTTCTGAGCTTCCCCTTGGATTGTCCAGCCGCTGGTTCACTGGACACTCAAGAGTTCAGAGATTCACTGTTCCCAAAGGAATGGTACGCCTCAATTTACCAGCTACACCTCACATCACCACTCCATTTAACACACAGCACTTACATTTTTACAGGTGTCTATAGTGAAAAAAAGTATTTGATAACATACAGAGATTTGAGGAGTAGCAAATAAAAAATTTGGAAACAAGTGGTTACTTGTAAAATAAAAAACATAATACACATTCTAGAGCCTGGACTTAATTAACAAGATATTCTCCTGTCTAATGTAGTTTAGTTCACCCAAAGTCTTTGTAGCATTTTCAGAGCAAAACCATGCTCTGAAGTGTCCCTAGCCTCTGTTTGCCAGAAGCTGGGAATGGGTTACAGGCGATGGACCACTTGATAATTACCTGTTCTGTTCATTCCCTCTGAAGCACCTGGCATTTTGGGCACTGTTGGAAGACAAGATACTGAGCTAGATAGATCATTGGTCTGACCCAATATGGTCATTCTTATGTTCTAGCTAAGTTAGCTGTGACCCTCCTTTCTTAAGACAGAACACGTTGACAGTATCCTAGGTGAAGGATCCAGGGTGTACCTCAGTACCTCCAGTTATGCCCCCAAAATCCATTGTCTTTACTTGTAAACAGGATACGCCTCTGCTGCGCTAGTGTTTCCTGCAGTTTTTTCTCTTGAAGATGTCACAAACTCTTGGTTATCGTTCTGCTCTGTCTGTGGAGGGGCCTCCATTGTGAAGCAGACAATATCACACATGTGACCAGCCAGAGAGCGAGAAGGGTCTCTTCCCTCCTACCTAAATGGAGCATGTTTATCACTTTCTGGTGACCGGCCTTAATATACATACCTTAAAAACAGGTTTCAGAGTAGCGGCTGTGTTAGTCTGTATCAGCAAAAAGAACAGGAGTACTTGTGGCACCTTAGAGACTAACAAATTTATTTGAGCATAAGCTTTCATGGGCTACAGCCCACTTCATCGGATGCACAGAATGGAACATACAGTAAGAAGATATTTATACATACAGAGAACATGAAAAGGTGGAAGTACCCATACCAACTGTAAGAGGCTAATTAATTAAGAGAAGCTGTTATCAGCAGGGGAGAAAAACTTTTGAAGTGATAATCAAGATAGCCCATTTCGGACAGTTGACACAAAGGTGTGAGGATACTTTAACATGGGGAAATAGATTCAGTTAGTGTAATGACCGAGCCATTCCCAGTCTCTGTTCAAACCTAAGTTAATGGTATCTAGTTTGCATATTAATTCGAGTTCAGCAGCTTCTCATTGGAGTTTGTTTTTGAAGCTTTTCTGTTGCAAAACTGCCACCATTATACTCTTAATGGCTGGGTTAATTTTATTTTGAGTTCTGACTTTTGAAAAATAAATAGATATTCTCACGGATAAAGTGACTTTTATGCCCATTGGATGTTGATTTTGGAGGTCTTCCCCTTCAAATTTTAACTTTTGATAGGGAAAGTTCAACAATTTTCATGAAAATTCTTCTACGTAGCACCTTGATCCGCCACCAAGTTCGCATGAAATGACAAATGAAACATTGACTCAGCAAAAATATGCAAGGTTGTTTCAGTTTTTAGATTTGTTCTTTTCTGTATGTATCTGCAGATCTGAAAGAAAGTTATAGGTGCTTGGATCGCACTGGTTATGTATGTATACCCACAGATGTTTGTACTTATTTTCAGATATTTTGTCATGTATACAGCTTTTGTGACTCAACATCTTTAAATATTTTAAAAAATAAACAGGGTTTTTTAAAAAGCAAAAATATAAATTGATTATTTTATACCAGTAATTCATCCTGAAAAATGGAAGAACTGTTTCAGTCAGAATTGGAACTGTCAGACCAGGTTACAGAGTAGTAGAGACTTTTTTTCCTTCTGGATATTTTGTCTTCGTGGGGGAATTAAGTACTTCAGAGTTCCAAATGAAATATCGGCAAAAGTAAAGGAAAATGCTTCTCAGCCATCTACAAATAGCCTCTTACCTCATTAAATGAAACAAACAGCAGAAGCCATAAAAGGAGAGTAGAAGCTATCCCAACAAGGGTCATGCTACATGTAGGTTACCAGGCTATAAAGCTTTGGGCATGTTTACACTAGAAATGCAAGTCAACCTAAGTTAGGTTAACTCACAACCACCACAGTAATTACTACAGTGGTTCATATCCACACTACCCTCCTTCTGTTGGTGGTGCGCGTCCTCACCAGGAGCGCTCCCATTAACTTAAGAGGAGCAGCATGGGGTGCTGAGAGACTGGGAGCTCACAACTGGGAGCCCGGCTCTGGTGGGGAGCTGAGAGTTGCGGGGGAGGGCAGCACCCATGGAGAGCTGGGAACCTCTGAGCAGCAGCTGAGTGGGGAGCACAGGCAGCATCTGGGCCTGCAGTGCAAAGCTGGGAGGCAGCTGGGCTCTGGGGAGCAGGGCGGGTGCAGCCATGATTTAGCTGGAGCCATCCACCCACCTCTGTGACAGCCCGGCTTTCTTATCAGTTTCAGGGCTCCAGCATGGAGTCCCGAAATTGACAAGATTGACAGCCAACAGCCAGTATAAGTAAGGCAGTGTCTACATGGACACTGCATCGCCCTAACTACGCCGACATCCTCCACGAGAAGTGTAAGGGTTATGTTGGTGTAGTAGGGCACGTGCATCCTGAGGAGCATGTGTACACTGACATAATTAGATCGACATAAGCTGCCTTATGTTAACCTAACTCTGTAGACAAAGCCTTTATGAACAGTGGACAGACTTAACAGTGGAAATCTGCGAGGTAGCCTCCTTTCTGATTAAACTATCATCCGGTGGTCTCTTCGGGGGAGAGCAGGGAAAGGAGATGCCCCAGATAGTTTTCTCAGGGGATATTGCATGCTGTAACAATGCCACTGTCAACAAGACAGATATTTGTAATATATTCACAATCTCAGCTTTTCAGCTTTTGTGTATTTTACCTAACAGCCACAAGCCATCACCACGATGCTGCTTTTTGGACTGGTATGTTTTTATGCTGTCAGACATCTCTATAGTATCTGAGCACCTTCCACATGAAATCGATAACAATGGCACTATCCTTAGTGGGCGACTTCTTCTTTTTGGGGGGTAAAAATTCTGCTTGTGGTGGAGGCTGTTGTAGGTCTTTTTTGGGAGTGGGTAGAAGAGACTTGGTTCAGTTGGTTGGGTAGAAAGATGGTGTCGGTGTTCTGAGTATCATAATGGAAAATATTTGAAAAGTTGGTAAAAGAGCATGCGGAAAAGATTGTCTGACCTCTATCAAAGACATATAAAGACACACAGCTTCTGAAGTCTGTTTTTCTTTTTGTTCCTGTCGTTATAGAAAGAACTCTGCTTATATCGGAAAGAGGTCTTGTAACAGAAATAGTAAGTAGAGGAACACATATGTTAAGACTTGGGGAAAATATAGTTAAATCCCATAGAGAACAAGGTAAGACACCCCATGTCAAAAACAGCTTCAGGTATGGGGCAGGATATCATTTTTAGACTCTCTAGATAAAACTTATTGCAGACTGATGGGTCACAGAAGAAATTTCCGAAGGCACTCCAAAGAATTAATGAAGAGTACACAGAATGTATTTTATCCCCTAAACTCCTTGAGATTAAAAAAAAAAAAAAAAGAGAAGAATAAGAATATGTTGATCCCTGTATTACTACCTTGAAAGGGATGCAACAAGACTGTATCAGTGGCATTTTCTGTTGTCTTGTGACTCATAAAAGAAAATGATGCTATAAATACATGCTGTGTTAGAACACAAGAATGTAAACAAGAAGAGGTTGGTTTTAGTTATTTGTATTGCAATAGCACCTAGGAGTCCCAGTTATGCACCAGGGCCCCATTGTGGTAGATATTAAACAAACAAAAAGTTCCTGCCCTAAAGAGCTTACTATCTAAGACAAGAGACTACATGTATATACAGCAGATAGGTGGAGAACAAGGAAACACTGTGATAATACAGGTTAGCATGATAGGCAATGGTCTCATATTGTCCCCAAAAGATTAGATACCCATTACTAAAACTGTCATCTTTCTAGTTACAGTTGACTACCTCTCATGGATTTATGAAATGGTGTTGCCAGATGGTGCTCAAATTCTCAAATCTCTAGAATTCTTTCCAAGATTCTGGTAGCATCTTCTTTGAGAATAGGGATATCACCGTTTACCCTGCCTTGAAAATATTCTGAGAACCAGTGGTATGGGAGTCAACAAGCATAGCAGCTCAGATAACAATATTAAAATTCAAGTTCAGGTTATTTGTAATCAATGTATCTTCAAAAATAGATAAGAGGCTCTTATTATAACTCCTTACAATAGTAACCTTTCATCCATTTGAAGATAGGGCAGCTAGCAAGGACAATTACTGTTCTAGGAAAAGAAGTTTTATCAAGTGACAAGTACTAGAAGATGAGATACTGCATGAACTAACTGAGCATGCAGGAAAATATGGACAAGCACCTTCCTTTGTCTGCTTGAGATAAGTTTCACATCTAGACACTGTGCAATACGCCAGCTGCAACATATGAAGAAAGTATGTGTTAAGCTAGTTGGGGAACACCAGCATCTACTAGAGTGCACTGTTGCAATGATGTTGGAGGAAAAGTATTCCAGACGGTTGTCATTTTGAAAGGATAGGTAAACTTAGTGGACGCATAAATTCAAAGTTCCTGGGCTGTGGAAACACTACAAAGCAACACAGATTTTCTGGATTATCTTTGACTTCTTTAAAAGGGGCATTCAGGGTCAGAGTCCTGCAAGACATTTCTATAGTTGGAATAAGCAGGTAGGTATGAGAAGCTGTGTTTTTCATCAAGAAGTGGTCAAGACTTGTGTTTGTGTGACACCCAGCACAATAGGACCCTAATTTGACAGCGGCCTCTGGGTGCAATGTTATACAAATAATTATTAAGCTAGGCAAATACAAAAGCAGATCAGCTCAATAGGAGCATTGGAACTGGAACTTCTCTTGAAAGACACTTGGAAACATGAAGGTGTGTTCCCAGGAACAGCTGCAATGTACTCATCTCATGACTTGTAGTGCGGGAAGCATACAGTGGGTTGTTTGTCAATTGTACTCTCCAGAGCTCTTGAAGAAAAGCGCATAGGGAGCATCCTTCTAATGGGCCCCAAATTAGCTCAGCAGAAAATGATTTTCAAACAAGACGTATCAGTCAGGGATCCAATACATTTTCCAAAAAAATGTACTGTACTTCTTTCTTGAGATCAGTAATAAAACCGAAATCTATAAATACTAATCTAATAGCTTGGGTTTTCAAAGTTTACTGTTAAACCAAAACAATTTTTTTTAATGTTAGAAGGTAGATTTTTATAATTCCAGATGCTACCAGCGCTAATAGATGTGAGACTGAATTAACAGTTTAATCTTCAGAGATTAGTTTAGCAAACAGCTTAGGGGAACCTGCTGGCCTACAACATAAGAATAGATGAATAGTTACTTAAAGCAACATTTTAAAATAAACTAGCAGATTAAGAACTACCCTGCAGTTCTCTGTGATGCACACATGCCCGTGCACCTTCAAATTTCTTAAGGAGGTTTTATTATTTTTTAAAATAGCATTTCTTAATAAATACATTTTCTAGGAGAAAATCGGAGGAGGCAGTCTTGTTCTTGCTATAAAGTTGAAATAATTATGATGCCTTCTCTTGCATTCGTACCAAGGCTTATTTATTTATTTCACCTGACCAGGACAGTGATAGTGATGATGAAATGCTAAGGGACATTAGAGAGGCTATCAAAATTAAGAACCCAATAATAGTGGGGGATTTCAATTATCCCCATATTGACTGGGAACATTTCACTTTAGGACGAAATGCAGAGATAAAATTTCTTGATACTTTAAATGACTGCTTCATGGAGCAGCTGGTACGGGAACCCACAAGGGGAGAGGCAACTCTAGATTTAGTCCTGAGTGGAGCGCAGGAGTTGGTCCAAGAGGTAACTATAACAGGACCGCTTGGAAATAGTGACCATAATACAATAGCATTCAACATCCCTGTGGTGGGAAGATCATCTCAACAGCCCAACACTGGCATTTAATTTCAAAAGGGGGAACTATGCAAAAATGAGGGGGTTAGTTAAACAGAAGTTAAAAAGTACAGTGACTAAAGTGAAATCCCTGCAAGCTGCATGGGTGCTTTTTAAAGACACCATAATAGAGGCCCAACTTCAATGTATACCCCAAATTAAGAAACACAGTAAAAGAACTAAAAAAGAGCCACCGTGGCTTAACAGCTATGTGTAAGAAGCAGTGAGAGATAAAAAGACTTCCTTTAAAAAGTGGAAGTCAAATCCTAGTGAGGCAAATAGAAAGGAGCATAAACGCTGCCAAATTAAGTGCAAGAATGTAATAAGAAAAGCCAAAGAGGAGTTTGAAGAACGGCTAGCCAAAAACTCCAAAGGTAATAACAAAATGTTTTTAAGTATATCAGAAGCAGGAAGCCTGCTAAACAACCAGTGGGGTCCCTTGATGATCGAGATACAAAAGGAGCGCTTAAAGACGATAAAGTCATTGCGGAGAAACTAAATGGATTCTTTGCTTCAGTCTTCACGGCTGAGGATGTTAGGGAGATTCCCAAACCTGAGCCGGCTTTTGTAGGTGACAAATCTGAGGAACTGTCACAGTGGATGAGTTACTATGTCAGCAGGAATGACTGGTACATATGGACTAAATTATGAACCTGTCTGATGTCAGAATATAAACTCTGTCATCTGCATAATTTCTTCTTGACATTTATCAGAGTAATGACTTCTTGTTAGTATGGGAAATTCATCTGAGTTTCTCATGGATAGGCTCATCTAAAATATATTTGAGAACGATTAAAGACACTTGTGTGAGAGGAAGAGGGTCCTTAGATAATGGTTTAATGTCTGTGTATGTTTGGTATAAGGGCAAAACTGGTCTTCCAAAAGTTAGTTTTGTGTGTGGGTGGGAAGGAAGGTGTCACAGCCTGGAGATGCAATTCAGACCAGTAAAGGGCTGTGTCCCCACTTGCCCTGCAATCCTGAGTGCCTTATAATGTTTTACTGCTGTAGCTTCCAGCCTGGGAAGCTCACAGCCAGCCTACAAGCATGCATATCACATCCTGAGTTTCTGTGTGCTAGACAGCTTTGGTTCAGCAGCTCTGACCCCAGCAGCCTGTGTGCAGCCCTAACCTGGCTTCCATCAGCCTTTATTACAACCAGCAAGGTGACACCAACATGCTCCCAGTACTGAATTTCACCAAAACCATGTGCTCTGAATTGTCCAGCCCTTACCTGGGTCACTCAGAGAAATAAGGTTCATTGCTCCTTTAAAGAAACAAAAGCACATTATTAACTTGACTGGGGTAAATACACCCTTCCCTTCAAACACAGCACTGAGTTGGTTTATAGTAAAAATAAAAATGAATTTATTAACAATAGGATATAAGTTAATGATGCCAAGTAAAAGAAATAAAAGTAGAGATGATTACAAGCAAATTGAAATGAAAACACATCTAGAAGTGTAAAACTCAATCTAGCAAGGTACTGGCTTTGTTCAAGATGGTTTCTGTCACCAATCTTTCTTCCCAGCCTTGGCTGACTTTCCCTCAGTCAGGACCTTCCACAAAAGTACAAGATGCTGGCTCCCCTTGTCTTCCTAGGTGAATGATCTTTGCTTAAGCAGGTTTCTCACCTATATACAGTGCCCAGAGACTTGAGGCCCCACCCTTAGTTGAAGGACCCATCTTTCTCAGCTTGCCAGGGCTCTGTTCGCTTGTCTGTCTAGTGATGGATGCCAAAGATGACTTCTGGTCTTTGCTTACATCTTCCAAAGTTCAATGACTGTGTTTCAAGAGGCAGAATGACTTCATGCTTCGTGTGTGGGCTTCCCACCCATCTGTATGTAAATTGGGTTTCCATTGTTTTGATTCCACGATGCTTAATTTACATCTGAGACAGGTAAATAGCTGTGGTGATCCCTCATGTGTGGGAGAGACCTGTTTCTCCCTTTGTTTAGACACAGAGTGTAAAGCCTAATATCAATGATTATTCACAATTCCATTTAGAGTATTAATACATACATTTTCCCGATATTAGTCACCAGTGTGTCATAGGCTTTCATAAAACACCTCACTCAATAACTTTTATAATACAGTAATATTGTATACAGTCAATGGATTCAGTTGTTTCACTTGAGGTTCAGCCCCCCTGTCTTTATAGCCCCGATAAAGTTTCTCTTCTCTGCTAGAAGCTGTCTCCTCCCTCACTTGTTAGCTTTGTTTACCTAATACGTAAATAGACCTTCATTGTCTCTGCCTGATGGCCAGGCTGGTCAGAGAAGCAAATACACATTCCTTTATCTAGGGCAGACCTGTTTACCAACTCTCCTTGACATACCCGCCTTAAACATATTTTAGTCACCTTTCCAGCATATATCCATAACTCTTTATACACACCAAATACATACATTATGCTAGAATAGTAATTATCAGTGATTTATTAGTTTTCCAATGACCCATTACATGACACTTTTTAGATGCAGATTATAACCATAGTCAGTTTGGGTACACTGAATTGTTCAGGCCAGCTGAAACTCATAACCTGAAACCAATGATCCCCTTTTTGGATATATGACACAACAACAATGTATTAGGTGTAGTGAGCATGTACCTGACAAGAGTTGCTGACACAAAATAGTGAACTACAGATGGGCCTCTGTGTCACACAAGGTGAATGATGTAATGCAACACGCTAATTTAAACATAATATAGCCAGTTATGTGGCATAAGACAAAAGATAAATTATGCAGAAATACTTCTCTGGATATGATCTTTGTGCTGAGCTGCGGCTTTCTGTCATGTAAGACCATGTCTACATTATGGAGCCTTTGCCAGCATAATTTTTTTTTCATAGTCCTAACCAACATAGTTGTACTGGAATAATTGTGTAGGGTAAATCAGGTCTTAGATTTTCAGAAATCTGAAATTCTACTTTGGAACCGAAGAGTCACTTACACAAACATTTTATAGTATTTGTCAAAGTGAGGGTGTAGCTCTTTGAACTGTCAGGTCCCCTTGAGAGAGAATACGTAATCTTATGATGGGAGTAGCAAGACTAGGTGTAATTAATGGTCTGAGTTACAACATCTAAACTAACCTTCCCTGTACCCATTTCCTTCCTCAGACTGTGCTGCAGAAAGATAGGAGAGAGCCACTGTAGGTATAGGGAGGGCCAAATGACCTGAAAGGTAGTGGTGGGAAATATGACCAACCTTTAATTCATGTCTTCACCTGGATCCTGTAGGCATCTCCCATGATGTGTTGAATGCGATACAGCCTTTTTCAACACACCTTCATTGTGGGAGAACAACTCTGTCCAGGCCCTTTGACAGAGACTGAGTGGATGGCTCAATCCCACAAAAACTTTATTGCTTCTTTTGAGGTTGTAGGTTACTTTTCTCTTTGGTGGCACTGACTGAAACAGCACACAACAGTAGAATTTCTCAAAACGAGGCTTATTAAAAACAGAAAATTATTTTAAAACAAACTGTTAACATCTCTAGATCTACACTTTTTTATAAACTAAATAAGATAATGCCTTCTTAATGTAGGTAAGAGAAGAAAATCTAATGTGTTCCAAGAGCAAGTCCTGTCTCTTACCTCTTGTATGAAAGTTCTTTCCCCACGTTCAGATTTTTCCCACCCCAGAGCCAGGTTACTTCCACCCTAATGACTTTCCCTATTTCCAAACCCAAAGTATTGCACTTCCCAGCTTGTTCTCTAAGTATCTGCCTACCCCATGAAGGTGATTGGTTTCTGATGGGCCTACCCTTTGTTCTTGAGGATGGTAGTTCCATCTAGCTGTGTGGAGTTGTTTGTGGGGGATTGCTTGTCTACACTTAAAACACTGCGCTGCTGTAGTGCTTCAGTATAGACGCTGACAGGAGGGATTCTTCCATCGGCATAGGTAATTCACTTCCCCAAGAGGTGGTAGCTAGGTGGATATAAGAATTCTTCCATCAATCTAGTGCTGTCTATGTAGGTTGGCTTAACTACGCAGCTTAGTGGTGTGCATTTTTCATAACCCCGGCCTACATAGTTAAACCGACCTTATTTTGTAGTGTAGCCCAAGCCTGTGTCTAAAACTTGCCTACTTGGATATGAAATATTAATTTACTTACTATAATCTGTCACACAGACTATTTCAATAGAAGAAATGTGGTTTAATTGTTAAATAATACTAATGTGTAAGGTCCTACCAAATTCACGGTCCATTTTAGTCAATTTCACAGTCATAGGATTTTAAAAATAATAAATTTCATGATTTCAGCTATTTAAACCTGTAATTTCACGGTGTTGTAATTGTAGGGGTCCTGACCCAAAAAGGAGTTGTGGGGGGGAGGGGGGGGTGTCGGAAGATTATTATGGGGGGGGGGTTGCGGTACTGCTACCCTTTCTTCTGGGATGCATCTGAAGGCATAGCCACCGCCAGCAACAGCGCAGAAGTAAGGGCATGTCTACCCTTGCCCCCGGAGCGATTGATCCAGCAGCGGTCGATTTATCGCGTCTAGTGAAGACGCGATAAATCAACCGCCAAGTGCTCTCCCGTCGACTCCGGTATTCCACCGGAGCGAGAAGCATAGGCGGAGTCGACGGAGGAGCGTCAGCAGTCGACCTACCGCAGTGAAGACACCACGGTAAATAGCTCTAAGTACGTCGACTTCAACTACGCTATTTTCGTAGCTGAAGTTGCGTAACTTAGACCAACTTAGCTCGTCCCTCCCCAGTGTAGACCAGGCCTAAGAGTTGCATGGTGTGGTATTGCCACCCTTACTTCTGCACTGCTACTCCCGGGTGCTGCCTTCCGAGCTGGACCCCTGGCCAACAGCCGCCGCTCTCCAGCCGCCCAACTCTGAAGGTGGCGCAGAAGTAAGGGTGGCAATACCGCAACCCCCCTAAAATAACCTTGTGACCCCCCACAATACCCTTTTTTTGGTCAGGACCCCCAATTTGAGAAACGCTGATCTCCCCTGTGAAATCTGTATATTATAGGGTAAAAGCACACACAAGACCAGATTTCACGGGGTGGACCAGATTTCATGGTCCGTGACACATTTTTCATGGTCGTGAATTTGGTAGGGCCCTATTTATGTGGTAGTACCTAGAGGCTTCAACTGTGATCAGGGCCCATTATGTTAGGCACTGCACAAACATGTAGTGAGAGACAATTCCTGCCCCAAAGAGCTTATAGTCTAAATAGACAAGACAGACAGGGCGGGAGGCGGGAGTGGAAACGGGCAGAGAATGGGGAAGTGACTTGTCCAAGGTCACAAAAGAGGTCAGTGACAGAGCCAGGAGTAGGAGCCAGGTGTCCTGAGTCCTAGTTCAGTATATTAATAAATATTATATAGCATCATCACTCTACATGGTGTTGTCTAGATTTAAAAAAGACACAGTCCCTTCTCCAAAGAGCTTATGATCAAAATTACATTCACATTGCATGTTGTTTAAAAGACAAAGGAATGATGGGGAAAGGAGAGAGGACAGTTAGAAACACATCATCTTACATGCAGGAGTCTGATTTTTTTTGAGACAGAGAGCACATCCATCAATTTCAGTCCCTATTTAGGTAAAAATGTACCTTTCAGTTGCAAAGCAACCCATAAGGAATGACTAGTTTAGTACACTTTATTAGTTTAGTTTTAATCTTTTGTCTATAAAAGAATTCTTCTGCCAGAATTGGCGTAAGGAGCAAATCACCCAAGGTTTAGGCAGTGATTGAGAGCTCTCATGGCTGCCCTCATATTAACAAAATGCACAACTCTTCTGTGGTGACTGCTGTGCAACCCACACTAGATAGATTCCAAGATTCCAAGGCCAGAAGGGACCACTGTGATCATCTAGTCTGACCTGTGTAACAGAAGCCAGAGAACTTCCCCAAAATACTTCCTTTTTAACTTGAGCATGTCTTTAAAAAAAATCCAGTCTTAATTGAAAAATTGGCAGTGATAGAGAATCCACCACAACCCTTGGTAAATCATTCCAATGGTTAATTACTCACTGTAAAAAGTAAATTTTACTCTCCCAGCCAGGGATCCATTGAGATTAGAACCCAGGACCATGGGCACTGGAAGCAGGAGCAGTGTCCCTTGGTCATCAAACCAGTTAACGGAGCACAAAGTTACTGAAAATTATCTTCCATTCTGAAAAATGTGCACGTGTGGCTCTGGAATCAGAAGTTGGCCATAGCAACACTAGCACACATTTTTTAAGTGCACTTTTATCTTTTGCACCACTATTTTGCTAGTCTAAAAAAATCTAACCATGAAAGTAACCCTTGTTTGTGAAAATATAGTTATGTAAAAAAAAGTCTGTGTCTTATGGACAATGAGAACATTGACAGTTTCATTACATACTAATGACTAACCTTTTTTAAAAATCAACCTACACCTTTGGTCTCTGATGTCTTGTGGCCATTTTTTTTCCTTTTTAGTTTTTTTAAACTAGAAGATGTAGATTGGTTTTCTGATGAAGAAAACTTGTCTATATTTAGATATCATAATTATTGTATATGCACAGTAGTTACTTCTGAAAGCTTTTAGTATTTCAATTATTTAATCGCCTTACTTTTCCTGAATAATAAAACAGGTTCAGTCTAAAATGTTTCACTTTCTAATCTGAGTAATTTTGCTTTATAAGTGCAAAAATCCCACAGAATGCTTTTGCATTTACTGTAAAATCATTGATTATAGCAGCTTTTAAAAAGTAACACATTTAAAAAAAAAAATACACTGAAGTTGAAAATTTGTGTATGCAGTCCTCTTCTCAGAGCCATTAAAGATGTGTTGAAAGTCTCTGAATTGGTGCTTCTTTTAGGACAAACTTACAGTGGTGCAAATGTTCAATTCTTTTGCGGTTCACTTGGGTAAAGAGTGCATTACTGTCAAATGAATCAGTCATAGGGGGGGAAATATAGAAATTACTAGTGAATGTGAAATTCTTCTTTGGGGTTAAAATGTGTGGTAGGAAAGCAGTAAGATTAATGTAATCTTGATGTAATTAACGATATTGAGCATAAATGCTCAGCTCATATAACTTGATTCTATCACATTTCTAGAGTATTTATCTTGGATTATGTTATACAATCTAGAGATGTAATGCTACAGTGTTTATAAGGGTATCAATCTGATATTGGAGCATTTATATATTTGACCTTATTTTTTTAATTTTTTTGTCATTTGGTACTAATACTCTCTTTTGGTCAAAAGGGAGTTTCACCTCCTTAGAAGTGGAAAAGTAAATGTGTTTGTGTAATCTGGTAGGAAATTTGATTACAGGAATATTTTTTTCTAAAAGTGTAAATAAGGGGAACTTTGTATTACAATAGTAAATCTCCTTTGTCTGAAAGAAAAAAGGTTAATCTTTTCTGGACAAACCATATCAAGGAAAACGTAGTTCCTGCCCACTAGCAAGGAAGCAAGTCTTCTCTGCTTTTACACTTCAGCTCCTTTTATTTTGTGCTAATAAAAGTATAATAGTGGACTTTTTTGGGGAGAAGTACTTCAACAAGGAAATGTTCTTTCCCATCCCACTGGAAAGCATTTAATGGCCAAACTCTGAATTTTGAGCCTTACCCAGAGCCCAGTGAAATCTATGAGAATCTTTCCATTGACTTCAGTGGCCTCTGGATTGGGCCTTGTATACTTCTGGAGAAGATGCAGAAGGAATATTGCAACTTGTTAGTAAACTAACTGAAAACAAAAACAATATAGTTAGACTGTAGAAAATGTAGCACTAAAAATTACATAGTGATAATTGGCACTGGCAAACAGTGAATGCAGCTTCTTTATTGTGGACATAAAACACTTAGCCCCAAATTATATGAAGCATTTAGATTGTCTTCTGAATGCTATTATTATTTGTATTATTGTAGTGCCTATAAGCCTCAGTCATGGATCAGAACCCAGTTGAGATAGGTGCTGTATAAACACAGAACAAACCCCGTTTGGAAGAGGGGAACGAACATAGGTGACAGTATTGGAAGGGACCTCCTGCAACATTTACTCCAGTACCCTTCTACCACAGGCAACCCCATCATCTAATCCCATTCATAAATTTATCAGAGGAGGTAACAAAGATTTCACAATCGAGGTCTGTGTGTTCATCTGGAGCAAAACCAACAGAGTTTTAAAAACCATGCAGGATACTTTTGAACTAGACCCTGAAATGAATGAGAAGCAAGTGGAGTTAGTACAAGACAGGGATGACATGCATTTGCTCACATCAGTGAAACAGTTGTTATTGAACAATTTAGCAAATGTAGTCTGAGAGAGTCCCTGACCACCTTCCCATGGGCCTCCTCTGAACCTAGAGGGTCTTCTCTATTTTCTACTGTAGGAACCATCCCTCTGGTAGCTTTATATGGAAGCTTAAAGATTCCAGAACAGAATACCATGTAGCAACAGAAGAGAGTTCCCTTCCCTTGAGATTGAGCATACTACTTGTGTCTGGTGCTTCTAGGTGGGCGGCAAAAGATCGTTATCTCCAACTCAGCTCTCCACACCCACATCAGTGCACTGCACTGCAAAGCTCATGCTGAATACACTCAGGAAAGGGGAGTGGTGGCCACAAGCAGGAAATTAGTTTGTGCTAACACAGCACTTGCCACCTCCCTCCTCTTACCTGTGCCATCACTCTGGAAGGCTGGAACTGGATTCTCCACTTCTTCCAGTTCTGCCTATGCAATGTGGGAGCACAACATCGTAAAATCTCATTCTGTGGTCAAGTTAGTGATAGAAAGGTAAGGGAGGTGTCATTTGACTAATAAAAATCTACAGAATCGTAATTTCAATGGTATCGCCCTCTGTGGCATGGCAGAGGGGACATGCTGCTCCCAGCTCCAAGTTCTCGGGTTGATGGAAATTTTGATAATAGTGTCATGGGAAATGAGTCAAGTTGGGTATCGTTGGAAAGCCCTTTCTCCCATGAACACAATGGTACCAAATATGACAAAGCTAGAACAGTCATGTAGATAAATATTTGAGAAAATGTTTAAAAATCAACATTTTAAATTAAACTTTAACACAGGGATGCGTGGCTTACGGAAAAAACAGCATTGATCTTGAGTAATCCTAGGGTAATCTCCCCCCCCCCATTTTAATTTTTTTCAGTACTTTCAAAAAATTGGTAGTGCTATGTTCTGAAAGTTATTAAAAATAAACAAGTTTCTTTCATGACAAGTGTGTGTATGGAAAAGCTGCAGGTCTAAACACCTTTAATTACATCACAGAAATTTTCACACAGTGGCACCACCTGCTCCCTTTGAATTCCATGGGGAAATTCCCAATGCTTTGAATGGAGACTTGATATATCTGATTATAGTATAGTATTAATTGAAAGCAAACGTATATAAATGCTGATTAAAATATTAATGTTCCTTCTTACTTTTCAGCTGCTTGATAACTCCTCTTGATAACCTGGATTAATTTCTTCTTGAAATTTCTCTGTGTTTCTGTGTCTCCATGGTTATAGATACTTGAGATCTTTTATTCTCATTCTTATAACAGTTTAGAATTATTTTTATGGGACAAAATCCACACACAAACACTGTAAGGGAAGTCACAACTCCTTAAATCTGCGGATGAATGCTAAAATTTAGCTCTAATCTAAGTAAAAGAAGGTTGATTACCATTTTAAATGTTTCACTGTATTATTCTCCCCTCCTTGGAATTCAGGAAGAGATGGGTGTAAATACCTGCAGATATTTATGTGCACTCAGATGTTCTATTGAGGGGAAATGAATTTGCACAATGCTCTTATTTTTAAAAGTATCTTTACCCATCTTATATGTATTTTTTTAAAAAAAAAAAAAAAACCTTTTTGCTCATTTAGGGTGATTTGATGGGACAAGTCTCTTTTTGATGAGGATCCAAAAGGACAGTTGCCAAATTACAACAGCATATAATAAATTTCAGTTACATTACCATATAAACAGTATACTGCTGTATTCTATTTAAATAGTAGTCTGCATTCACAAGTATGGAGTGATAATTTACATTAGCAATGATAAGAGAAAAAGTTTCTAATAGAGTAGGTAGCTTGGGGCTTGTTCTAGCTTCAGCCTTACATAGCCATCTCCTAAAGTAATTGTTGACTCTGGGTATTTCAAAGTTGATAGACTGGGTGGAGCCAGTAGCCACTTGCTGTCTACGTCTGATAAGTGAGTATAAACATGCTAATGCCAAGTTACGAATATATGTATATGATCTGGTATACTGTTTAGTTTGGAGTGACTTAGCTAACTAAGTTGATTATAGAGGACCCAGTCCTCTTTTGCAAACTTATAAAGTTGGTAAATGATACTAAATTGGGAGGCCTTGCAGTTGCTTTGGGGGACAGGATTACAATTAAAAATTATTTTGACAAACTGGAAGTGTGGTCTGAAATAAATAGGATGAAATTCAATAACGACAAATGCAAAGTACTCCACTTAGGAAGGAATAATCAATTGCACAAATACCAAATGGGAAATGACTGCCTAGGAAGGAGTACTGCAGAAAAGGATGTGGGGGTTATAGATGATCACAAGCTAAATATGAGTTATCAGTGTAATAATGTTGCAAAAAACCCACAAATGACTTTTTGGGGGGATGTATTAGCAGGAGTGTTATAAGCAAGGCACGAGAAGTAATTCTTTCACTCTGCTCAACACTGAAAAGACCTCAGCTGGTGTATTGTGTCCAGTTCTGGGCACCACACTTTGGGAAAGATATGGACAAATTGGAGAAAGTCCAGAGGAGAGCAACAAACATGATTAAAGGACTAGAAAACATGGCCTATGAGGAAAGATTTAAAAAAATGGGTTTGTTTAGTCTGGGGAAGAGAAGACTGAGGGGGTACATAAGTCTTCAAGTATGTAAAAGGTTATGATAAAGAGGAGGGTGATAAATTATTCTCCTTGACCACTGAGAAAGGACAAAAAAATAATGTGCTTAAATTGCAGCAGTGGAGATGTAGGTTAGACATTAGGAGAAACTTCCTAACAGTAAGGGTAGGTAAGCACTGGAATAAATTACCTATGGAGGTGGTGGAATCTCTGCCATTGAAGGTTTTTAAGAACAAGTTAGACAAACATCTGTCAGGGATGGTGTAGCAAATATTTAGTCCTGCCTTGAGTGCAGGAGACTGGATTAGAAGACATATTAAGGACCCTTCCAGTCTTACATTGCTATTATTTCTGTGATTCTGTGTGCTTGAAGTTCCAAAGTCAAAACTCAGTGGGTTAAATATTTTCAAAGTATGCATTAGCACACCAAATAATTTTAAATATAAATTAATCCCCATAGTCCAGAATGGACCAGGTACTGCTGAACAACCTGCTTCTTCACAAAGTATTTCACACTTATTAAATTATCTGTATAGTGCTTCTGAACTTTGATCTACTATAAAGGAAATACTGGCTTGTTGAACGGAGGGATTCCTGATGCTTAAATCCGTCAATTGCTACAAGACATCACCATCTGCTGTTTCAGTCATTAATGAAGCAGTCACTTTCTGTAATCATAGAATCATAGAATATCAGGGTTGGAAGGGACCTCAGGAGGTCATCTAGTCCAACCCCCTGCTCAAAGCAGGCCCAATCCCCATCTGGGAGGTGAACTAAAAGTCATGGTTTTCATTTAATTTAAAGTCAACTCAGTGGAGAGCTGGCTGCCAGCTTATTAAAATCAGACTACAGGCTGCTTTCAACCTGGGGCAAAGATAGCTGAAATAAAAGGTTGGCAAGAAGAAAAAAATAATTAAGGCCTAAGAATAAATCCCTGAAGCACCCCCATTTGTTAACATCTTTGTATCTGAACTAACACTGCTTATGGAAACAACCAATGTACATTTCTCAAGTAACCTACAAAACAGTTTTGAGTTGCCACAAAGCATAATACTCTTGGGACTTTGGAAGTAATTTACAGCTAATAAAAATCAAATACCTTAAGTACATTTTAAATATTTTCCTACATCATGGTCCTCCACTGCTTTAGGTAAATCCCAGGTGGCTAAGGATGGTGGAATGTCCTAACTCTGAAGGTTAACTGTCCTAGAGTAAAGAGTCTACCAGTGCACATAGTTTCTAAGTTTACAGATTTTACACTAACATGAACCACAACTAACTTCAAGAACTTTTGTCACAACAAGTGGTTTGGGAATGGCCACATTGGGGTGCAGTGGTAGGTCTCTTCACCACTCTAAAGTATTTATTTGCTCCTTCTTTTTCCTCAATATTTTTCCTTTTTTCATCTGGGAGCAGTGAGGTGTGGAATAATCTCCCCACCAGTTTGAGTCCTGGCCAGCAAAACTGAAATAACTCTATACTGATTCAAATCTGTGTTATTTCATACATTCTTTCAAATATATCTTCGCTTGTTTTTGCCTTTTCCTTACCTCTGTTCATTTTTCTCCCTTTCTGCGTCTGTTACAGTTCTTCTGTGTGCTCTTTTTTCTCTGTCTGCTCAAGTGTATTTTCTCCCCATTTTTGGTTTTCCTAGAAATTGATTCATTTTGGGTTATTTTTTAATCACCAGCAGCAATACATTTTACATAAAAGCTCCCATAGGAAAACTGGTTAGTATTGTACAATGTTAGGTTGCAGTCCTGCAGACACTTTTGTATGTTTGTAACATTAAGCACATTAAAATTTTCATTAACTTTTCTGTTGCTTAAAGTTACGCATTTGTGTAAGTGTTTGCAGGATCAGAACCCTAGTCAGCTTTTTTTGCAGAGGACTCTGTTTTAGAGCATTGCTGTGGCTGCTTGTGCAACCACTGCCTATGGTGCACCAAAGCTTGTGTTGGGCAAACAACTGAGAAGAAGGGTGAGGGGTCAATGGTGAGGCAGATGAACAAAGTATAAATGATTCAGAGAAAACGTAGTACCCTACAGTTGTGCTTTATAATTTACAGTTTGATCTTTAGCTGGCAGCTTGCATACTTTGAGTCTGTCTTCAAATGACAAATGGAGCTCAATCCAGCACATTATTTCTGATGCCTTCTAAGCCACATGGGCCTTAGAAGGCTGTGAACTCTGTGATAAGTTCTTAGTCTGCTGAAACAGTCTACCTAAGGATGAAAGATCCTATGTTGTCAACTAGTTGAATTTCATAGGGGATGATAACATGAAGATGAGCTTCACAGTCCTTTTCTCTTCTGGATTTTCCATTCTGTTCATCTCTTCATCCTAGATTAATTCTTTGTGTAATAGTGTTAGGGAAAGTGGGTCTTGTCAAACAAACCTGTTGTCATTCTTTGAGATTACAAACTTGATTGATAAAAGTAACTGCATAGGTGTAATATACTTCAGTTTTTATAAGGTGTTTGACTTAGTGCCACATAATATTCTGGTTTCAGAAATTAGCACTGCAGAATATCAATAAAATATACCTTAATGGATTAAGAATTGGCTAACTGACAGATCTAAAAAAACAATTGCCAATGGGGAATCATCAAAAAATGGGAGTGTAACCACAGAAGGGAAAACCTATAATGGCAGCAGGCCGTAAAAGAGACCCAGTTTGAGAATAAGAACATTCAAGAAATATATGTTAGCTGATGATGTTTTAAAGAAAGTCACACCAGTGAACTGGTGGAAGTCACTTAAGCACTTGGATTCAGAGACTGTTGAAGTGATCATCACTTTTAACAGCAGAAGCTTCTTTTGCCAGTGTAGAAAGAATATTTTCTTCCTTTGGACTAATTCATTCCAAATTGAGAAATCGTTTGGGACCTGAAAAAGCAGGAAAGCTTGTTTTTCTTTTCCAGATTATGAACAAACAGGAAAATGAAGGTGAAGATGACTGAGTTAGCTGCAGAAGCCAATATTTTAAGTTTCTCATGTTGACTTGGCTGACATAGTCCATTTAATTTGTTTTTTTTTTTAAATATTTCATTCAACAATTTTAGTTAAAAACAATTTTAACAAAAACAAACCTGATTTTAAAAAATGTGAATGTTTAACTAAATTCAAAAATTCATGTGCTTGTTTTGTTAAAATATTGTGTTTGCTGTTGAAGAAAAAAATCCAGAATACATAACGTTGTTTTAGTTAAAACAATTTAAATGTCTGTCTGGTGGTGATCTCTTCCTAATACAGCATGGCAAGAAAATCCTCCAAATATTCATGATTAACCTGTTGGATTGGAGATAGTTCACCTCCCAATGACTTCATAAATATCTGCTTCAATTACCTTTGGTAAATGAAATAACCAAACAATCATTCATTTTCTGATATAGCTGTAAAACGAATCTGAAAAGTTTTCAAAATAAATCACTTAAAAATGTATAGTATGTACCTTCTAAAAATGAAACCTACATCTATATCAGCTCTAGAAATCATACAGTGTCGTGCTTTCTTATTTGTCAGTGTTTGATTTTGCAAAGGGACACATTTCTGTTTAGCCAAAGTGAGCAGAGATGCCTCGTACTTGTGTGAACAGTGCAGATAACTTCTGCTATGTTTGTGGTGAAGTGACTTTTGCATCACAAAAGCGCAGTATAACCACTATGGTTAAGAAAGCCTATCACCTTTATTTTGGCTGCAAAATTGGAGATCAGGACAAGAGGTGGGCCCCACACCTATGCTGCAACACTTGTGCAACAAATCTTCGCCAGTGGTTGAACAGGAAAAGGAAATCTATGCCTTTTGCAGTGCCAATGATTTGGAGAGAGCCAACAGATCATACCAGCAATTGTTACTTCTGCATGGTGCCTCCAGTTGGGAAAGGTGTGTCAAAGAAGAAAAAGTGGACTGTGCATTATCCAGACATTCCATCAGCTATACGCCCAGTACCCCACGGAGAAGGACTGCCAGTTCCTGATGCACCAGAATCATTCTCACTTGAGTCAGACGAGGAAGAGGATGAAACTTCTGGTCCTGAACCATCAGTGTCACAGGACCCACATTTTCTCCCATCCTCCTCCTCTGAACCACACCTCATAACACAAGGTGAACTGAATGACCTTGTCAGGGATTTGGAACTACCCAAGAGTAAGGCAGAGCTGTTGGGCTCCAGACTACAGCAGTGGAATCTCCTGGCAGGTGTTGTTAGGGTTTCCATGTTCCGTGACCGTCAAAAGGATCTTGTCCCATTCTTCTTCATGGAAGGTGATCTTGTAGCCTGCAACAACATCGATGGTGTGATGGCAGCCCTCAACATCGTTCACGATCCAGATGAGTGGAGACTGTTCATTGATTCATCGAAGACGAGTCTTAAAGCTGTTTTACTGCATAATGGCAATGTTTTGCCATCAATTCCAGTTGGTCATGCAGTCCATATGAGGGAAACCTATGACAACATGAAACAACTTTTGAGGTGCATAAACTATGACCAACATCAGTGGCAGCTTTGTGGCGATTTGAAGGTTGTTGCTCTCTTGCTTGGTCTGCAGACTGGATACACAAAGTACTGTTGTTTTCTCTGCGAATGGGATAGTCGTGCAAGAGATTCCCACTACATCAAGAAAGATTGGCCACTCCGACAGTCATTGGAGCCTGGGAGGAAAAGTGTTCAGCATCCACCACTTGTTGAATCAAGGAAGATTTTGTTACCACCCTTACACATCAAGCTGGGTCTGATGAAGAACTTTGTCAAGGCCATTGACAAAACACAAGCAGCTTTCAAGTACCTCCGTGGAAAATTTCCAAGGTTAAGTGAAGTTAAGATAAAGGAAGGTGTCTTTGTTGGTCCTCAGATTCGTGAACTTCTTCGAGATGATGCATTTGACCATGCAGTGCGTGGCGAGGAAAAGACGGCATGGAAAGCCTTCCAGTTAGTGGCAATAAATTTTCTCGGAAACAACAAGGCAGACAACTACAGGTTGTTGGTGGAAAACCTCCTCAAGGCATACAAAAGCCTTGGTTGCAACATGTCACTAAAGATACATTTTTCGCACTCTCACCTAGATTTTTTTCCACCAAACTGCGGAGCAGTGAGCGACGAGCACGGCGAGCGATTTCACCAGGACATTGCAACAATGGAGAAATGCTATCGGGACAAATGGAGCCCATCAATGCTTGCAGACTATTGCTGGACAGTGACAAGAGATGCTCCATTTAATGAATACAAGAGACAAGCCAAGAATCGCCGAGTAGACACTGAATAGGACTAAACTATGTACAGAATAGTTTTTTGCCTTTTGTTTCATAATAAATTTTATTTATATAACCCTTTAGCTGATTTTTAAAGCGTTACATAAACAGGACAGGTGAAATATTATCATGTAAAGCAACCATAAACACATGAAAAGACCTAGGTTTACAATTTATGATTAAAACTCTACTATCTACACGATATACATAGACATAAAATGTAAAAACTTAAATATCTTAGAAACAGTAGCCAATCAGTTGTTTTAATTGTCATATTTGAATTCAGCACATCAAAAAACATAATAAATAGCACATTTTATCTCTGAAGCAGACGACTTCTCAAAAATTGTAGACCAGTGTAATTGTAAAATATTGTAGATCAAAATAGTGGAAGAGACATTTGAAAAAGTGACATAGGTTTGATGTCTGACAGCAGGTTAGCTAACTTTGCAATATTATTTGGCAGCAAAAAAGACTAGTGCAATTTTGGGCTGTGTAGACACTGATGTCACAGAGGAAGGATGTGATAGTCCAGCACTATAAAGGTCTGAGCTTTCATCTGAAATACTGCATTCTGTTCTGGAATCATCCATATTAGCAAGCTAAAGATATATGGGAAGGAGTCCAGGAAAAGGCAATGAAAATGACTTTAAGTGGCTGGAAAGACTAAAATTACTAAATGTTTCTTGGTTTAGTGATAGCTAAAAGTAGTAGGTCAGAGGAGAGAATATATATACTAAGAAAGGAGAGGATTTGTTTAGAGTGATTTAAGGGGATGAAACTAGATGTGTTGGGATGAAACTAGATGTGTTGGAATGAAATTAAGTAAGGGAAAACTTAAGCAGAGTGTAGAAGGTTCGTGCTGGGGCTCGACCCTCCTGGGCAGGAGGGGAGCCACACCGACTCACTACTGGTGGAACAAACAACTAGTTAGGGCAGGGGCTCAGACCCTCTGGTGCAGGGGCTGAGCCAACAAATAGTTAGTGCAGGGCTCAGGCCCTCAGGCAGGGGCTGAGCAAACAAACAGGTAGTCCGGAGCTCAGGCCCTCAGGTTCAGGGGCTGAGCCAACAGTACAGCAGTTTAGGAGCCCAGGCCCTATGGTGCAGGGGCTGAGCAAACAAATAGTTAGTTCAGGGCTCAGGCCCTCAGGCAGGGCTGAGCAAACAAACAGTGAAGGAGCTCAGGCCCTCTGGTGCAGGGGCTGAGCAACAATCAGTTAGGTAAGCCCAGGCCCTGGATCAGGGCGGGGCACAAACAGTCACAGCTCAGGCCCTTTGGTGCAGGGGCTGAGCGACACACAGTTAGGGAGCTCAGGCCCTCTGGTGCAGGGGCTGAGCAACAATGAGTTAGGTAGGTAGACTCAGGTTCCTACACCTGAGCGTTGGGTGAGGGGGAAACCTGCCACCCGAGAGCGGGGTGGCAGGGGGGGGGACGCAGGCCCACCCACTCCACTGCGTCCCAGCCCGGGGCCCTAGCAGCGGCTCGTGTCGCTGCTGGTTAGTGGGGTGTCCTGGCCGAAACACACTGACATCGGCTCACATGCGTCTGCAGCCTGACCGGGGTCGGCTATCCCCGGGCTACTTCCAAATTCCCCCTCCGGGCCTACCTCGTCCGTGGCCCCGGATCCAGGCCAGTCCATTAGCATCGGTTCCTCTCGTCCGGGGCTTGGGGGCAGGTCCGGCAGCTCCTCGGGGAAATCCGGCCACCGGGGCTCCGGCGGTTCCTCCAGGTAACAGCAGGGGCGGAGGGACTCTGGGGGCTCCTCGCCTTCGCAGTTGGCGCGGGGCAGGTCCGACGGCTCCTCCCAATAACGGGTGCGGGGGGGCTCCGGCGGCTCCTCCTCGTAGTGGGCTCGGGGCAGCTCCGACCAGTTAGGGCAACGGTCCCGGGTCTCGGAGGGCTCCCGGCCACGAGCTCCCGGCGGCACGTCTGCTCCCTGCGGTGGCTGGGCCCTGACTGAGCTCCGGCGGCCAGCCTTTATACTTCCGGTCCCGCCCCTTGACTTCCGGGGGGCGGGAACAGGCGGTGGTGGCTCCGCCCACTCGGGTGCCTGCAAGGGTGCTCCCTCTGCTGGGTAGGAGGGGAGCCACACCGACTCACTACACAGAGTATCTGGAAAAATGTCTAGAGCTCAAGATCATTTGGACTGTGGAATAGTCTTTCAAAGGAAGTGGAGGAAACTTAATTGCTTGATGTTTAAAAACAGGATTGGAGGAAGTGCTAGGAACATAAGACCAGATTTTCAAGATCTCAGACAGGGTGGATTGATTTAAATCAAATCAAACAGAACAGAAAACCTTGATTTAAATCATTACTTTTAATCTTTGTTTTACATTTGTACTTTTTTTTTATTTCATTGGTTGATAGGGTGACCAGATGTCCCGATTTTATAGGGACAGTCCTGATACTTGGGGCTTTTTCTTATATAGGCTCCTATTACCCCCCACCCTCTGTCCTGATTTTTCACACTTGCTGTCTGGTCACCCTGTTGGTTGATAACCATTAAAGCATGTTGATTTGAAACTAACTCTAGTCTTGACACTAAATGCTACTAATTCTAGCCTTTATGCTAAATTTGGTGGTTCTTTTTAATAACTAAAAGGAATACACTATATCTTTACAAATTGATTTAAGCAGTTATATAGCTTAACATATATTTATTCAGTCTTAATTTTTATTTTTTTTCTTATAAGAAAATGGTGAAGGATACATTTCTTTAATAGATTAATTTTTTTACTTGTGATTTGTGTGTCAAACTCTATTTGGATGAAAATTGGAATTCAATCAAAAATGCGTGCACACAAAATAAATTTGGGCTGTATTAATTAAATAAAATTACCTTAAATGTGCTTGATACATAAGAAAAAGGTTTATCAGAACATATTTTACACTTAAAACTAATTGCTGTGTTAAACAAAGGCAGTATTATAAATTGAGATGATTGTTTCTGGTCACCCAATGTCTGTTAAGGCGTTAGAGCTAGTAGATCCTACCCTCTCATGCCTCCATTTTATTAATCGATTGGAAGAGGAAAACAAACTTTCCTGGTTTCTTACCTTTGAATGAAGTAGTCATTGAACTGAACTGGTTGAATAAACTGAAATGAAGAAAATATTCTCTCTGCACCTGCACAACACTGTCAAAAGTTAGTTTAGCCGGAAGGGAAGAGGTGGGGCGGGACCAGAGCCTCTCCTCTTCTGGCCATGCTGCCTGGTGCAGCGCAGCGGCTGCCCTGGGGCTCAGCTTCTCTAGGGTCAGCGGCCGAGCGAGCCCGGGGCCCTCCTCAGCATGCTCAGAGTCGGCTCCTGTCCCCAGAAGCTGAGCCTGGGCAAGGCAGGGAGCGGCGACAGCGGCAGCCCTCTCCCTACCCAGGCTCAGCTTCTCGGGACAGGAGCCAATTCTGAGCATGCCGGGGGGAGGGGGGCGCTCTGGCTCGCTTGGCCACTGTCACCAGAAGCTGAGCCTGGAGGGGTGGCCTGCTGCTGTCGCAGCCAAGCACTCTCCCAGGCAGCTGCTGTGCTGCACCAGGCAGCATCCGGAAGTGGCTCTGGAGCCTGGCTGCCAGAAGAGCAGCTGAACAGCCAGGGGGAGCCAGGCTGGTGCAGCAGGAGGACAGAGCCCCCCCCCCGCTCAGGTAACATGGGATGGGAAGGCGAGGACAGGGAGAGCGTGGGAGCCTTGAGCTGGGGGCGAGGCGGAGTCACATGGGAGATCACGTAGGGGTGTCACATGTCCACCTCCTTAGCTGGTGTCCCCCTTTGTGTGTCTCCCACTAGTCACCTCTGGCAGGCCTAGTGGTGGTGAAGGCAGCCGGGCATGTGGAAGTCCTGGCCGTGCCAGAAGAATGCTCCCAGCAGCACAGCCGGAAGCTCACTGGGCACCAGCCAGCACAGGTGTAGCACCGCCCAAATGTCAGGCGGACTGGGGGCCCTTTGACTGTTCTGCCCTGGGGCCCGGAATTGCTATTGGTGGGCCTGGGGATGCAAGATTTTTTGGGCTATAACTAGGGGTGAGTGGATTGAGTAAAAGGAGTGACTGAACACATGAACCCTATCTATTTAACAATAAGTTTGTCTTGGTTGCTGAAGTGGGCTCGGCAAGTTGTGAAAATGTCTGGAAAGATACTAAGTGAAGATAATATGTGATTGACATCAAACTATACAGACTTTATGGACAAAAAAAACCAATTCCTCAGATGGACTGAGGAGGCAGGAGGAGGTGTTAGTACACGATTTCTCTACTTAAAGACTCTTCTGGCAGGGCTCTGCTGAGTTGCACTGACACAAGTAAGCAACTTTTCATTTATAATAGAAGTAGTGTTACCCCCAAAACCAGACTTGAGTCACCCTCACAATGGCTTGCCTATTTCAGTAACTCAGTTATCTATTTTGGTAGGTGAAAGGATATGGCCTGCCCTAGAGGAATTGCCAGGGTTTTACCAGGGTTTCCCCTATGCCCTTCAGGAAACTCCCCAGAAAAGTAACTCTTTACTCTTGGGAGGACACGGATACAGCCTGCTGCTTGAAGGATTGAGAATCAGGCAGTAATCTTCGAAAACAAAATATCCTTTATTTAATGTATTAATATTCCTCAATACAATAAATGTTGAAAGCATACATTAAGAAACCAAAACACAAATCCTGGTAGCACAAGTATGCGCATTAAAGTACCCAATATTGCAATGTCACGGAAATGGCTTTGAGTATGTTCTACATGCGGTGATCAATCATGTGGAGGATGCTGACATCAGTTTTAATTAGAACACTAAACTTTATACATAGCAACAAACATACATACAGATACATCCAATTTTATTATTCCCAGCATACACACTTATGAACCTTATTTCTATTTTATTTTTTATACTATGGCTGTCGTGCTTACTTTCCGCAGGCTTCTCTTCCCTCTGCTGTGCCAGAAGGAGTCCTTCTGTTCTGTCTTAGCACCAAGGCTGCTTCTCGGCTGCCCCTTCTCCACTGCTGCCGCTTCTCCACCGCTGCTTGCAGTGATTTCTTCTTCTGTCACAAAAACCTAACTCTCTTCTACTCTCTTTAGTGATTTCACTCTTCCTTCTGATCTGCCCTCTTCTTCTCCTACTTCTCCACCTTCTACTCCTGATCTCTTCCTTCTGCTGATTCAAGCCTGTCAGCTCTCTGCTTTATATACAGTTTTTGGCCTATTCTGATTGGTTAGTCCCTTAATCCTTATCATTAGCATACCTATTCTCCAATCATCTTTAAGCCCTCTCTGATTGGTTAGTTCTTATAAACCAATCATAGCTGCTAGATGTCTGTCAACCAAAGCCGGGCCTAGTTGTAAACTTGTGCCTTGCCAGACTGACCCCTCCCTTCAGGTTTTGGAGTGACCTGCGTTTAATCTCAGGCTGCATGCTTGCCATAGGCCGAATTGCTCCAAGACCACCATCTTAGCGTTTCTGACTGTGACTACCCCAGACCGCCATTTTTACTATTCCTAGCTATAACTGCTTTAAACTGTGTTTATAAATTATTAAATACTTATGACTATAAACAATTCTTATTTCCTTTATTTATATATATACACACACTTTATGCATCTTGATGTTAAGATCTACTGCTGCCACTCCAATTTTTACTAATTTAATTTAATTTCTATATTTCCCTTGCTTCAGCTAATGGTGGCAGGGCAATGTTCTTAATACTGTATTCAGTAACCAGAGTAGAGCAGCTCAAAAATCTCTTGTATCAGTGGGGGAATAGAAAAGGAGGTATGTCAACATAAATGGAAATTTAAAAAATTAATTTCTTCATGCTAACTTCCCTTTTCCCGATATTAAACCTACTCTGCAGCAAGCCCCCCATGTGTCTAATCATCACATCATAGGCTGTGTATAGATCGAGGAAAAGCAAACTGATTACTTAAGCATTGCCCAAAAAGCAATCTCAATCAAAATCTGTGGCAGTAAGACATTTCTGCTATTGCCGAAACTTGGGCCAGACCCTTTGTTACTGGATGTGGTGCTGCATTGATACCAGTGAAGATAAGATGCTATTTGTAGCTTTAAAATGTCTTAGCTATTCAGACAACCACAGCGCAGTTGTAAATAGCTGAAAGGCTTTTGTCATTTGAAACATAATAAATGATGATTTATCTTCTTTGCTGTTGCTCCAGAGCTACAGTATGGTTAGTGGCTCACTGGCAGACTCAGGCAGTGCTTTGGGAATTGGGTTGCTTTCCCAAGAAAGTGGGAAGAATGGTGGAAACAAAAGAGGGCCCAAAGTTAGATGCTGTGATGGGGAATTGGCCACTTGGCCAGAGGCTTGAAAAGTCAAATGAATCTGGCACCTACAAGAGAAGTTTTTTTTTGTTTTTTGTTTTAAATATTAGGCCTTAATCTTCTGTGTAAATGTTGCTGCTTTTAACTGTTGAATTGTTTTTCTATAGTGATGGCTTCCACAAACAGATGTGTGGTGCTATACTTAGCTACAGTACTTGCTCAGCACTTCAGTATATTGGCAACATGACCAGGAGGGTTCGTTTTATGTTTGAATGGTTCACGTGGCTGTGGTGGTGGGGGAAGTATAATGGTTCTAAAACATATTCAGCAACACAGATTCAGTGAGCAAGAGGTAGTTGGAATGCTGAAAAGGATCTAGATAATGTAGTGGACAGTAAACTAGATAGGGGCTTGCAACATGATACTATGCCAAAAAGAGCCAATGCGATACAGAGAATCAACTATGAAAATTTTGTTGTGCGTATAAATTATATAAAATCTTAGTTCTGAGGTCAATAATTACTTGAAGGCTCTCATCTTCAAAAGCTGATTCATGTGAATGAGTTCATTAGCTAAATACAGTTCTTAGTGACAGAAATGTGAACACGTCTGGCATCTTTGTTAGCAAGAGAAGTCAAGGATTGAGTGGGTAAGGAAACTGCACTAATCTCTAATCCTTAGAAGAGGCCCATCATAGAGCAGAATTGAGGCATGTTGGTAGAGTAGTATAGGGAAGTTTGCTCTCCCACTGTCCATGCTGTACATCATGGGATAAATAGAGGACCTCAGCTTCCATGATTATTGATTTAGTACCTTTCTTGAGTACTAAAGTCACTCCAACTCTGAAAAATAAAAGGGGGAAAATGTGATCCTGAAAGTCTTTCTCTCAGCCTTCAGGAATTCCTGTAAACCTCATGAAACTTGATGTGCATTTAATGTATAGATTAAAGTATATGTAAGTTTAAAATACTGCTCCAAAATGAGAATAGGTCACCCGTAATGGCTCTCCATATCTTCAGTAATGAAGCATAAATAATAAAATGATTCCTTATTTAAATAGTTTATTTAAGCTGCTATTTGCTTTAAATAACTTCTCAGAAAAAGCATAAGTAACCAGATCCAGACTCACATAGTGCCTTTTCTTAGTGATGAAGTTCAAGCACAAGAGAAGTCCTTAAATTGAGAGAGAATCTCCCAGTATCTTCCAAATTTGTATGTTTCCCAACTTGACATGAATAATATCTTACATTTACCAACCTGTAATTGAGTCGTAACCTGGTTCTCCTTTAAGTTGCTTTATAGATGCTTTGTAACTGAGTTCCTAAGGGCTGGTCCACACTAACCCCCCAGTTCGAACTAAGATACGCAACTTCAGCTATGTGAATAACGTAGCTGAAGTCGAAGTATCTTAGTTCGAACTACAAGGTACTTACCGCGGGTCCACACGCGGCAGGCAGGCTCCCCCGTCGACTCCGCGTACTTCTCTCGCAGAGCAGGAGTACCGATGTCGACGGCGAGCACTTCTGGGATCGATTTATCGCGTCTAGACAAGACGTGATAAATCGATCCCAGAAGATCGATTGCTTACCACCGAACCCGGAGGTAAATATAGACGTACCCTAAGACTTATGTGAAATTATTCCATTAATGTTTATCTTGCACTCATCTTTCTTTGTGTTCACCAGCCAGAAATTCTCCAGATTCACCTTTTAAAACTGAAAACAATATAACCAATGTCTTCCACAGAAAAACTTCTAGTATCCAGATTACACTCTAAAATCACAACAGTTACATGTCTTTACACTTTTCTTTGTGAATATTGACATACCTGCAGCCCAAATGGCTTCTGCTGGAAGCTATAGCCCTTAGTTTGAAATAAGTAGTCCTTCTACATCCATTTCTTCAGTTGAAGTTTTTAAAGGGTGATATCTTAGTTGAGAGAAGCTCCAGGGGGGAAAAAATCCTTTTTTTCCTTTCCACATTTTTTTCTAAGGGCAGGCTCTGCTTCATCCTGTTTGGAACAAAAAATTGCCTCCTTTGGTGTGTCTGTGTTGGCATAATTAATACATGCTTCAGCAGTGGTGTAGGGTTTTATGAGAGAGGTAAAAACACCAGCACCCCATCTACTCTTAATATTTATGCTGTTACCACCTGTGCAGCTGCACCATTCCTGACAGTTGATGTAATATAGGTACTAACTTTGGTAGTGGAAAAAGCACTTGAGTGCACATGAGGAAACCCCCTGATCAGTGGCATCATATGTCTAAACAAACAACTTTATCCTGCTTGTCTCCACTGAACTGAGCATGGTTCTTAAAGAATACTTGTAGCAGCTGGGAAAAATAGAACTTCCATTTGAACTCCAAAAATATTTGCTGTCTGTGAATGTGGGCTCTCAGAGGGTACGTCTACACTTACCGGAGGGTCCGGCGGCAGGCAATCAATGTTCTGGGATCGATTTATCGCGTCTGGTTTAGACGCGATAAATCGATCCCGGAAGTGCTCGCCGTCGACGCCGGTACTCCAGCTCGGCGAGAGGAGTACGCGGCATCGACGGGGGAGCCTGCCTGCCGCGTCTGGACCCGCGGTAAGTTCGGACTAAGGTACTTCGAATTAATTTGCGTACCTTAGTCCGAAGTGGGGGCTTAGTGGGGACCAGGCCAGAGAAACTAAACTCCCTCTTGTCCTTGCCTCATCTGCATTTCGATGGCTTTCAAGGTTACAAAAGCTAAAGTGTTAATTGAATATCCAGCAAAGTTAAAGATGGCCTATTGACTGGAAAAATTACTTATATGTAACCCCAAAGAAAGCTACTGAACTTCTGAAGTATTGGACTTTTAATTACATTAATTGGGGAGATTATGCAACATGAGCATTTCTATATCAGGCAGACTGCAAATGGAATTAACATTGCACCAGAAACGTTTGTAATATCTAGTATATCAGCATTTTTTCCTATTCAAGTTTTCTTATACTTTTGAGTGTATCTTCTTGGTAAAGTCAGTAGGATCCATTTAGCCTGGATCTTTTTACCATAATAGGATCCCACATGGGTTATTACTTTGCATGGCTAGACTTAATGAAGTTACCTAATGTAAAGAGAACAGGAGTACTTGTGGCACCTTAGAGACTAACAAATTTATTAGAGCATAAGCTTTCGTGGGCTACAACCCACTTCTTCGGATGCTCCGAAGAAGTGGGTTGTAGCCCACGAAAGCTTATGCTCTAATAAATTTGTTAGTCTCTAAGGTGCCACGAGTACTCCTGTTCTTTTTGCGGATACAGACTAACACGGCTGCTACTCTGAAACCTGTCCTAATGTAAAGAATCCATCACTACCCCCTTGTGACCTGGAATGTTTATTCTAGAAGATGTGGTCTGACTACCAATTTTTTTTTCCCACCAGAGAGAGACTAACTGGATCCAGCTGACTTTTGTGTTGTTTCTGTTGTGTTTATTTTCAACAGTACTTAAGTTTGGGATAAAACTTCTTATGGTTATGTCAAATGTCAGACCCATTAGCACCAATGCATGTCATTTAAGGAAGAGCAATCAAGTGTTCTGTGTTCTTTATTTGTAAATTTTTGCATATATAAGGAAAAAGCCTAATCACATAAATCAGAAGGTGTTTGTAGTGAAGATTTGAATTTTAGATATAATCTATTGACCTCACAGGGGTGGATTGTGCAATGTTTAGTTCTGCCCTTTTACAGTTGTTGCCTTTACCTGGCTCATACAAGTAAAAAATTTTCTTTGAGGCAGCAATTCTTAAATCAGCACTTCTTAAGAAATACTGGATGAGAGCTACAGTTGTTCTCAACTCTTTTCTTAATCATGTTTTTGTAGCATATATTATGCATTTATGACAAAATGCTAAGTTTATATAAAGTGTCAGTATACTTTTCTTTTGCTTGGTGGACTTCTGTAACTTCTGAACACTTTTTTTTTTTTTTTTTTTTTTTTTTTTGTAGTCCGCATTTAATAAAAATAGACTGTTCTTTCAGCAAAGCCTTTGCATAGATTGTTCAGAAAAATAAGTAGTTCATAGTTGTGCTTTGGATGGTTTATCAAATAAGTAAACCCTAATTTTACGGTGCTGAGTGTTCCAGATTGAGGTATTTATGTCACTCAGAGATATGAAAGGGATGAGGAATGATACAAATCGGGAATAGAGCAAAATTTACTGTGTCAAACTAATTCCTGATTTCAGTTGAGTTACGTTAGGGATGAGTTTGGCCCAGTGTTTGTTTTTAAGCCTTTATTTACTGCAGAGTCTGTCTTTTTATCCTGACAGGCTCTAATCAGTAAATATTATTTAAAATAAGGAGAAAAGTCTGATTCAAGTATACTTTTATATGCCATTAGCATCAAAAGAACTAAAATGTAAGCTGGTAGTGTTTACTTGATTATATATAGATTTTTTTTTTTTTTAATGTTCATGCCAGCACACTTCAGTGCTTTAAATTTCCCATGTTTCCTCTTTATAGTGGAAAATGATTCCTTGCTCAAACAAATCAAACTGTAAGGGGAAGGGGGTGAATGGATTTTTGTTTTCTTATCCCTCTTATCTAATGTATTCAATTTTTCCTGTTTTATCTCTTGCAGCAATGGGTCAAGAAGCTGGCAAACCTGCCTGGCCCAAACCAGCCGGAGGATATCAGACCATTACAGGGAGAAGATATGGAAGAAGACATGCGTATGTCAGTTTTAGACCATCTTTGATGAATCAAGACAGAAATTCAAGCCAACAGAATGGAGAATGTGAAGGATTAGAATTAGACGATGTTCAAAAAGAGAAGTCTTTATGTGCGTGCTCTGTAATTTCAAACTGAGACACATTTTCTTTGGGAGGGAAGGGAAATGGAAATGTATAGAATGGTTAAAGTCATATGAACAAACTATAGTTCATATGTTCTGCATCAAAAACTCAATGTGAAGTTTAATGAAAAATAGTATTTATCTTGAAATGTTTAAATTTACTTCATAAAATAAAGTAGAGCAACACTGAAAGATTTAAATTTAATAAAATCTCATAAAACATATAATTGTAACCATGAATATATTATAGAAATCTTACCCCAGCACCAGATTCTTGAATAATTCCCATGTAAGAGGAAAATACATCATGTTTATTTGCTGCCACAAAGAGCTAGAAAACAAAATACTTTACATTTCATGAGCCAAATTCTTCTATCATGTAAGTCCATTGACTTAGCAGAGCTACACCAGAAATTAATTCGACTGTATATAAATATTTACAAGAAAAATGAGAGAAAAAGAAATATTGAAATAGCAAATGGACATTATTTTCCCCTTTTCATGAATATTCAGTTTTCTTTGGTTTGCTAATTTTAAACTTCATCAATAGTTCATGAGGTTAAAGTAGCATTCAGTTAGAATAATTGAATCTAGAAATTCAAAATGACCTATTAAATCATACGTATAGTACCTCTTCTTTTGAGTCGATTGTATGTTAGTAAATGTTTTTGCAGTCTAGTCTGAAATGTGCCAAGTAATATTTACCACTCTTTCATTTAAGAGAGTATTCCACAACCAGAAGATCTCACTTTTTTGGAAACTCGTCACATAATTTCATTCTATTGTTTTTGAAAGCTTCTTTTATTATGCTAAGAAATTCCTGTTCCCCTTTTGTGTTTACATCTTTCAAATGTTCAGAGTGAGTTGTATGCAAATATTTACCTTATTTGCATCTTAGTTTTCTGGTAACTCAATGCTAACCCCATGACTATTTTTGTTGCTTTTTTTTTGTCTGAACTCACTCTAGTTTGTCACTATCTTTTTAGATAATGAAGTGCCCACACTGAACATATTGTTTCAGGTGTTCAGAGGAGGTATATGGTTAAAAGGAATATTACTTCCCTGTTCCATAATGTGATCCTCTATAGATGTAGCTCAAATTTTCATTGACTTTTTGCTGCAATATTTCCTTGTAAACTCATGTCTAATAGTAATGTGCTGTGGTCTATAACCCTTAAGTCTCTTCTTGGCATTTCTACTTTCCATATTTTTCCCTGTCATTGAATATTTGTGTTTTGGATTATTTTATTCCCAGATGTATGAGCTTGCATGTTTCCAAGCTGATTCTCATTTTATACTGAGAGTACTGACCAAAACACAGGAGTTATCCACTGCTAAATTCCATGCCATCTTCAATATCTACTTAAACAACCACAAGAGATAGATAGAAGGGACTTCAGTTAAATGTTTCATCAAAGGCAGCACCTCTAACAGAGCAATATCCTTTTAGTTTTGCAATGACAGCGTGCCATGTAAGCCCAAATTCTAGTGTGGGAAACCACAACCCGCATCCTTGTGTTCCAGAAATGAAAGTGCTATCAGCTCACCCATTCTGACGTGCCGTATCTTTTTTTTCAGATAAGACTGAAGAGATAAATAAAAATGTTGGGCTACCATAATTAGAGGTGACGCTATCTGTGCCACCTATAATTCAAGGTTCTGCAGAAATCTGAGTCTGTGTGATACAAGAGTCTCAAGCAGCCATCTGGATTCTAATCATAGAAATGTAGGACTGGAAGGGAACTTGAGAAGTCATCAAGTCCAGCCACTTGTGCTGTGGCAGGACCATGTAAACCTAGACCATCCCTGACAGGTGTTCGTCCAACTTTTTTTAAAAGCTTCAAATGATGGGGACTCCATGACCTCCCCTGGAAGCCTATTGCAGAGCTTAACTACCCCTATGGTTAGAAAGTTTTCCCTAATATTTAACCTAAATCTCCCTTGCTGCAGATTAAGCCCATTACTTCCTGTCCTACCTTCAGTGGACATGGAGAACAATTAATCACCTTCCTCTTTATAACAGCCCTTAACATAGTGGAAGACTGTAACAGGTCGCCCCTCGGTCTTCTTTTCTCAAGACTAAACATGCCCACTTTTTTCAACCTTTCCTCACAGGTGAGGTTTTTCTAAACCTTTTTATCATTTTTGTTGCTGTCCTCTGGATTCTTTCCAGTTTGTCCCTGTCTTTCCTAAATTGTGGTGTCTAGAACTGGGGTCTCATCAGTGCCAAGTAGAGCAGGACAGTTACCTCCTGTGTCTTACATACCACACTCCGATTAATATACCCCAGAATCATATAAGCCTTTTTTTGCATCACATTGATAACTCATATTCAGTTTGTGGTCCATAATAGCCTTGAGATCCTTTTCAGCAGTACTACCATCTAGAGAATTATTCCCCATTTTGTATTTGTGCATTTGATTTTTTTCCTTCCTCAAGTGAAGTACTTTGCACTTGTCTTTATTGAATTTCATCTTGTTGAATTCAAACCAATTCAACTTGCCAAAGTCATTTTGAATGTTAAACCTGTTGTCCAAAGTGCTTGCAACCCCTCCCAGCTTAGTGTCATCTGCAGATTTTTTCTGCCTACTCTCTATTTCATTACCAAGTCATTAATGAAAATATTGAATAGTACTGGACCCAGGACTGACCTCTGTGGGACTCCACTAGATATGCCCTCCCAATTTAACAGCAAACCATTGATAAGTACTCTTTGAGTACAGTCTTTCAATCAGTTGTGCACCTACCTTATAGTAATTTAATCTAGACCACATTTCCCTAGTTTGCTTATGTATTTGAATAATGTATAACATTTTAAATTAGAGAGATCTTTTCTTTTTCTTCTAATTTACACCTTATCTGTTTATGCAGTATTCCCTATATTTTTTTTTAAAAGACTATACTTGGGTCCATGTATTTAACCATGCATATTTCATTCTTCTTTATTCAAAACTCTTTTCTCAGATGTATACAAGCTTTCTGTGTTTCTAACAGTAGTTTAAATTTCATAAGTGCATGCACTGAGCTGTGAATGCAGCTTGAAGTTTCCATGCAAACTTGAATATAAATGTTCCAACCCTGATTTGCATGTGCACCAGTCAGAGGTATGCAAAAATGTACACACTTTTGAAGATTTGGGTCACTGTTCACTTCAAAGATGATTGGATGCTATACTTTTTTACTTATTCAACCTTTTTCTAGCTTTTCCCCCTCCATTTTCAAAGTCTGCTATTCTTGATGTTCATTGTCATACCATCAGAGGAGTCTACCCTCAATTTTACTATTAAACCTAATTACAGTGCACTCATTGTTGCCAATTGGAGCTTTTACCTTTCCTTTCCTTGTTAATTTCTCCTTGTAAATCAAGAATGGCATTCTTACTTGAAAGTACAAAATATGCCTATATAAAAATCCCATTTATGGTACCAGTAAATGTCTTCTTCAAATCCTAGCAGAATGTGCATTTTTGCCCACTAATATATGGATAGTCTAATTATTAGCAGTATTATTATTAGCAGCAAGTTTTTCAGTTTCCTTACCTTTTGAAACATACTAAATTCCTATAATTCTCATCTCAAACTTCCATTGCCTGAAAGCAATTTAAAAGAGTTTGCCTGCAAATGTGTTTTTGTTTATAGGACTCTTAAGTATTTCTGCTCTCATGAGTAAAGCTGAAATTGTATCATTTAGGTTTGTTCATTTAGGCTTAGTTTAATAAATGGAACCAAAGATATATTAGCTGCACATAAGCACACCTGTGATAAATGTACCTGATCATTCAATTGCACTGTTGTTCCAGTCAACTGCCAGCTTTTTCATGAGCAAGCATTGTTAATGAGAAACTTCATATCCAGTTTGATCACTCCAATGTATTCTTTCTTGCAATTTTCTATGAAGGTCCCAATCCATTGGTTCAAGTTTGTTCTGCTTTATCAGATGAACCTTCATTACAGAATGGTGGATCTGAAGTTCCTGTTTGTAGAACTGTATTGAGGCAAACTGTCGAAACAAACACATCACCATTTTCTCCAGTATGCTACAATCAGGAAGGCAATCAAACCTCAAGGAGCAGTATGAATCCTGATAAAATTCCTGAGGACTGTGCAGAGTATACTTCTGGCGAGTGTAGTGATCGGAATGGTCAGAATGGAATTGCTTTTGTAAACATTGACTCCTATGAGCCAGATAGCAGTGATGGAGAGGATGATGGTGTACAAGTTGATTTTTCCTTAGCAAAAGAGGAAGCAGGCTTATTTCAGGAAACACTGGATCACATGCTTTCTGAGTTGGAGAAAGAGGTAGAGTCCTTCAGTGGCATACAGTCACGATTGTCTACTTTTAATCATAATGCTTCCAGAGAAGTTTTTGAAGAACAAGGACCAGTGCCTTCAATGAGATATTATAGCATAGACTCAGATCTTGGCCATCGAAATAATAGGACATTTAAAAAATCACCTGCTGAAGATGAAGCTATAGGAAAAAATAACTTAAGTGGTAGTGCCAGTTGTGAAACACAACAGAGAAAAATTATAGCTGATGTTGCCGTCAGGACCCCTGTAGGGATTTGTAATGAACTGAATACCAGTGATGGCAAGACTGACCAAGGAAATTCACCTGAACTGGTAGTGAGACCTAAAGTTAGAAAACAAAATGCTACATACCCGTTGGATAGAAAAAAGCTTACTAGTGATGACGAGGAGAAAAGCAGTACTAGAAGGAGGAGTGAAATTTTCGAAGCCCAGCAAGGCAGTGCAGAACATGCCTTGAGAAATAGCAAAGAAAAAATGAATTCCAGTATGTTCTTTGACCCAAGAGACTATGAAGGTACTCAAAAGAAAACGGAAAATGATCTAAAAAGTAATGTAACCAGCCAAGAAAGAACATCTGTAGTAGATGATAGTGCTTTCTGGGATGAATTTGAAGATTGCAGCAGGCATTTACCTGGTTCAAACAAAGATGAAGACAGGTAAGAATTTTAATATATACAGTATTGTAGCATCTTAAGTTTGTAAAAATAATGTACTAATCTAAATAACTTTAGCAACTATTATGAGGTAGTAGTGGTTTAAAAAAGACAAAGTATCCGGGGAATGATTATATAAAATGGCAAAACAAAAATTTTTCTCTAAAACCTTGTCATGAGTTGCCATCTTTCTCCTCCTCAAATTGCTGTGCAATATTAATATCTGCTGCTGTACCAAAAGCCAGAAATGCATCATTGCATATAGGGTTTTTTAATTTTAAAATATTAACCAGCCCGTTTTTCATTCCACTAATATGTAAGGTATTTGTGCTTCAGTCAAAATTGATCATTTAAAACCACATTGAATTATAATTTTCTGCATACAGCTATTTGTAGAGAAAGATTACTGAATACTATCTGTAATTTCCTGCTGTAGAAGAATTTCTTTTAAAAGATGTGCAGGGTAATGTAGACAGGGAGACTTAGCTGCTACAGTTGTGTATTGTACTAGGAGGTTTTAGATTTCTGAAAAACTGACATTCCTGCTATGTTTCAGTGTCTTCATTCTGTATTCAGCCCAAAGTGTACTGTAAGCTAAAGCCTTCCACACACCATGGGACTCTTAGTTGTCAGAAACATAGGTTAACATCCTGCATTCCAAAATAAAATATTTTGAAGATTGGTTTGTGGAAATGCAGTTGGGTGAAGTAAGCATTTTGTTTTTGAAAGCCTATTTAAACTAATATAAAGAGAAATTTTGGAAGTCCTCTGTAGTCGCCTATATAACAAGGGTGGCCAAACTGTGGTTTGTGAGCCACGTGCGGCTCTTTACCATTGAAGTGCAGCTCGCGGAGCCCACCACTCTCCCCATTCTCCACCTACCAGAAAGGGGGGGGGGGGGAGTTCAGGACCTCTGCCTTGCAGTGGGGTGGTGGGGTAGGGGCTTCTGCCCAGTAGGGACGGGGGTCTCCGGGCTTCTGTTCAGTAGGAGAGGGGTCTCAGGGCTTCAGCCCCACAGGGCGCACCTTCTGGGGCTTGGGGCTTTTAACAGGAGTGGGGCTGAAGCCCCAAGCCCCAGCAGGCGCCTCCCGCAGGGCTGAAGCTCCAAGCCCCGGCACGTGTGCCCCAGCTCTCTAACTTGTGAAGATTGTTGTATGTGGCTCAGAGGGTCAGTAAGTTTGGCCACTCCTGCTATATAACTTTTAGAAGACTTCTCCTTCTTCCCATAGCTTCTGACTAGTTTCACTGCCAATCAGGGTAGCCAGCTATAGACTGAAATTGACGAGTATCGTATACATTGCACTTTTCATTTTCACTCTTTAGTTTGCCTGTGTACAGCAGCAAACTAGTGGTTAGTGTAGCATGGCAAATCTCCAGCAAATCCTCCATGCATAAGCATCTTATGCTGTGAGTAAATCTTAAATGTTACAAAATGCATAAAATGTAATTTCTGTATTTGAGAATGACACGTAGTATTAGCTCTTTAATTTACTCTTGTAAGAAAGACCAACTGCTGATATAATCCTCATTGAAGTTTTAATGATCATACTGATCTGCAAGAACTATAAATAGAAGAAATATCCAAAGCTAGATAAAAACATAGGTGTAGTACCCAAATGAGGAAGAATTCTAAAATGGTTACTAAATTGTTGAGATCCTAAAATCTTTTTGCTTGGTGTCAAGTATCAGGGGGTAGCCGTGTTAGTCTGTATCTACAAAAACAACAAGGAGTCTGGTGGCACCTTAAAGACTAACAGATTTATTTGGGCATAAGCTTTCGTGGGTAAAAACCTCACTTCTTCGGATGCGTAGAGTGAAAGTTACAGATGCAGGCATTATATACTGACACATGGAGAGCAGGGAGTTACTTCGCAAGTGGAGAACCAGTGTTGACAGGGCCAATTCAATCAGGGTGGATGTAGTCCACTCCCAATAATAGATGAGGAGGTGTCAATTCCAAGAGAGGAAAAGCTGCTTCTGTAATGAGCCAGCCACTCCCAGTCCCTATTCAAGCCCAGATTAATGGTGTTAAATTTGCAAATGAATTTTAGTTCTGCTGTTCCTTTAAATATATCAGAGGGATAAATACAAGGGAGGGAGAGGAATTATTTCAGCTTAGTACTAATGTGGACACGAGAACAAATGGATATAAACTGGCCGTCGGGAAGTTTAGGCTTGAAATTAGACGACGGTTTCTAACCGTCAGAGGGGTGAAGTTCTGGAATAGCCTTCCGAGGGAAACGGTGGGGGCGAAAGACCTCTCTGGCTTTAAGATTAAGCTTGATAAGTTTATGGAGGGGATGGTTTGATGGGATAACATGATTTTAGTCGATAACTGCCATCGCTGGTAATTAGTATCAATGGTCAATATGGGTCTGGCTGGAGAATCTTGCCCGCATGCTCGGGGTTCTGCTGATCGCCATATTTGGGGTCGGGAAGGAATTTTCCTCCAGGGTAGATTGGCAGAGGCCCTGGAGGTTTTTCGCCTTCCTCCGCAGCATGGGGCAGGGGTCGCTTGCTGGAGGATTTTCTGCGACTTAAAGTCTTTAAATCATGATTTGGGGACTTCAACAGCTGAGTCAAGGGAGAGAATTATTCCAGGAGTGGGTGGGTCAGATTTTGTGGCCTGCATCATGCGGGAGGTCAGACTAGATGATCATAATGGTCCCTTCTGACTTTAAAGTCTATGAGTCTATGAGTTTCTCTTTGAAGTCGGTTTCTGAAGTTTTTTTGTTCAATGATAGTGACTTTCGATCTACAACCTATCCTGGAAAATGATCCTTCACTCTCACAGACCTTGGGAGGCAGGCCAGTCCTCGCTTACAGACAACCCCCCAACCTGAAGCAAATACCAGCAACTACACACCACACCACAGAAACACCAACCCAGGAACCAATCCCTGTAGCAAACCCTCGTTGCCTACTCTGTCCCCATATCTACTCTGGCGACACCATCAGAGGACCCAACCACATCAGCCACACCATCAAGGGCTCATTCACCTGCACATCCACTAATGTTATATATGCCATCATGTGCCAGCAATGCCCCTCTGCCATGTACATTGGCCAAACCGGACAGTCCCTCCGCAAAAGAATAAATGGACACAAATCGGACATCAGGAATGGTAACATACATAAGCCAGTAAGTGAACACTTCAATCTCCCTGGTCATTCTATTACAGATTTAAAAGTCGCTATCATTGAACAAAAAAACTTCAGAAACCGACTTCAAAGAGAAACAGCAGAACTAAAATTCATTTGCAAATTTAACACCATTAATCTGGGCTTGAATAGGGAGTGGGAGTGGCTGGCTCATTACAGAAGCAGCTTTTCCTCTCCTGGAATTGACACCTCCTCATCTATTATTGGGAGTGGACTACATCCACCCTGATTGAATTGGCCCTGTCAACACTGGTTCTCCACTTGCGAAGTAACTCCCTGCTCTCCATGTGTCAGTATATAATGCCTGCATCTGTAACTTTCACTCTACGCATCCGAAGAAGTGAGGTTTTTACCCACGAAAACTTATGCCCAAATAAATCTGTTAGTCTTTAAGGTGCCACCAGACTCCTTGTTGTTTTTGTAAAATCTTTTTAAAATAGTCCTTCAACTTGTTGCTGTATTTTTTTTTTTGTTATAAAGATATTAACTACCAAAACGACATTAATGGATCATTGCCTCGTATTAAATTTAAAGACAGAGTTAAGGTTCACAGGCCATCCATAATCATGTTTTATATAGCACTTTCTAGCCTAAAAATCCCAAGGCAATTTTTGAAAACTACTACCAAAGCTTATAAACGTAGGTGCCTAAATTAGGTCCCTAAATAAGTGGCCAAGGGGTGTGTGGGTGTTAAGAGGTTCAGAGCGCCCTAGCTACCACTGAGGACTATGACTTTTACTGGTAGGGATAGAGGAAAAAGGGGCAAGTTGTTAATTATTCACCTATGTAATTTGGTAATTTCTTTTAGACACTTCAGCCTGGTTGGTCAGGGAGTTAAAGGTCCTTTGCTGTGAAGGAATTCTTGAACTCCCTTTGGGTGGTGGTATATTTGGGACTTGTATGATATTCTCCATCAAAGTTTCACTTTCATGTCTTCCAAGATAAATATATATTTCCCTCTTTACCCATTGCCAATTTCCTTTGTCTTTTACAAGCTGTTGTAGCTAGTAACAGTTCTCTATGATAACAGTTGTGCCTTAAATAATAGTGAACAAGGGTTCAAGAGCGACAAGCTCTAGGTGACTGACGACCAAGGACATCTGTGGCAACATTCATGCTCCCACAACCATTTTCTGGCTGCCTTTTGGGCAGAGAAAATATTTATTTATTTATTTATTTTTAGGGCCCAGTTGTACTACTCATATGTTGATGAGCACTTATTCACACAAGGAGTCCCACTGAAATCAGTAGGACGCTAAGTGAGCCCTTAGTCAATGTGAGTAAGGGTTGCACAGCTGAACCCTTAGTGAGGGCTGCAAGTTGAAGCCATTATTCAGCATCTATTAATTAATTCTCTAAGCATCTATGGTCAGTGCAGCATTGTTCCCTTGGGAGTCTATTATTTATTATTGTTGTTGTTGATTGACCATTGAGGCACCCCAGTCATGGATCAGGACACTGTTATGCTAGCCACTGTAAAAAGACAGTCCCTGCCCCAAAGAGCTTAAAATCTAAGTAGGCTTAGTATCCTGCAAGCTATCTTTCATGTGTTCTGTTGTTCTTTAAAAATATTGTTTTTTACTTAGTTCTTTTGCAGTAACTTCATCTTCTCCCTGCTTATCTACTACTGCTTGATGCACCCTGGTAGTTGACTAGGTTTGACTGATTTTACTTTATTGAGAAAAGGACAGCTTTGTCATATGTATCAGCTAGCCTCATATTATATATCTGCCAATGTGGAGCTTCTCTCCTTTAGTTTTGCTTGTGGTTTTGCTCTTTTGGATGATGATGATCCCTCACTCTAATCTTTGGGAGGCGATGGCATCAGTCAGCATCTCTGTATATAGCTCCTGGTTGCCACAAAAGATAAATCATTCTATTTCTAAAATAGCTGTGTTATCACCATGTTGCTTCCACTAGAGATTTCTTAACCAGATATGAAGTACTAACTGACAAAGTGGGAAAGGGAGAGAACATAAAAAAATGATCAGCCAAACAGTTATTTTCCTCCTTATATTGAAGAATGACATCCTAAAGCCTATACATTTTTAAAAAAAAGACATTCATTGCTTTTAATAGCTGAGTATTTCATAAACACTACGGTATACTTCTGATTATCCAAATAGCATGGATAACATGGATTTTCTTTGGATAATCAGGAGTTCTGATAATCGGGAGTTCTGATAATCAAGAGGGCAGGAGCCATTCAGCAGCAGGGTGGACTTCCCCCACAGCTGGGGACTTGTCGTCATCATCATCCTCGCCGGGGGTCTCTGCTCTGCACCATTTGCTCATTCCCATGACAGTGGGCTGCAGAAGGCTCCTTGCACTGCCATAAGACAGGTGACACCCTATCTCTGTAGGTGCAAGGGTGTGGTGGGGAGGCTTTGGTCCTGGTGAAACAGAGCAGAGCTCCCCGGGTAGGACTCTGCTCTGCCACAACCACAACCGCTTGTTCTTGCATGGATTGGGTGTCACTGACTGCAGAAGTGCAGGGAGCCCTCTGCAGCTCTGGTGTCACACCTCCATTCACTCCTATGACAAGAGGGCTTCAGTGCCTGGCATCCCTGCACTGCTACAGGAGCCATTTAGCCTCAGGATGGCTTTCCTCACAGCCGGGGGCTCATCCTCCTCTTCACAGTGCTGGTGGGACGGGGGAGGGTGGCTCTGCTCTATTATCTGAAGCTCTTGATTATCCAAATTCCTTCCTTGTGCCCCAACATGATATACATGACCTCTGCATCATATCTCTCATGCGGGGGGACAAGGAAGGGATCTGAAATAATGCAAAGGTTTGGCTAATAGTGTTTTGGATACATGGGCATATACTGTAATTAATTTAATTTAGTTTCATAAAACCTTGTAAGTTAAGGAAGTATTATCCTCATCTTGCAGTTGAGGAATTGAGTCACTATGGGTAACATTTTCAAAACCACTTAAGTCCCATTAAAAGTTAGTGGGACTTAAGTGCTTTTGAAAATGTTACCCAAAGAAGTTAAGCAGCATGGCCAAAATAACATAAGTCTTTGGCAGAGCTGGAAATAGAAATCAAATCTCTGGAGGTCCAATTTTCAGTGCATTTAACCACAGATCTAATCTTCTCTCTTGATATATAATTGGCCTTGTATTTTTTTACTACTTTATGCTCCTTGGCCAGACCCATTTACCAGTTCACGTTTTTACCACTTATGAGGGATTTACAGTATGAAAAATTGTCTGCATAAACTCTTGTAACTAAAATATTGCAAGAAGTACTGATTGAACAAAAGAATGAAATCTTCAAGGCCTTGTAAATGGATTCAAAAGGTCAAGCCTTTTATTTAATGCCTTTGGGTGGACTTATGAGGAATACTAACATGAGGGAGGATGGGGATAACCTGTAACAGTTATTCTTCTTCTGTTATGTGTTAGGGCAGATCCCACTCTAGATACAGATGTGCCTCATGGACACAAAACTAGAGGTTTTTTAATAGCATCTGTCAGGGCTGTGCATGTGTCCTCTGCTGCCTCATGCTCCCATACAAGGGCATAAAGGGTAGGGGAGCCGCAGTACATGGCAGCAAGATAGAATCTATCTGATGGCTGACTCACTAGGCTTTAGCTCTGGCTAAATTTCTCTAATGCTTCTTCAAGCACTCTGAAATGCCTCAGAGCTATCTTTATTCTATATTACCTAGTCTGTTCTAGCATTTGTCAAACAGAAGTTGCTTGCAGACCCTCCTGTACAACCACTTTCCCATACGTAGCTTTTTTTATGGGCTCTGAGAATGGTTGGCTCGAAACTTGCAGGTTAGTAGTCAGCTAGTTCCACTGAAAGACAGGTACTGCACGTGCCTGTTCTTGGGAGAGTGTGCTTTGATGCAGCATGCTTTGGCTGCCTTTCATTTTCTGAAAGAACCTGCAAGTTGAGGGATGCAAGGCTGAAGCTCCATCTTCTGGAGCAATCTCAGAGTGGGACTGGATCCAGAAGAGCCAAGCTTGAACATCCCTCTGACAGTCAAGCCCACATCTTCCAGCCCTCCATCTGTTAGCAAGTGACTCCAGAGATCTCTGCAGAGAAAGTAGCACCAAAGCCCAAGCTGGATTGGTATTAGCATTGAGACTAGTATTGACCCTGACTTAAAAATTGACATCTCAGATGTTGGAGCAAAGTGTTGAAACATGTAAAACAAACCACATGAAAGAGTTTTGGGTTTGCTATAGTAACTTGAACTTGTGACACTAATGGATACAAACTTTTGTTTCAAGTTGACATTTCCCCATTAAAACAGTGGGTTTCTACCACCTTAAGTCATTTTTTGCCCCAAGTGGATTTCTCCATACAGGGAGATACTACTATGAATTTTTTTTATTTTTAATGGTGTGACCTTTTTCTTGGTGCCCTAACTTAGCTAGGTCTCAGCTGTTTGCCCTTAATCTTTGGATTTGGACTCTGGATATTATTATAAGAGATCATGCCAGAATCTTTCATGTGGCTGAATGGGTAGATGAGCAGAGTCATCCTAGAAAGCCCTTGTGACGGGTTGAACACAGAAACCCCCTTGGGAACTGCCAAGTAATGTGTCAAGACTACTTCTGCCCCTGCTTTCCCTACCAGCTCGGGACCCCAGCAACCCTGTCTTGCTGAGCCAGACATGCCCGTCTGCTCCAACACAGACCCAGGGTCTGAATTACTTGCCCCAAAGCTGCAGACTTAACTGAAAGCAGCTTACAGAAGTGTTCTTGTCTTTAACACTCAGATGCCCAACTCCCAATGGGGTCTAAACCCAAATAAATCCGTTTTACCCTGTAGAAAGCTTATACAGGGTAAACTCATAAATTGTTTGCCCTCTATAACACTGATAGAGAGATTTGCACAGCTGTTTGCCTCCCCAGGTATTAATACATACTCTGGTTAATTAATAAGAAAAAAGTGATTTTATTAAATACAGAAAGTAGGATTTAAGTGGTTCCAAGTAGTAACAGACAGAACAAAGTGAATTACTAAGTGAAATAAAATAAAACACGCAAATCTAAGTCTAATACAGTAATACAACTGAGTACAGGTAAAAATCTCACCCTGAGAGATGTTTCAATAAGTCTCTTTCACAGACTGAATGCCTTCCTAGTCTAGCACAGTCCTTTCCCCTGGTACAGCCCTTGTTCCAGCTCAGGTGGTAGCTAGAGGATTTCTCATGATGGCTCTCCACTTTGTTCCGTTCCACCCATTTATATATCTTTTGCATAAGGTGGGAATCCTTTGTCCCTCTGGGTCCTTCCTCTTCCCCCCCCCCCCCCCCAAATGGACAAGCACTAGGTTAAAGATGGATTCCGGTTCAGGTGACATGATCACATGTCACTGTAAGACTTCATTACCCACTTGCCAGCACACACCTATACAGGAAGACTTACAGGTAAAACAGAGTCATCTGCAGTCAGTTGTCCCGGTTAATGGGAGTCATCAAGATTCCAAACCACCATTAGTGGCCCACACTTTGCATAATTACAGTAGGCCCCCAGAGTTATATTTCATATTTCTAGTTTCAGATACAAGAGTGGTACATTTATACAAATAGGATGATCACACTCAGTAGATTATAAGCTTTGTAATGATACCTTACAAGACCTTTTGCATGAAGCATATTCCAGTTACATTAGCATATTTTCATAAAATCATATAGAGTGCAACGTCACAGCCCTGTAAAGCACACAGTTCAAAAATAACTCAAAATCCTTCGTGATGGAGGGCTCATACATACTAGAAGTAAAGGTGTGTGTAAGCTGGTACGGATGAGGGTGGTTTAACCTAGGTATCGGGGCGCGCATCAGGCCTAGTGATCAGAGCGGTCGTAAGGAACCAAGGACTAGGGCCAGAGCAAGAATCAGTATAAAGAAGCTGGAGTAAAGGATCAAGCCAGAGATCAGAAGCTAGATACCAGAGCCAAAGGTCAAGCCAGAGTCAGTAATAAAAGTCAAAGCCAAGGGTTAAACCAGAGGCTAGGAACTGGATACCAGAGCTGAGGGGCAAGCTGGAGACAGTAATAAGTCAAAGCCATGGTCAGGCTAAAGGTCAGTACCTGGAGTGAGCAGGGTAAGAGGCAAGGAAGGGCAGGGACAGGACAGAGGCAAGGCTGGGAGCCAGACAGGAGTAGCAGGAACAAGGTAACACAGGAGTGGGCATTATGGTGGGTGTTGAGTAGCCAGCCTGCAGCTGCTGCTGCTGCTGACTTAAGAGCCAGCCTGGTGGCCCTTCCAGCCAGTCAGATGGCATGGCCAAATCAGGCAGCCTGCTGCTGCAGGCCAGCTGTACTGATGGGGCTATGTGGAGATTAGCTCTGCTGCAGGCCTGATTCCTGAGAGTGTGTCAGGATCAGGTTGTCCTTAAACATGGTGAAAGCACTGTTCCGTTATGTTCTGTAGATGGGGCTTTAACCTTGTCACTGTTAAGCTTTAGAATACCAGTGCTATTGCTTTGGCTATATGCTACTAACACACAAAGGGTAAATAATTTATATTATGCAGTGAAAAGATGAATATAGATGACTGACTGTGGAAGCTTGGGAATAATTAGCTGATTTCACTCGTGGTAACTTGATCTATTCATTTTTAATGTAACTTGTCTTTACAGCATTCTCTCGTGGACTTATCAAATTTCTTTTTCAAATGGGATATTGTTGAACTTCTACCTGCTGTTTTATTGGTGACTCTTGAAGACAGTTTGAATTGACATTCCAGCTTTATGGAACTATTTCCTCTGGGGAATAACTATTCATAGATCGGATGGACAGTTAGATGTATTTATGGGACTATTCCCGAGGGACTTCTAACTTTACTGGACACTTACTAGATAGCTTTTATTTACCATGTAGTTTCAGCATGCATGGCCAGAGCCAATATAAAACTGTGGATGTCTCTTGGGAGAGAATAGGGGATAAATAAATTTACAGATCCTGCAACATCTTTTCCCTCAGCTTGCATTTATCATGTATAGCTTCCAATGTACTTTGCTATTTGGTTAAACATGTTCTCAGCAAATTCTGTCAGCATGGGTATGTATTATTAGAAGGAAACTTAATTCTTCATTTCCCCAAATAAGTTTGATGGTGGGAAGAAGGTAAAATTTCAAATGTCAACTTCATAATGATTAGCAGACTAAATCCTGACCTGCAGCTGTCCCAGGACTGCCTGTGTCTTAAATAAGAAGAGATTTTCTCCATCAGATTACAGACTCTCTGCTTGCCTACCCATTATAGTTTCCTGTGATTTTTTTTTTTTTTGAATGACATACTCCATTATCTCTGCTTCGATCTAGGCAGGTGTCCTCTGTCCCCAAGGGCAAAAGATCCAAGAGCTATGCAAATTGCTTTACAGAAGGTGCTGTTTGACAAGTTACGTATCCTACTTCTGGAGATTGAGCTAATGCCTCTACAATTTTAATGCTACTATAAGCCATGAGAGTAACATCCAGTCAGATATCATCTACTGTGCTCTTTTATTGCACTATGTTGTGGGTGAAAGTTAAACTTCCTCAATCTTTACCCTTTTCTCAGGAAAAACGTCTCTGCCATTGGTTCTTTTAGTTTTTAGACCGGGGTGGGCAAACTTCTTGGCCCGAGGGCAACATCTGGGTATGGAAATTTTATGGCAGGCAATGAATGCTCACGAAATTGGGGGTTGGGGTGTGGGAGGGGGTGAGGGCTCTGGCTGGGGATGCAGGTTCTGGGGTGGGGCCAGAAATGAGGTGTTCAGGGTGTGGGAGGGGGCTCTGGGCTGGGGCAGGGTGTTGGGGTGCGAGGGGGGAGGGCTCCGGCTGGGGTGCAGGCTCTGGGGTGGGGCTGGGGATGAGGGATTTGGGATGCAGGAGGGTTGGCTGGGCTGGGACCGAGGGGTTCGGAGGGCAGGAGGGGATCAGGGCTGGGGTTGGGGTGCAGGAGGAGGTCAGGGGTGCAGGCTCTGGGCGGCGCTTACCTCAAGCAGCTCCCAGAAGCAGTGGCCTGCGCCCCCCCTGGCTCCTATGAAGAGGTGTGGCCAGGAGGCTCTGCGCGCTGCCCTAGCTGAAGGTGCCACCTCTGCAGCTCCCATGGGCTGCAGTTCCCCAATGGGAGATATGGGGGTGGCTCTTGAGGCAGGGGCAGCATGTGGAGCCCCCTGCCCCTATGTGTAGGAGCCAGAGGGGGGACATGCCACTGTTTCTGGGAGCCCCGTGGAGTGGGGCAAGTCCCCTATCCTGCTCCACGACTGGAGCCCAGAGCGGGGCAAGCCCCAGACCCTGCTCCCCGGCAGGAGCTGGAGGACTGGATTAAAACGTCTGGAGGGCCTGATGTGGCACCAGGCCGTAGTTCGCCCAATTCCTGTTTTAGACCCATGCACCTAATAATCTTCAGGTTTTTTCTCCTCTTCCTTCAATTTAGATGTCTCATTCACATATAGAGATTATTTTTAAAAGTACCAAATAGTGTTTAGAAGTGGAGGATCAATGTCCAGTTGTGAAGTCTTGCATGCCATGGAAATGAGGCCATTGCCACTCACTTGTATCTTCTGGCTCCTCTCAAGGGTCTTGCCATCCTTTTCTTTTCCCAGGGCAGCGAGAGAAAGGGTTCTTATATAGTGTCTGGAGTGAATATTTTGAAGGTATTTCATGGACTCTGCAAACATGGATGGAGGAGGGAAAAATGAAAAATTGTGCTAAATAATATGGACGTGGTTTTTAAAAATCATAGTGTTATAAGAAGATAAACAAATCCTCCTTTTTATAAAGAAGCAACAGCTTTTATTCATAATGGTAAGATACATGAATGGTACAAAATGAATGTATGTCAGAAATATTGTTTATATTTAGAAACAGTTCTCTACCTTTTTCGTGAAATAGCTAATAATGGATTTTAACTTTGGCTTTTATTTATTTATTTCTTTTTGAACCTGTCAATACTTTAAACACAACATTGGCTTGTCTCAAATTGCAGTTCTGAATGCAGTGATGGGGAGTGGTCTGCATGTTTGCCCTCCTATTTTGCTGCTACAGAAAAAGACCAATCCTCCAGTGATGAAAGCTGGGAGACTCTGCCAGGCAGGGAGGAACGTGAACCTGAAGTGCAGAGCAACAGCAGTGGCCTAGAAGAGGAAAACACAGACTTCTGTTTCCAAGGCGGGTATGGTTTTTTTTTTGTTTTTTGTTTTTGTATTTCAGAAAGTGATTTCTACTAATAAGTGAGAATTAATAACATGCTGTGTACCCAACAGTATATTTAATTGTTGCCATTTTAAATAAAACTTAATTTACCAGCAGTTACTATGGTTGTATCAGAAAGAATGCAGTATTTGCCTATATTTAGAATAGGAAATAACTCTGGTGTTTCATACAGACCCACTGTTGGTAATTCTTGACTTCTGAATGATAGCTATAGTAATACTGTAATGCTATTGAGAAATACTGATGATTGCACAAGCAACAAAAGAGACTTACTAGACTAAAACAGTGAGAGTGGATTCTGTATTATCTTTGTCCAAATTCATTGTAATGAACACTCTTCTTTGCATATATTTACTGCTTTTCAGATACCTTCTCCTACAAATCTACTTCCATGGTTTTCTGTCCAATTCTTCTCTTTACCTGGTTGCTCTTCCTCCGCTGGTCATGGAATTTGTCATCATCAGTTCTTTGTTTATTCAGTCATATGTGTCAATAACTGTTGCAACTTTGTTCTTCAAAGCAAACTGTGGAGGCGTCCAGCTGAGAACTCTCCTCTGAACCAGTCATTATTATTTCTTAATTGACTAGAGAGTTCTGCCTTGAGCGACAGTAGTCACTCCTGGTTTTTCTGCTCTTCCACACTCTCAGGTCCTTCTTGCCTAAGGAAATCACTACCATTAGGGTATTTCTGTTCTGGCCTTTATAAATTTCAGGTGTAATGAATTAGCACAGCTTTGCAAAAATACTGTTAAAAACCAGGGCCGGCTCCAGGCACCAGCCCACCAAGCTTGTGCTTGGGGCGGCACCTGGAGGGGGGCGGCGCGGCGCTCCGGCCGCCGGGGAGAGCGGGGCCACAGCCGGGCTCGCCGCCCTCCCCCCGGCGCTCTGGCCGCCCTCCCCCCGGCCGCCGGGGGGAGAGTGGCGAGCCCCTACTGGGGCTCGCCGCCCTCTCGCCGCCCTGCGCTCTGGCTGCCGGGGGGAGAGCCGAGCCCCAGCCGGGGCTCGCCGCCCTCTCGCCGCCCTGCCCCCTGCGCTCTGGCCGCCGGGGGGAGAGCCGAGCCCCAGCCGGGGCTCGCCGCCCTGCGCTCTGGCCGCCGGGGGGAGAGCCGAGCCCCAGCCGGGGCTCGCCGCCCTGCGCTCTGGCCGCCGGGGGGAGAGCCGAGCCCCGGCCGGGGCTCGCCGCCCTCTTGCCGCCCTGCCCCCGGCGCTCTGGCCGCCGGGGGGAGAGCGGAGCCCCGGCCGGGGCTCGCCGCCCTCTCGCCGCCCTGCCCCCTGCGCTCTGGCCGCCGGGGGGAGAGCGGAGCCCCGGCCGAGGCTCGCCGCCCTCTCGCCGCCCTGCCCCCTGCGCTCTGGCCGCCGGGGGGAGAGCGGAGCCCCGGCCGGGGCTCGCCGCCCTCTCGCCGCCCTGCCCCCGGCGCTTTGGCCGCCGGGGGGAGAGCGGAGCCCCGGCCGGGGCTCGCCGCCCTCTCGCCGCCCTGCCCCCTGCGCTCTGGCCGCCGGGGGGAGAGCGGAGCCCCGGCCGGGGCTCGCCGCCCTGCCCCCGGCGCTCTGGCCGCCGTGGGGAGAGCGGAGCCCCCGCTGGGGCTCGCTGCCCTCCTCCCAGGGCTCCGGCCCCCCTCCCCCCCGGCGCCCTCCCCCCGGCCCCCGGGGAAGAGCGGAGCCCCCGCCGGGGCTCGGGGGGGGGGGGGGGGGGGACTGCCAGAGGCTTTTTTGCCTGGGGCGGCAAAAAAGCCAGAGCCGGCCCTGTTAAAAACTTACCAGTCCAAACACAAGATCTTTTCTGCCTTTGCAACATTGATGGTGGGAGAACCTGACATTTTATTCACCTGTCAAATAAATCATTCGCCCTGGGAGATTACACATTTGAAAGGTTATTCAGTGTATATTTTTGGGTGAAAGTGTGTGGCTTTCCATTACTCTTTTTAGTCTGTTAAATAATAGTATATGTCAAGAATTTTGAATGAGTGCCTAAATTTGGTTACTTATATCTGTTTGTAGTAATCTAAATCAGAATGGCCTAATTTCAGTCTTTGAGGATTGCAAGTGTTCAACACTTCAAAAAATAATAATTTAGATGATTTGGATGTCTAAATATGGCTATAGGTGACCAAATATAGGCACTGATGTTTGAAAATGTTGATCTTGATACTCTTTTTTTTTTTTTTTTAAATAATTGGTATGCTTATATAGTGCTGCTATATTAGTGACAATAATAGTGTGGTGAATAATTTACTAAATCAACACTTCTCAAACTGATCTGCAAAGCTGTTTCTGTCACAATGGTTAAGCATGTGCAATTGAAGTAAGAGGTAATTCTGTATTCTAGAAATTTCATTTGTGTCTAGAGAAGTCTTCAGGCATATGGGGTCTGTTTTATTCCTGTGGGAGATCCCTTGTATGATTCTGTGTCCAGGTTGCTGTGCAGGAATTTGCCTATTAATTAGTCTTTGAGTGTTTTTTCTAGTGTAAATTCAAATCTGATCAAATTTACTGACAAAAAATAAATTGTAAAACTTGAAAAACAGAGAGTACACCTCTACCCCGATATAACACGACCTGATATAACACGAATTCGGATATAACGCGGTAAAGCAACGCTCCGGGGGGGCGGGACTGCGCACTCCGGCGGATCAAAGCAAGTTCGATATAACGCGGTTTCACCTATAAGGCGGTAAGATTTTTTGGCTCCCGAGGACAGCGTTATATCGGGGTAGAGGTGTAACACTCTGTGAGTCAATTTGGAGAGATTAGAGCTGAGTGGGATGTAGGCAATAAAGGGATATTTGGTACTAATAAATACTGGCTCTAAATCCAGAAAGAGGAAGTAAATAGCAGAAATACTGTATCAGATTAGGAACATAAATCCACTTTAATACTACTTAGTTATTTTATTTTAATCCCTTAATGGTGCTACAGGATGTTTTCTATTAATCAAGAACTTAAAGTGTATGAGATTTGAAAGTTGCAAGGGAAGTGTACCCTAAGGTGGATATTTGGATTAAGAGGGAGTCTATAATATACAATCTCTTAAATAAAGCTGTGATTTTTCTCTTAAGGGTTATTGGTGGCCCGGGCAGGGGGAGGAGGAGTTTTTTTGATAAAAACACAAATATCTCATGAATGACAGTGAAACTATCTTTTGTGTTCTATGCAGGGCAGGGCATTTCTTGTGTATTTGTCTAAAATATGTTAAATCTGGATCGAAAACAAACAAAATTTGAGCATTTACTGTTTTTTTTTCTTTTAACTTAACATTCTATATTTTTGGCCAGACTTTGTGTCTTCCCAATGTGCCATGGGCGTTCTTTGGGTTGTCATAGTTGGAAGATCAGTAAGCATTCGAGGCCCGTACTAGAAAAGTCATTGACTATGTAATGCAGAAGGAAATGGATTAAGAAAAACTAGGTAATTTTACCTTGGACATTCACTGTAGTGTGCATTCAATTACCTTATTGACTAAAAGGCTGCACAAGTCTTTCTCTGGAGGTTTTTTCTGTAATTCAAGACATTCAAATTGCACTCTTGAGGTCGGTGGCATCAACAAACTGATTGAATTATAATCTTATAATACCCTAGGGAATACATTTTTTCTGTATTTGCTATGTGAAATAGAATAATCATGTGAATATACCCAATCTTTTTAGAATAGCTTTCCTGTCTGACAAGCACTAGAGTCCCACTGCTGTGTTGCAAAAGATCGCTTGTGGCCAGCACAGTGCAAGCACTCTGGCATGGTAAATTTACCACCTGAATTTTGCTTTTCATCAAAGTAGTGTCTGTGGCTTGTCATGTTGGTCGACAGTGTTGTGTACAACAGCCACACAATACCCATAGTCCTATTATTAGTGGTGGTCTCTTCAAGGCCTCTGCCTTCACACTTGGTGAATGAATAAAAGTGTTTCTTAACTAGCATTGGCGCAGGAGTAATAACCTGTTGCAAACAACTGCCGAGATTTAGTGTGATTCATCCACTTCATATGCTGGATTTTTTCTAAATTGGAATAAAAATATAGACATAAGGGCTTTTATCCTTTCTGTCTGAACCGTAAAACAATTGAAAAAGAGATTTCTGCATTCTCTTCAGAAATCACGCAATTCTGTATTACATAGCCAAGAAGCTGTGACTCTTGCAGTGTGTGTCAGAAGTGAAGATCATATATTCTAAAGACAGTATACAGTACAGTCTTTACAGGGTAGTTACCCTCAATAATTCCCTGATCTGCAGCACACAGAAAAAAGTATGGCTGCCACTTTAAAAAAATAAAAATAAAAAAATTAAAAAAAAGGCAAACCATGGGATTGCAGGGCCCCTATCAGCGGGAGAAAGCGCACCTACTGCCCCTGTAGGGGAAGGCCATATAGGTCTGTGAGCAGCAATTGAAGGACAGCAGAGGGCAGATTTACACTCCCAAATACTTGAAACCCTGTATTGCTGGGAGACAGCGTATGCAAAATATACTGAATAATGAGGGGGAAAGGGAGTGGGCACCTGCAGCAATATTTCTCTTCTGCCCTCTTCCCTCTTGCCAGACATCTCCCTGGGCACTAACAACTCTGTCAGAATGTTATAGCCTCTGCAAGGAGATTAGGGAGGTCTGCAGCCTACCAGATGCATGAATTTGAACATGAACTGCGCTCTCTCTTCTGCTACAAACATGGTTACCCCAGTTTTTCACTGCAGTGGGGCAGCCTGTTTGAAGTATAGTATATGGTGAGCAGAGGTGTGGGCTGTATTTACCTAGCATTCCTTGCCTATCCCTGCTCCTGTCAGACATGGATTTAGCACCACCACCCTTTTGAGAGGGCATATAGCTGAGGTGGGAGAAGCTGTTTTGTCTCACTCTGCCTTCTACAGTTCAAAGGGACCACTAGATTGCAGCGAGAAGCCAGGATAACCCTGAATGCAACAGGAGAGAGGGAATGCGGAAAATCAGATCACAGATGATTATCCTGGGCAGAGCTGGCCCTTTCCTCATGATGTAACTTGTTCATTTCTTTATAAGTTCTTATATTGCCATCATCACTGTAGTATATGAGAGGAGTTTGTGCCCAGTGTAGAGAAGGGGACTACAGGCAGGTGACATCTCAGGGGTTTTGTTGGTGTCTGTTCTCTCCTATTCAGGTACTCGTATTGAGCCCATCATGGCAATATTAGAGTATCTTCCTGACCCTACCCCAGTAATGTAGCTTACTGAGTCCTATTCATGCACCTCTGATAGTTGCCGAGATTCCAGGAGAGGCACAACAATGGCAGCAGTTGAGTTGTCTCCTGCTATCTGTCCTCTGCTGCAGATAGAAGGGTTCCTTCTATCTTCTTGGAAGGAATCAGGCTTATTTCTGATTTCTGGGGATGGGGACTCCTGGAGGCCCATAACCTCAATTTTCCATTACAGAAGCACCTTCAAATGCCCATTAATGGCAATTACAGACCGTGACCCTCATTGACTGGCAAAGTGTTCAATATAGAGCCAAACACTGACTTTTTAATTAAATTTCTTTAAACTCTATTCAAGACTATCTTACCTGAAAGAACAGTAACGTGGGTGATGTCAATATATTCAACTTTATTCTCAGGTATGTATCTAGTAATTTATCAAATTTAATCTTGGGGTCCCTTTCAATGAAAAATTAATTGAAAACTTATAATTCTTTTTAAAAAGTGAGCAAGAGTTTAGGTGTTCTCTAAACTAAGCAAAAAGGTGCCTCTTTCAATTGAGCTAGTTCAAATTTATTGAAAAACTCATTTAACACCAATATAGACACAGTTTTACACCTTTTAGCTCAATTTCACCTATAATTCAACCTGCTAAAATCAAGCTGAAGGAGCGTGTATATTCATGTTACATGGAGTTTTCAGTTGAACTAACTTGGTTGAAGAAGGCACCTATTTCTCTACTCTAAGCAAGGCCTTAGAGGCCAGTTGGGATAACTCTGTGGTAACAATTGGCAAATGTTAACTCTTATTAGCTTCTTCTGTAACTCCACCTGTCGTGCACCTCCTGCCCTCCCCTTCAATGCCACATTGTACCCAATGTCATGCATTGTTCAGCCTAGTACCTGTTGTCCAAAGTTGCAGGGTTTCCACCACTTACCTTGTGAGATTATTGCACAGGTTAAATTTTCATGTAAAAAAGCTTTTCCTGAGATTCAGCCTAAATTTTGCTTTGTTGATTTCACCTCTTTAGTCTTGGCTATATCCCTGTGTACTATCCTAATTAAATAATTCCTGATCACTCATGATGATTTTTCTCTGAACTTTCTCCAAATTGTCACTGCCTTTCTAATAAAAAAAATCAGGAATCAGTATGATGATCAAGGTGTAGTCACTCCAGAACTTAAAATGCAATGTTTTGCCATCTTCTAGCAGATAAAACAGTATCAGGAGACCTAAAATTGGCCCCCGTTAGCTCAAGTAGCTATATGCTTGTGGCAAAAAATGAGGGTGAGCAGATGCTAAATCCAATGCTTTTCCTTTTACTTTGTGCCAAACTACGATGAGATGTGTGCCAGCTGTTTAATTAGGCTTGCTTCTAGCAGTTGGAGCTGTGAAGCATCTCATTTTGGCAACAAGAGTGTGTAGTTCTTGGGTTGATGGTGGGTGGAGCTTCTCCTTCTGCTCTCCATCTGACTCCTACTTAATATTTGGATTTCAGAATCATTTAAATGTATCGCCTGTTTTCACAAGTGACTTGCCAATGGAACAACTATAGTATACTGATATAGTAGTATTCAAAAACCAGTAGGAGAACATTTCATTCTCCCTGGACACTCAATAACAGACTTAAAAGTCTGAGTGCGATTCTTCAACAAAAAAACTTCAAAAACAGATTCCAACGAGAAACTGCAGAACTGGAATTAATTTGCAAACTGGACACCATCAAATTAGGCCTGAATAAAGTCTGGGAGTGGATGGGTCACTACAAAAACTAATTTTCCCCCTGCTGATACTCGCACCTTCTTGTCAACTGTTTGAAATGGGCCACCTTGATTACATTGAATGCATTAGCACTACAAAAGTGATTTTCTTCCCTTCTTGTCAACTGTTGAGAATAGCCCACTTCCACCTTAATTGAATTGGCTCATTAGCACTGACCGACCCCACCCCACCCCCACTTGGTAAGGCAACTCCTGTCTTTTCATGTGCTGTGTATTTATACCTGCCTCTGTATTTTCCACTCCATGCATCTGATGAAGTGGGTTTTAGCCCATGAAAGCTTATGCCCAAATAAATTTGTAGTCTCTAAAGTGCCACAAGGACTCCTCGTTTTTGTAGCTGGTAGGTTTTACATGTCCACCAAAGTAGATTTCAGTTCTCCAAGGATAAGCACCTTATTCGATCAGGTTATGGATGGAAATATATGAAGAGAAACACCATCAACAGTTTTCAAAATAGGAATGAAAATGTATTTAAAAGATAAACCAAAAGTGAGCGTGACACACAGACTGTATTAGATGTTGAAAAAACTAAAATGTATTTGTACCTTAGTACAAAGTATCCAACTCTGAAATAACATTTCCCTCTCCTATAGCAATTATGATCTGAAAGCACTTTACAAATATCCCAAATTAATTCCATAATATCCCTGTTAGGAGTAGGCAGGTTTTAATCCTAGGTGAAGGATGTTTTAGGCATAGAGACAAAAAGAAGTTTGCTCGTGGTCATGCAGCAAGTCCAGTTACAAAGCCAGGTAGACTCCTATCTCCAGTCCAGTATACCAATGACTGGACATACGTACTTTCAGTGGGGTAGTACAATTTTAAGTTGTTTTTTGTTTAAAATGTATATTATGCTGACTAGACTTCACACAATCAGTCCAAAAGGGTTATGATCAGAGTACCCCTTTTTCCCCCTATTGTTGATCCTGTACAAAAGTACAAATTTTGGGGCAGCAATCAAAGTGTAAATTTTACACAACATATACAAATCTGCCAGTGAGAAAATGGAGTGCCTCTCTCTGCCTGCCTTGTATTAACCGTAGCAAAGGAAATGGAACAGTTTAGTGCTATTCTCCAGACAGGCCAGTTGGCCAGCCTATAATTTAGTCTTTCCAGCTCCACTGTTGCAAGCTGGACTCCTATTCTTGGTCACCAATCCCTTGCTTCCTGGTTCCATGGAACATTTCAAAGAGCATGCACTGTAATCCAGTTAAGTGCCCTCTTGTAGGGAAAGATAGATAGCGAAATTCATCAGGAAAGTGGGTCCTGGCAGGGCAGGGAGACAAATGCCTGATTCTGTCTGCAACAAAATAGCAAGTTCTGCAGTAAAAATGCTGATTTCTGTGGCATCTTGGGGAAAAGCCAAATTCCGTGACCACAGAATTATGGCTGTCACTGGGCCCTGATTTTTGGTGAATGGGTCAGGTGATACCTCTTGGAGCTATTGTCTTAGGATCCTGGCAGACATCATTGGATTCAGAGTCTAGTTCTTCTGAGTTTGAGGGTATGTCTACACTACGAAATTAGGTCGATTTAATAGAAGTCGATTTTTTTAGAAATCAATTTGATACAGTCAATTGTGTGTGTCCCCACTAAGTGCATTAAGTCGGCGGTGTGCGTCCACAGTACCGAGGCTAGCATCGACTTTCAGAGAGTTGCACTGTGGTAGCTATCCCACAGTTCCCGCAGTCTCCGCCGCCCATTGGAATTCTTGGTTGAGCTCCCAATGCCTGATGGGGCAAAAACATTGTCGTGGGTGGTTCTGGGTACATGTCGTCAGGCCCCCTCTCTCTCTCTCCCTCCCTCCTTGAAAGCAACAGCAAAAAATGGTTTCTCGCCTTTTTTCCTGGGTTACCCGTGCAGACGACATACCAGACATGGAGCCCGCTCAGCTCACTGTCACCATATGTCTCCTGCAGTGCTACACAGTAGCATCCCCTTGCCTTTCCTTGCCTTGCGGACGGCAGACGGTGCAATACGACTGCTAACCGTTGTCGTCGTCCCATGGGTGCTCCTGGCCGACCTTGGTTAGGTTGGTCAGGGGCACCTGGGCAGACAGGGGACAAAAATGGGAATGGCTCCAGGTCATTCTCTTCTTTAAGTTTCGTCTAATGGGGATTCAGTCCTGCCTGGAATATCATGCCAGCTGAAGGCTTCTGCCTCAGGCTGCTCTCCCAGTCGGCAGCACCGTGTGGTCGCACCTACCCCTTGCTCCCATGGCTCATGAAGCCTGGACAGTAGTAAGGAGCAGTTCAACTATAGGCTGAGCAAGTGCATAATGGTGGTAGAATGTGCCTTTGGACATTTAAAAGCTCACTGGCGCAGTTTACTGACTCAGTTAGACCTCAGCGAAACCGATATTCCCATCGTTATTACTGCTTGCTGTGTGCTCCACAATATCTGTGAGAGTAAGGGGGAGACATTTATGGCGGGATGGGAGGTTGAGGCAAATCGCCTGGCCGCTGATTACGCTCAGCCAGACACCAGGGAGGTTAGAAGAGCACAGCAGGGCGCGCTGTGCATCAGAGAAGCTTTGAAAACCAGTTTCATGACTGACCAGGCTACGGTGTGAAAGTATTGTTTGTTTCTCCTTGATGAAAACCCGCCCCCTTGGTTCACTCTACTTCCCTGTAAGCCAACCGCCCTCCCGTCCCCCCTTTGATCACCACTTGCAGAGGCAATAAAGTCATTGTTGTTTCAAATTCATGCATTCTTTATTAATTCGTCACACAAATGGGGGGATAACTGCCAAGGTAGCCCGGGAGGGGTGGGGGATGAGGGAAGCACAGGGGTGGGGTAGTTGTAGGGGCACCCCCTAGAATGGCATGCAGCTCATCATAGAAGCGGCATGTCTGGGGCTCTGACCCGGAGCGGCCGTTTACCTCTCTGGTTCTTTGGTAGGCTTGCCTGAGCTCCTTAAGTTTCACATGGCACTGCTGCGGGTCCCTGTTATAATCTCTGTCCTTCATGCCCTTGGAGATTTTTTCAAATATTCCGGCATTTCGTCTTTTGGAACGGAGTTCGGATAGCACGGCTTCGTCTCCCCATACAGTGATCAAATCCAGTATCTCCCGTTCGGTCCATGCTGGAGCTCTTTTGCGATTCTGGGACTCCATGGTCACCTGTGCTGATGAGCTCTGCATGGTCACCTGTGCTGATCAGCTCGCCATGCTGGCCAGACAGGAAATGAAATTCAAAAGTTCGCGGGGCTTTTCCTGTCTACCTGGCCAGTGCATCTGAGTTGAGAGTGCTGTCCAGAGCGGTCACAATGGAGCTCTCTGGAATAGCTCCCGGAGGCCAATACCGTCAAATTGCGTCCACACTACCCCAAATTCGACCCAGCGGGGTTGATTTCAGCGCTAAACCCCTCGTCGGGGAGGAGTACAGAAATCGATTTTAAGAGCCCTTTAAGTCGACAAAAATGGCTTCATCGTGTGGACGGGTGCAGGGTTAAATCGATCTAATGCTGCAAAATTCAACCTATACTCATAGTGTAGACTAGGAATGAGAGAGGTGCTTTTACAGCCCTTAAGAGTAAAAGAAGTATCCTCCATTATTTACATTTACTTTAGCAATGATTTTGTTTGTTACAGCTTTTCTAATATTTGTTTGTAGGGAACAGACCTCTTTGGAGGAGGGAGAGATTCCTTGGCTGCAGTACCATGAAGAAATTGAAAGTAGCAGTGATGAGGAAAATGATCCAGTTAGCCATTTTGTGCATCCAGGATTTTTCATGTTGGATGGGAACAACAACCTTGAGGATGACTCCAGTATGAGTGAAGACTTAGACATGGAGTGGAGGTATGCATCTGTGCATAAAAGTGATGGGTTCTCTGTGTGAGACGATATTAGTAGTTAGTTATTCTGTCATCTTGCACTTCGTGCTATATTTAGGAGGCCACAAATTGAGCATTGTTCTACTGCTTAAACAAGCCGATGATACTGCAGTTTCAGGCTTAACTTGCAATAAGTGCTGTTTCTTCCAACAAGAAGACTAAGACATTGTGTCATATTGATCAGGTTCAAATTTAAGATAGTTTTGATGTATTGGAGATCCAAGGGTTGTAATTTTGGATTCATTTCCAGGTTGATAAATGCCCCTATATAAATGTTGTTATACAAATTTTTGATTACATAAGAATATGCATCTAATTGAATGTTGAAGTATATATGATCTTGGTAAAGGTTTTTATGTTGTAGTTACTCCTCTGCAATTATAGGGATTTAGATCTGCATTATAAACCTTGTCTTATTTCTCTTTTCAGTGCTATGCACATAGAAATCATTTTTATGTTGCTGTTTAACATGTTTCTTTCCATTTCTGTGTTAAGATTACTTAGAAATATTGCAAAATAGCAAGATGATTACAGTAGGAGTAGGGAGATGACTTTACTTCCATATGCCATTGATAAGACCAATACTGGAATATTGCATACAGTCTGGTATCCACATTTTAAAAAGAAAGTTGAAAAATTAGAGAGTGCAGAAAAGAGCCTCAAAAATAATTTGAAGGCCGGAGAAAATGTCTTAGAATGAGAGATTTAAGGAGTTCAATCTCTTTAGCTTATCCAAAAGGAGAGTGAGAGGTGACTTGATTACAGTGTATTAGTAGCTTTATGGGGAGAAAATAGAGGGTGCCAAAGAGCTGTTTAATCTAGCAAAGAAAGGCTTTACAAGAACCAATGGCTGGAAGCTGCAGTCAGACAAATAAAAGTTAAAAATTAGTATCCGGTTTCTCACAATGAAGGCGATTAACAAGTAGAACAAACTACCAACGGAAGTGGTGGATTCTCCATTTCTTGCTGTCTAAATTGAGAGTGGCTAAAGCATTTTTTCCAGAAAAGCAGCCAACCACAAGTTATGCTTTAGTGAAACACAGTTTATTGGGCTCAGTAAAAGAGTACCTGGATGAAATTCCATGGCCTGTGATGTACAGGAAGTCAGATTAGATGATCTAATGATTTCTTCTGGCTTTAAACTATCAGATAACTGAATCTGGTGACAAAGGTAGGGGGTGTGTTGGTTTTCAATTTTTTTTTTAACCTTAGGAATATCAAGTCTTTTTTCCAAGATTTGGCTGAGGGACCACTTTGTGGGGGTGGGAGGTGTGAACAAGTACAGTGTTAACTTTCAGCCCTTAATTGAAAATGTGGGATGTTGAATTTTTAAAATAGTCTTCATTCAAAAATTTTAGGTGTTTAAGTTCAAAAGTGTGAACAAAAACAGAGTTTTAAGCAGCCTAATTACAAGTCCTACCTTTACAATAGTTCACCTTTCACTTTTATTGTTGTGGTGACATCACAGTCTCTTCCAGGTGAGACAGGACCTGAGTTCCTAATGTAGAAAAATAAGCAGGAAATAAACTTTTTTGTTGGGGGAGGGAGCAAGAGCTTTCAGAGTGTGGCTTAGCATCATGAAGACCTAAAAGGCACAACCCCAAGTCTTGTCTCAATTTTTTGGGGAAAAAAAAATTGGTAATATCTTTTAGGGATGGTAAGAATACAGAAAGCATATCCCTTATACCTAGCAAATGCTGATACCTGCATCTTGCAGTATCTGCTCATATCAAAGCGTTGTCACTAAATTATACTGATGAAATTATAAAAAGTAACTCTAAAATAAATTGCTTTTATTTTTCATGAGCATAATATAGAAAAGCATCAGGTATAAATGCAGAAATGGTGTCAGAAGCCTGATACGGGGTTGTTCCATTGCAGAGTGCACAATTTTACTTAAAATAGAAGTAAATGTTTTTGAACAAAGACTAGACACTGTGTGTCTATACATCTCAGCATCTGTATGCAGAGACATGAAGCATAAAATTTTCAAATGGGCATACTCCTGACTGATTCACAAACATCCTCTAATTGACATATACAAACCCAGCTTTTATGCACTCCTTAGGATTTGTATGCAGTGTAGTTGTAGCTGTGTCAGTCCCAGGATATTAGAGAGACAAAGAGGGTGAGGCAATATTTTTTATTGAACCAATATCTTTGGTTTAGTAAAAAGATATTACCTCACACACCTTGTCTCTCTCATTAGGATTTGTCTGGTTTTTGTCTGACAGATCAAGTAATTTTTCAATTGAATATTGTTAAGGCTCCACTTAAAATGGAGGCTCTGTTTCCTAATATTGCATTTTTGGTGTTTTCAGACTACTTGATGAATTTGGTGATGGCCTAGGAGTTGCTCAAGCCATTTCTTATGTGGATCCTCAGTTTCTCACATATATGGCACTGGAGGAGCGTTTGGCACAGGCCATGGAGGTATTGAAATACGGTTTTGACTTCTGTGTAAAAATAAAAATGGAACACATTAAAATGACTAAAACCATATCACCAGACTAGCTTAAAGGAGCCTAAAGATGACAATTTTCATTTTGTTTTGAGTGGTAATGCACCAGTGTGTTCCACAGATATGGTCCCTGTGTGTATGGATTCATATCGACTTACTTTTTAATAACATAAATTTTTACTACTTTTTATTCTTGTAAGCTCTGCTGATCTAAACAAGTATGAAACAGTGAGCTAGATGCACTTGCTAGTGTGTTATCATTTCCTAGTGCATCATTCATTTAGGTGAAAGTGATCATGAAATGACAGATTTCATGATTCTATAGAAAGGAAGGATGGAGAGCAGCAGAATAAGGCCAGTGGACTTCAAAAAAGAATATTTTGTAGAAAATCAGAGTATTAGTGGGTAAGGTTCCATTGGGGGGAAAAATCTAAGGGAAAAAGGAATTCACAGGAGCTGGCAGTTTCTCAAAGAAACAATATTTCAGGCACAACAGCAAACTATCCTGATGCAAAGGAAAGATAAGAAGAAGAAGAATAGTAAGAGGCCATTATGGCTCCATCATGATCTCTTTAATGACCTGAAAATCAAAAAGGAATCCTACAAAAGGTGGAAACATGGCCAGATTACTAAGGATGAATATAAATGAATACCACAAACATGTAGGGACAAAATCACAAAGGCTAAGGCACAAAATGAGTTACACCTAGCAAGGGTCATGAGACAGTAAGAAGAGGTTCTATAAATACCTTGGGAGTAAAGAAAGACACAGGACAGTGTAGGTCTACTACTTAGCAGGGAAGGAGAACTAATACTGGATGACACCAAGAAGACTGTGTTGCCTCAGTCTTCAATTAAAAAGGGGTGAATGGTGACCAGATGTTTAACACAATTAATATTAACAAAGACTAGGAAGGAATACAAGTCAGAATAGAGAAAGTACTGGTTAAAGAATGTTTATATAACTTAGATGTATTCAAGTCAGCAGCACCTCACAAAATTCATGGTAGGGTACTAAAGCAATCTTTGAACCATTAGCAATTATCTTTGAGAACTCATTGAGGATGGGTGATATGCAGGAGGACTGGAAGGGGCATACAGTACATGTCTTTTATAATTGAAAACTTCTATATCTGGAAAGATACTGCAACGAATTATTAAACAATCAATTTGTAAGCACCTAGAGGATAATTGAATGATAAGTAATAGCCAATATGGATTTGTCAAGAACAAATAAAGCCAGACAAACCTAATTACTTTCTTTGACTTGGATAATGGAATAGAGACTATGCTTATAAAATTTGCACTTGACACCAAGTTGTTAGGGATTGCAAGCACTTTGCAGGACAGGATTCGAATTCAAAAGACCTTGACAAATTGAAGAATTGGTCTGAAATCAACAAGATGAAATTCAATAAAGAGAAGTGAAATATACTACACGTAAGAAGGAAAAATCCCATGCATAAATACAAAATGGGTTAATAACTGCCTAGGTGATAGTACAGCTGGGTGTAATATGAGCCAGCAATGTAAGGCAGTTGCAAAAGAGACTAATATCATTGTGGGGTGTTTTAACAGGAGTGTCATATGTAAGACACGAGGGGCAATTGTTTTGTTCCGCTCAGCACTGTGGAGGCCCCATCTGCAGTGTTGCATCCAGTTTTGGGTGCTCACACACAAAGAAAAATGTGGATAAATGGGAGAGACTCCAGAGGAGAGCAGCAAAAATTCTAACAGGTTTAGAAAACCTGACCAATGAGGAAAGGTTTTTAAAAAAACAACAACAAAAAACTGTGTGTGTTCAGTATTGAGAAAAAGATTGAAGAGGGACATGATGAGTCTTCAAATGTGCTGTTATAAAAAGGATAGTGATTGGTGGTCCTTCATGCCTACTGAAAGTAGGACAAGAAGTAATCAGCTTAATCTGCAGCAAGAAACATTTAGGTTAGATATTAGGAAAAACTTTCTAAATCTAAGGATAGTTAAGTGTTGGAATAGGCTACCAAGGGAGGTTGTGGAATTCTTATCATTGGAGGTTTTTCTTCAAGTGTTTGCATCCATGTGTTCCACTCAGGTATGTACCCACCCAGCACACCAAAGCTGGAGAACTTTGCTTAGCGTACAGGCGGTGATCCTACCCATACCTGCGTCAGTTTCTTCTCACTGCCCAGAGCTTGAGTCAGAGTGCTCATTGTGGTTTTTACCTCATGCCTTGTTTCACATTGCTGTCTGTGGGGTTTTTCCCCCCTGTATATAGTTGTTAGTTGTAGTTCGTGTAGTAGTACCCCTAGGTTTAGTTTACTAATAGTTAGGATTTTGCCTGGTGTGATGCCTTCACTGTTGTGTGGTGTAGCGAACGCTTATAGTGACCTCAGACTTGTTGGGGAAGGGCACGTTAAAGAAATCTGCAAGTCATTCAAGAAGAGAAAGGCAAAGAAATGAAGATGGCCAGAAGCTTTCACTTGAAGCAGTACCTTCTGGAGCAGACCATGAGGTCTGCTTCAGCACTAGAGACCTCCACAAATTGCCAGACCCCTTAGTGGGCATCTGAGCCAGCACGGGCTGTTGTTTGGCCAGGTAAGGATTCCTCTTCCAGGAGGAAGAGAGACTGTTTCCCTTCCTCTGGTCCTCCTAGACAGAGATCTCATAAAATGGACCAGGGTCGTTCCAGAGGTAGGAGAGGTTTCTTCTCCCCTTCTAAGAGGAGTGCAGACCAAGACCGTGATTCATCTGGTACATGAGATAGAGCAGGGATGTCTACTTGTTCTCTGGTACCGAGGTGAGAGGTCTGCACTATTGACTCTGTACTCTGGCGTACTGGGCAGTATCAGACTTGTTTTGCCTGTCTGATCCTGACTGTCCACTAATTCAGGAATGTTCAGGTGTGATGGTTGCTTCTTCGATGTCCTTTGCGCCATGTGAAATTATTAAAGACTTGACATTGTTGTTGACACCTTCTTCTGCACCTCTTCCAGTTTAGGGCGCAGAGTTGAGGTTGCCCACCTGTTCGGTACTGAAGGGCTTTTCAGTGCAGGTACTATCTTCAGTGCATATGACGACGCCGGTGCATGCTGCAGCCACAGACAATGGTTACTCCTGCTGAACTGATTGAGCTTGAACTGTTGTTACAGGCACCACAGGAGATTCCATTGGCTCCGCTTCTTCCTATTCTTCGTCTCCAGGTGCTGGATTCTTCCTCCCCCATGCTTGAGGATTTTAAATCGTATCAGGACCTCCTGAGGTGCATGGCTTCAGCCTTGGGCGTTCAGGCTGAGTTGTTCAGGAGAACACCCATAAGCTGCTGAATATTCTCCAGTCCTCCGCTCCAGGGAGGGTAGCTTTCCCCATAACTGAAGTGATTTTGGAACCTGCAAAAACTCTCTGAGGAACACTCTGGTAGCCTTACCACCCACAACGAAGTGCACTAATAAGAGAAATTGTGCCTATCTATGGTTTTGAGCACTTCTACTTGCATCTAGCGCCTAACTCTCATGTCATAACTTTGGCAAATGAGAGGTTAAGACAGAGGAGATATAAATCAACACCAAAAGAAAAGGACTCTAAAAGATTGGAGTTGTTGGAGAGGAAAATATATTCAGTCTTGTCCTTACAAATGTGAGTTGTCAAAGTACAAGTTTATAAATTGGGAAGTGATAGCAAAATTTACAGATAAGTTGCCAGAATCCTTGAGGGGAAGAGTTTAAGACTTTCATTGCAGAAGTCCATCTAGAGGCAAAGATGTCACTATAGTCAGTTTTGGACATGGCAGATGCTTCCTCTCGAGTTATGTCATCTGCTGTAGCAATGAGAAGGGCTTCGTTGTTACAGAACTCTGATACAGCTCCTGAGGTCCAAAAAATGATTGAGGACTTACTCTTTGACGGTCAATTTTTGTTTTTAGAGAAAACTGATGAAACGCTGCATTCCTTTAAGAACTCTCAAGCTACATTGTGTTCATTGGGGTTTTTTTTTTACCCCGGCGGTAAAAAGACCTCATTTCATGGGGCAAGAGCAAAAGGATCAATATCATCCTCAGCAGTTCTTGAGGTCAGATTATCCCACTAGACAGCAGGACTTCTCCAGAAAGGGGTACAAGTCAAGTAAGAGGTCTTCTGGTTCCAATTTCACCCAGTCAGCCTGTCTTTCTTCTGTTTTGGGCAAGCCGTCAGTGTGACTCTCCGAGGTCAACATTCCAGTCATCAAGCTTTCAAGTCATCTCCCCTCCATTTGGGGTGGGGGGAGACAGGCTATCCCACCTCTACAGGGCTTTGGAGTCAATAACTATGGACAAGGATGTCCTAAGCACTGTGGGACTGGGTAATGCCATTCCATCCCCCCTTCCACACTCCTACACCATCCCTTTTGTGGGACCCCTCTCATGAGTCTCTGCTTCTACAGCAGGTGAAAGCTCTTTGGGCTTTGTAGGCCATAGAGGAGATTCCCCTTCAGAATCAGGGAAGGGGATTCTACTCACAGTACTTCCTGATCCCCAAGTCCAAGAGAGGAGTGAGACCTATCCTCAATCTCCATCTCAACAAGTACATCAGATACATGAGTTTCTGTATGGTTAACCTAGCTGCTATTCTCCCTGCTTTGAACCACAAGTGGTTTTCCCCGCTCAATCTTCAGAACATTTACTTCCATGTGGTAATTTTCCCAAGTCACAGGTGGTTTCTGAGATTTGTAGTGGCAGGCCAGCATTATCAGTACACTGTGTTGCCATTTGGCCTGTCCTTGGCTCGACATTTATCAAATGCATGACTGTAGTAGCAGCATATCTCAGAAAAAGAGGAATTCATGTTTTTCTGTACCTGGACGGTTGGTTAGTGAAGGGCAAGTCCAGAGATCAAGTCCTCTCTCATGTCAAATTCACTTTGTATCTCTTCGATCATTTGGCTCTGATTTTGAACAAAGGGAAGTAAGCATTAACACAAACACAAAAAATCTAGTTCGAGTGCATTCCTGACCTATGAACAATTTCAAGCAATTCATTGCCTGTGCCTGTCTTTCTGCTCTCACCTTTCAACTATGATATGTGTATGTCTGAGATTAAGCCATATGTTGGCATGCATTTATGCGGTCCAGCATGCAAGATTACGCCTTCATCTTCAGGACTAGTTGAAGTTGGTATATCACCTGGATTGTCAGTAACTGAATTGCATAGTGCTTGTGGCACTGCCTGTCCTCGAGTCCCTAGGGTAGTGGACAGATCATATTGATATGAGTGAGGGTTGTTCCCTTTGCCTGTCCCCCTCTGGTCAGGACATAGAAACTGATTCCTTTCACCAGGGAGTACATCTGGGGACATTGAAGGTTCAAGGTTTATTGACAGAACAAGACCTTCCCTTCAAATTAACATCCTGGAGTTTCAAGCCATTTACAATATGTGCAGAGCTTTTTGGATACAGAACAAGGACACAGCGGTTCACATACTTCTCAACAACAACACTGCAATGTAGCAGGAAGGAAGCTCACTCCAACCAGCTTTTTCAGGAGGCAATAAAATGTTGGCAGTTCTGCATCAAGTAGAGCATTATTCCCTACAGACACTCACTTACCCGCAGTCCAGAATCACTTAGCTGATCACCTCAGCAGGTATTTCTCCTGGAATCATGAGTGGGCTCTGAAGACCAGTGTGCAGAGGTCCAGCTTTGTAGAATGAGGCATCCTGGCTCTCACCCTGTTTGCAATGAAAGACAAAGTGTCATTTGTTTTGTTCTTGAGCAGGTCTCCGTCCAGGCTCCTTAACCAATGCCTTCCGTCCGAACTGAGGATCGGCACTCATGTATGTCTTTCCCCCAATCTCACTTGTTCCTCAGTTTATTCTCAAACTGAAGCTGGATCATACCAAACAAATTCTCATTGCATCAGCTTGGCTGAGACAATGTTAGTTCCCTGACCTCGTCAGTCTATCTGTTTGACCCCAGCTCCAATGTTTCTTCCTCTTTATACTTATCAACTGACTCAGCACCACGGTTGATTTTGGTATCCAGCACTGAGAAGTTTACACCTCATGGCATGGAAGCTGCATGGCTAGATGAGGAGAAGGAACACTGTTTGGAAGCTGTTAGACAAGTGCTACTCAACAGTAGAAAACCCTCTGGTAGAGCTACCTATTTGGATAAGTTGAAGTGGTTTTCAATTTGGTTCCTAAACTGGGGGGTTCAACCGATGCTAACCCATGTCTAGGACATTTTGGAGTATCTGTTACACCTTCAATCCTCTGGTCTGTTTCTCAGCTCCTTGAGGGTCCACTTAGCGGTGATCTTGGTGTTCAATCCTCTGATAGTCAATTTTCTCAAACTCCCTGTCAGTGAAATTTCTAAAAGTAATCATTTGTCTTTTTCAACCAGTGAAAGAAGTGGTTCCTTTATGGGACCTTAATACTGTGCTGGCTGTCCTACTCCATCTGAGCCCTTGGCAATCTTGTTCTCTATCTCTAATGTCCTACTCCCAATGTGCTGTCACATCTGCAAGAAGAGTAAATGAGCCACAGGCTTTAAGGGCAGAGCCCTTGTATACTCAGTTTTTCAAAGGTAATGTGGCCCTAAGGTGGCATATGGAGTAGCTCAGGTCATACCTCCAGTTACAGACTCATTCAACTAGCGCCCAAGTGACATAGATCACATTCCTCAATGGTGTTTCAGTGTCTGACATTTGCAGGGCTGCTACCTGGTCTTCAGTGCAAAATTTTTGTCTGAAGTGGTTTCACAGTTTCATCTTTACCAAATAGTATATTTACCAGTATTCTTGCCTAAGCCACATTCAAATGCAAATGAGCAGGATCTTTATGTGTTGGATGTGAGACAATGATTGGCATTTTATTTAGTTCATCATGTCATCTTTTTGTCTCCTATGCATATCAGAGAATGGGTCAGGGGGTCTCTGCACAGACAATTTCCAGATGGCTAGCTTCCTGTATTATGATGGCATATGGAGTAGCTCAGGCCACACCTCCACAAAAGTTACAGACTCATTCAGTTAGGGCCCAAATGACATCGATCACATTCCTCAATAATGTTTCAATATTGGACATTTCAGGGCTGCTGCCTGGTCTTCAGTGTATACTTTTAGCAAACACTTTGTTATCATGGCTGCATCTAGATCAGATACAAACTTTGGGAAGGTAGTTCTGCAGTTGTTCTATAAATAGATTCTGATCTCACCTCCTACTCATTCGCTTGTGAGTCACCTGATCTGCAACCACTTGAAGAAGAAAAGACAGTTACTTAGTACCTCATGACATATTGATTAAGAAGCTGGAATAATATAAAATTAACATGGTACACATTAAATGGATTAATAACTGGCTAACTGTCAGGTCTCAAAACGTAACTGTAAATGGGGAATCATCATCAAGCATGTCTGTTTCCACTGGGATCCCACAGGGATCAGTTCATGGTCCCATGCTATTTAACATTTTTATCAGTTATGTGGAAGAAAACAACATAATCGCTGATAAAGTTTGCAGATGACACACAAATCGGGGGGAGGGGGGTGTGAATAATGAAGAGGACAGGTTACTGGTACAGAGCAACCTGAATCACTTGGTAAAATGGGCACAAGCAAACAATATGTGTTTTTAATGGGGCTAAGTGTAAATATATACATCTAGGAACAAAGAATGTAGGGCATACTTACAAGATGGGGTTTTCTATCCAGGGAAGTAGTGACTCTGAAAAAGATTTGGGAGTCATGGTGGATAATCAGCTGAACATGAGCACCCAGTGTGACACTGTGGCCAAAAGAGCTAATGTGATCCTGGGATGCATAAACAGGGGAATCTTGAGTAGGAGTAGAGAGGTACTATGTTACTTGGCACCAGTGTGACTGCTGCTGGAATACAGAGTCCAGTTCTGGTGTCCACAATTCCAGAAGAAAGCTGATAAATTAGATAGGGTTCAGGGAAGAGCCACAAGAATGATTGAAGGATTAAAAAACAGTGATGCTCAAGGAGTTCAATCTATTTAGTTTAACATGTTATGGGATGACTTGATGCCAGTCTGTAAGTGTCCACATAGGGAATAAATATTTTTAATGGACTCTTAAAATTACTTTGCTGTTCCTCATTAAGATAAATTAATCTCCAACCAATGAAATAACAATAATGATAGCCATCATACATTCATATACATACATTTCAAACTGTTCTAGGAATATTGGCAATTTCTCCATATTTACAATCTGAATATGGAACATTCAGTAATGGTAGGATTCATGCCCAGAAATTATTTCTGCTTAACCCTAATTCTAAATACATTTTCCCCCCTCTTTTTGCGCCTTGATACCACAGTGGTGCAGGATATATTTCTGCTTTAGATTTGGTTCAGGTCCATTTTAAGAAAAGGTGGCAATTTTTCCAGTCTTAATTATCTTGCTCTGGTAGACAACAGATGACCTCTTCTCTATAGCATCATACAGAGCATTGCTCTAAACTTTTAGCAGTTGGCCTTCTCATGTCAAAGCTAAAATTCAACAGTGTAGTTCAGTTTGATATTCCTGTCGTAATAAGATGTTGAGGTCCCATGTAGTTTAATTAAGGATCTGGAGAGGGGAGTGAGTGGGGAGGCGTGTAAATAACATAAAGTGATTTAGGCTAGTCAGGACCATTGGGGACTGTGAGAAATTTCAGAGAGACCTAAATACACGAGGTGAAAAGACAACAAAATGGCAAACAAAATTCATTGTCAATAAATGCAATGTAAGGCATTTTGGAAAGAAAAAATTAAACAACTCGTACACCTTACAGGTTTATAAATCAATTGTATCTACTCAAGAAAGCGACCTGGCCATCATTATAGCTAATTCAGTGAAGAGTTCTTGATGTGCAGCTGCAGTTTTAAAAAAAAAAAGTTAGAGTGCATAAGAAAAAAGGTTTGAGAATAGAACCAACAATATTAAATGCTTTTATATAAATCAGTGATGTAATGTCATCCGGAATAGTGTGTGTGCAATCCCATCTCCCCATCTCAAGAAGGATATTACAAAACTATGGGGGGTTCAGGAAAAAGAAAGAGTGATGAAGGGAAGGGAAAAATTCTCTCATGAAGAGAGATTGAAAAGTTTGAGAGAATAAAAGGGGACATGAAAAATATGTAAAATAATGAATGGTCTAGAGAAGGAGAATTAGGTACTTTTCTCTTGTCTCATAACACAAGAACAAGGGAACATTTGATGAAATTAAAAGATGAGAAATTCAAAATAGATCAAAATAAATTTTTTACTCTATCAGTAATTAAACTGTGGAATTTGCTGCCATGGGATATCGTTGAGGCCAATAATTTAACAAAATGTCAAAAGGAATTGGATAATCTATATATCAGAATAATTAGTCAGAATTATAATGCATGGTCATAAAAAATTTGGAAGAGATTGAGATTGGCTAAAGATTAAATGTTAGAGATCAGGGTGAGACCTAATGTGAGGAGCAGATTATCCCACATTTGCCTACTGTGGGGTTCTTTACCTTTTTTTGGACATCTGATGCTAGTCACTGTCAGACAGGATACTGAGCTATATGGACAATGGGTCTGACCCAGTATGGCAATTCTCATGTCCCAAGACTCCTCAACCTTAGATTGCATTGTACAAAAGAAGTGCTAAATGGTGCTTTTGGATGTGTAATGTACCGTTGTAAAGTAATTGCTGCAGTGAGTACCTGGTATGTGATGCTGTAAATGCAGAAGCAACATCATTTGACTACCAGTCCATTAGTTCAAAGGGGTGAATTCAATAGACTTGTTTGTTGTGGTACACATGAAAAAAATTTTAAATCTCTGTCTAGAGCTCACTTCCTTAATATATTGATCATGGGCCTCTTCAATCCTCTCCTGGTAATAGCCGTGGGAGGAGATCTGGGAGATGAAAAACCCCATGAGGATCCCTTCACATTTTTCTTCAAATCATTTAATCGGGACGGGGTTGTAGCATCAGCAGTGATTCTGTTCCCTGCCACCTAGGTCCCCTAAGACCCATGAGAAGTCAGGGCCATCCAAACAAAAGTCATACCTCTGCATCTGGTCTAGACCTCCTACCACTCAGCTCTACCCAGATTCTTGACAGCATGTCTCAACTGGAGACCAATTGCTTTACCTGTGCTAGTCCTTTACCAAGTCACAGGTTTTCTTTCCACTCGGGGGACAGAGGTAACTGAGTGGCTTCTCTGCACAAGAATAGGGGAGCCTGCATGGAGAGGGCAAATCCTTTATGTTGGTTATATTTGCCAGATAATCTTGTCCTATATGTGTTCATACTCATATGTTTATACCTGACCCAGAAGTCTGGGGGTGTTGAGCCTACAAGAAGTTTGTCTATATTACTAGTATGCAACAGACTTAAGCTCTTCTATCGGAAGAAAAGCATGAGCCCCTGTTTAATTTACCCTATAAAGGCAATTCTTGGGGGCTGTATGCCTGATTGACTGAGAGAGCTGCTGTAATTATGGTAGTATTGTTGGGAGCTGTTGAGCATTCTGTCCATTTAGTAAATCATGGATGACTGTAAACAAGTTCTTATTTAGTCTTTGAGATTGACACAAGTCCTATCCAGTCAATTTTTATATTGGACCAGGAGGGAAGACAATTCCCTTAGAACAGTGGTTCTCAACCTATTTACCATTGTGGGTCTCATATGCAGCGCTCTGTGTTTATGTGGGCCACATCCACACAATATATCTACTACCTGTATGGCCCTGAGTATGTCACATGGGACGCAGCTGAGTGCTGATTGGGCCGCCAGTTGAGAACCACTGCCTTGGACTATACCAGTGTTTAAAATTAGGTTTTAGTTGTCTGAAACGTTATGGCAAGCAAAAGAGCCTGATCTAATTGATTTTTGTCAGCAGTACATAAATGCCCAATAGGATGTTTCAAAGAATCATAGATGTCTTTAATAACTGGTTGACACTTATGATACCTGGTACATACATCACTTCCCTACGCTTGCTGGAAAATCCCATTGTAGGATATTATCATTCTCATTTGTAAATTCAAGTAATTCTTTAAAGGTATGGAGACTATGCTCTTGGCTGGACAAATTTAGCAATTCTGTATTGTGTTGCCAGTGTTGACACAATGTATGTGTTGATACAATTTGGATCTAATACCATATTCACAGAGCCTCTATGAAAGTCTGGATTCAGATCCCCCTCTCGCTAAAATCTCAACCTTTTTCTGGTTTTATGTCATTATCAAGGGCATCAGGATGGCTCTTCATCTACAAGCAAGTCTGGAGCTAATGTAAATACAGCTTCTTTAAGGAGAAAAAATAGCTCATAGGTTATTAAATACCTTATAGGGAGCGGATGGGTTTTAAACTTGCATGCCATTCTATCTATTGCACTTTCTCCAGTCAGTGTTCTCTTTATTGTTACCAGAATACTTGTAGGTGTTCTTGTATTAATGATTCTTTACCTTTTTTCAGTGAAAAGTCATTCCACAATCCTGTCCTAATTTTATTAATGCCAAGAATCAACCCTGCATGTGTAATATGTGCCTTCCAGGCTGGAGGGGAATTGGCTTTCACAGTACAAAAAGGAGCAAACTTTCACACACAATTAATATCAGTACAGAAAACCTGATTTATTATAATAGTGGCTACAACTTCTTATAAGGCAAGAAACCAGTACAACGATTTCAGCATTCTGATTAATAACCGAGCCTAATGAAAATGAGTAATTTGAGGATTTTGAGTCCTAGTATACACTTACATCTTTGCATTAGACTTGAAATTAGACGAAGGTTTCTAACCATTAGAGGAGTGAAGTTCTGGAACGGCCTTCCAAGGGGAGTAGTGGGGGCAAAAGGCATATCTGGCTTCAAGACTAAGCTTGATAAGTTTATGGAGGGGATGGTATGATGGGATAGCCTAATTTTGGCAATTAATTGATCTTTGATTATTAGCAGGTAAATATCCCCAATGGTCTGTGATGTGATGTTAGATGGGGTGGGATCTGAGTTACTACAGAGAATTTTTTCCAGGGTGCTGGCTGGTGAGTCTTGCCCACATGCTCAGGGTTTAACTGATCGCCATATTTGGGGTCGGGAAGGAATATTCCTCCAGGGCAGATTGGCAGAGGCCCTGGAGGTTTTTCGTCTTCCTCTGCAGCGTGGGACACGGGTCACTTGCTGGAGGATTCCCTGCACCTTGAGGTCTTTAAACCACAATTTGAGGACTTCAGTAACTCAGGCATAGTTTAGGGGTTTGTTACAGGAGTGGGTGGGTGAGATTCTGTGGCCTGCGTTGTGCAGGAGGTGATACTAGATGATCATAATGGTCCCTTCTGACCTTAAAGTCTATGAGTCTATTAAACATTTTATGATGTAAAGAATAGCTATCCATGTGAACCACTGGTAAAAACCTATTGACATATCCGTCTAAAATTTGCATTTCCAGTAATCATGAGGGGGAGACCATAGGTATCATGTTTTTATAGATCTCTTCCTAAATTCTATAACTTGACCCAGTGCACTTCTGCCCAACTCTGTCCTTCTAAGAGCTTCTTCCTTTTAATATGGCTAATGTCAGTGCCTCTTCCTCTCCAAACTTAAATCCATGAAGCAATTTGAAAAATTGATATTGCCCATTTCTGATTTGATTATCAGTTGTATCTGCTTCTTTTATTGAATTGAAAATTTGGCATATGTCAAGGGTTGTTGTTTGCTACCCCCTTGTCCAAAAGAATAGACTTACCGCATTGGTTTACTGAATGTAGGAAATGTTTAATCTCTGATCATGTGATCTTTAGATATGTTAAATTCCTGACCCTCTACTGTGTAGCTATACTGGTAAGGTTTCTGATCAATAGAGTATCCTATATATTTCTGCATACTTACTACATTCAGAGGTACAGAATGTTTGCTAGGCTGTTCCACTGTTTTCAGAAATGGTTGAAAGTGGTGAGGAGACTTTCAAAGTAGCAAAAAAACTACATCTATATTATTTGATTGTACCAGAAACAACAGGAATTTTGAGAAGATCTCAAGATATGTACTCCAAATCAAAATTCTATAGATGGCTCACCTCTACTCCCAGCTTCAAAATAGTTACAAAAATTGTCCAGAAAACATCAAGGATTATCCAGTACATGGCTTGGTTTCCTTTGGGAGAACTTTGTATGTACCTTCTGGAACTTGAAAAGGAAACTGACTGAAAATCTGTGCCACCCAGAGGACTGTGTGTTCGGATGTCATCTGGATTTTGATCTACTAAGGTCCCATGTTTGATGAGCATAGCCTGATTTAAAAACAGGAAATAATGTTTTAAATTCTCTTACAAAAGGTTATGGAACCGTGGTGGGCAAACTGTGGGCCACATATGGCCCATCAGCATAAGCTGATTGTGGGCCGCGAGACATGTTGCTGACGTTGGCTCCCCGCAGCTTCCAGTGGCCGGGAATGGCGAACTGCGGCCACTGGGAGCTCTGGGGGGCTGTGCCTGCAGACGGTCAACATCAGCAACATATCTCGCGGCCTGCAATCAGCTTACCCTGATGGGCCACATGCGGCCCGCAGGCTGCCCACCACTGTTCTAGAAGATGGAGTCTAACATGATTTGGCTGGCTAGTGTTACCTAAATTAAGACAAACTACCTAGTGTAGGACACTGTGGAACAGGTGCAGCACCATCCCGCATTTGCTAGCCACATGGTGCTAGAAATTAGTGTTCCTGATACTGTTTTCAAACAAAGTTTAAATGATTCCTTATCTTGTTTTTAGGGCATTGTAGACAGAGCCTTTAAATGGTGCATCATGCAATTGGAAAATCTAAAATGGATGCGAAGCAAGTAAAATAAAATAAAAATCTTGGAACAGAGGATGACTTAAATTTCTCAAAATACTGGCATAATGATACAAAGGTTTTCTCTCCTATTTAGTATCACTGTCATAATGCCCACAAACATTCCAGCTCTGGAATTACATTTTTCAGAAAAAATAATCTTTTAGGTTAGCTTGTTCTGGGGTACAAACAGTTAAGAATCCTGCACTCCCCTTCACTAATCTGAGTCTTTTCAAATTCAGGTAACAAGCATGTTCATGGAAATGACTTATCACCGTCTACAGGTATCGGCAATTTCTGATTATCTACATATACGGAATGTAGGAAATGCTTTGAAAATGGGATAATAAAGAGCATTTTGTTCTGTAGCATAAAAGGCAGACTGGCTGCTCCCTGTCAAAATACAATGATGTGTCCAGGATTATCACAGTTTGGAAGCATTTTGCATGTGGGGTTAAGGGTGTTCTCAGAGTCTAACCACTGACTTGAAATATTATGTACCATTTTTTGATATTTGAGGAACTGGAGGGTTGATTTTAATTATATCATCAATAAAATCCTATCTGTCTTGTGACACTGTGATTCATTCTTTCAGAGGTACTAATTTATTTAAACCCCCTTCCTCAATCTTCCCAAAATTTCTAATGTTCCTTATCTGAACTAGCAAATTCATTAGCCAGATATTTTTCCCCGTGACAACCTAACTTTTATCTAAGTCTACTATAGCTCAGAAGTTATTCAAAAAATCTCTCTACCTAGCAAAACCAATTTGCTGTAGCGAAGGAGCACTTGAAAGGGGTGTGAAATGGTAGTGCTGCAAAAATCCAAGTTTATCTTACTTTAGAAAAGGGAGAGACTGAGCTGTCCCGATTAAGCATGACTCTATCCATTTTTCTCCCCTCTAATTGGTAGATTAGCCAATTATTTATTAATAGATTCCAGAATCTTACTGAATGTCAAAGAAAGCTCCGCTTCTGTGTCCAGCAAACTTAATCTTATAAACCATTTGTGATAATTTTCCACCTGTTCAGTTAAGCTATAGAACAAGTGCTGGTATCTCCTTCTCCTTATTTCAGAGTACAAGATGGGTTGCAGGCACAGATAGGAGGATGAGAGTGGAAACCTCGCTGGAAGTCTATAGACAGGAGGTGCCAAAAAAACTTGAAAATAAGCAATAATTAGGAAATGCGTCAGTTGGGGAGGAAGTAGAGGCCTGAGGTTGATTCCCAGGTGTTCTCATTAACTGTTTTTAATAACATACACTACTAAATTTTGTAGCTTCAGGATAGCCATTTCTTTGGACTACTTTGATATTTGTGCTTGGGGGAAAGCATCAAACGAATTATAATCCCCTCCTCCCCTTCCCCGCGTCACCCTTCAGATTTTTATTTTCATGGTTTCCCAAATTTCTTGTCCATTTCTTGCTTTTGATGTTTTTTCATCTTAAAAGTATGTTATGTAATACTGCATTTAAAGTTTTAAACATTTTTTAAGATTAATACTCAAAGATAATATCTTATACAGGAACATAAATGAAACCAATTCTAACCCTTTAGAATATTGGACTGGGTTCTTTAAAATTTCTCCCTATTTAAAGATTGAGATGGACACACTAAAAGTAAATCCAAATATAATCCAACATACCAGTCCCTTAGTTTAGTGTATTGAGTGCTTTCCCCTTTTGTATTTTACATTAATTAGTAATTAATTAGGCTGCTGTAGATCTCAGTAACATTTTCTGTAAATATTAGTATTAGAGATTATTCAAAACTAATAAGTTTTGTGTCCATTAGAATAAATAAATTGGATGCTGACTTCCCCCCAAAAAAATCTGTGCTTATAACATATATGTATTAAAGTGGCATTTTAGCTGTTCAGTTTCAATTGCTATTGTTCTATTGTGTTATTGTAAGACTATTGTTAGTTTCATCCTGCAATTGAAATCTGTCAAATTTGGTTCACAGCAAGTTGTGGGGGGCTCAGGGTGGGTTGTACTATGGTTCTTCTTATCATCTAGTGTACACCGTGGGGAATAATAGATGTTAGTTTGCTTCAATCTGCTGAAGTGCCTTAGAAATTTGAAGAATTTGCAATTTGACCTAAGTACGTTCTTACGCAAATCTAAAGTAGTTCTTCTGGTTTTACTGGATTTTGAAACTTATTAAATTGATGCCTCATCTCAGTCTCAGACTTCTTATTTTCAACACTAGGGACCTGAGTTGCCAGGTATTCAGTCAGACTCCACATTAGATATGCATATTCCAATATCTTTCTGACAAACCTCAACTTTGAAACTTGGGAACCTGTTCAAATGTCATTTATTTAGTGTTCTGTTCTTAAAGGTAAAATGTATTTTTATGAGTAGCTTGTGCTTATCTCTTTGCTCATGAGATGGATGGCTTGTTAGTGATGAAGTATGTGTCTCTGGGTGGAAGAATCAAGGAGACACAGTGTAAGATGGCTTAACTTGTTTTGTTTCTTTGTGTTTGAACATTTGTCACATGTTACATGTACATGTTTTTCTGTTAATATATATTGATAAATATTTATTTACTTCCCAATAAGAATTTTTTTTAAAGAAAGAGTATCATAATTATTGAAGATAGTCGGCATTAAGAGCCATGTGGTGCCAGTTTAATAAAATATTTATGTCCGGATTCACTCTCCTGCTCAGTCAGCCTTGTGCTATACCAGCTACTTGAAAAGAGGTGTGAGTTCCTGCACAATCCCACTTTGCCTTGGTCCCAGCATAAGGAACGTGACAGGGGAGTTTGCTATATCTATGTGATCCTCAGCTGCCAGAATAGGTTTTTGGGGCCAATGGTAACTAACAAGTGAGAGCATAGCCAAAAAGTTGCTGTCATTTATGTGAGGTCTAGGATTGGGGACTCTCAAAAGTGGCTTTAACGCCATCCTTGCTTCCGCCCACTCTGGATTTGTGCTGAGCGGAGTTCAGCTGGTCCAGTGAATATGGACTTCTGACTTTAAAATCCTGTTTTTCCAGACTTGCAAGGTCTAGTTTGCTCAGGGGTTTTGCCTGTGATCCATTATCCCAGTATTCTTGGCTTTCTAGCTTGATTTAAGTTTTTTTTTAAGGATTTTCTATCTTTAAGATGTAAAATCTATTTAACATGTCATTCACTCCATATAATAGGTCAGTATTATGTTCATTTGCTTCAGCTTTTCATGTTGTAAGTGCAATAAATATTCTTTAAGTTGGCAAATAAGAAAATAATAATAAATATACCAGTACATTTCTACAGTACCTTTCATCCAGGAATTGTAAAATACTTTACAAACAATTGATTAAGACTCAACATCATTGTAAGGTACGGTAAGTAAAAATTACATGGGGACCGCTTCTCTGTGCACTGAAATGCAGCTACACATTAAATGGAACATGTTTTACATTATGTACATAACGTCAGAAAATAATTCTGTATCTAGTTGAAACTGAAATATGAATTTTAGTTGGACAGAATGTGACTAATCCTGTCGTATTTGGTCAGGGACACCAGTGTTGTTAACTCCTTACTCTTATGAAAAGTTATCTTTAATGACCTTGTATTGGTCAAGATCTTAAGTTGTAAGTCTTAACCAAGAGACGGCTCCTCAAAGAGTACAGTGCTTCTCCATTCACCACCATACATCGGTTGAGTAGCGAACCACAGGGAACAGTACCATCTCCTGAAATATCCCAACTCCTTGCATTACTTGAGTCTTCCTGAAATATCACTCATCCGCATAATGACCTCGATGGATTCTGCTTTCCTCCTGAAAACTAGTATTGCAGCTGATACATAGTCAAGCCCACTACTATTATCCTTAATTTCTCGTTTATAGTTTTGGGATATGTTGTAATTGAAACTGGGAAATCTGTTAACGTGAAGCCATTGGTACTGCTTTCATAAGGTGACAATAGCAGTGTGTTACTAAGGAAACAGTCAATTCTGACCTCCTGCATCCTCTAAATCATTCCTGAAAAGACATTTTCATGCCATTTTGTTCAGCCACTTTGTGTATGAGTAAATATTCATTAGGGAGTAGCTTGAGACCATAACTCTCTTTGCTCATAACCTAATTGATATTTGAAACCAGGGATCCAGAAATAAGTAGCTAATCAATTAACTTCCTGTTCCATTTGACCTGTAAAAATCTAGCAGTAATGTTGCTCTACATAACTTGCATAATCCTTTTGCTTAACAAAGTAACACAATAGCTATATTAATTTTTTTGTCTGTTGGGTTTTTTAAATGTGAAGTATCTTTGTCATGAGTAATGAAATGTAACCTTTTAAAAAAAACTTTCTCTTTAGACTGCTTTAGCACATCTGGAGTCTCTTGCAGTTGATGTTGAGCAAGCTCATCCACCAGCCAGCAAAGAAAGCATAGACTGTCTGCCACAGATTATTATTACAGAAAATCACAATGGTATGGAAAAACCGTCCCACAAATTTTTTTAATTTCTGCAAAATACAATATCTAAGCTTAAATTTGTTATAGTGTGGTAGTGTACATACAGTATTTAAAGGAAACTCTGTTATGCAGCACAATACTGAGTGGTAAATTCAGAAATTATCTGTTCACTCTGAGTAGAACTTAAGGGTACTTTGGAAAATGACTTGCTTACTCTGGTAAACTATATCATATTATGATTAGCCACTGATATCTTCTTATTAACATATTTCACTTGATTTTTAATTAAACTTAAATTTTAAAATTTGTGATGTTTTTATTTTCCCCCCCTCAAGCGGTTGGTCAGGAGCAGTGTTGTGCTATCTGTTGCAGTGAGTATGTGAAAGATGAAATAATAACTGAGCTGCCCTGTCACCATTTCTTTCACAAACCCTGTGTAACACTTTGGTTACAGAAGGTGAGTTCTCCTTTGCTTGCTTGCATGATTAGTGGTGAATTTGTGCTCTTCTGGTTAGAACAACATGCAACTTTTTCTGAAAACTTATTGTGAGATTATTTCACAAAATAGTTAATTGAATTATTTTAATATTTTAGGAAACAATTTTGTTGGTGGTGAAAAGAGATCTATAGGAGTATGCAAGGAGCAAAGTTGATTAGTCTTGACCATTTGATATATTCAAGATCACCCATAAACAATTTAGACATTGCTTGCAGTGTGTGTAGAGTCCTAATGTTGGACTGCATCAGTGATGGTACCGATATTCTTTAGAATGACCAACCCCTAGAACACCATACTGTGCTTCTCATTACTAGGAGGAAAAAAGAAAATTTAAATTGGTAAGATAAAAAATTCTTCTTGGGTTGGAGGAATTGACTTAAACTTGTTTAATTTTTTCTTCATAACTTGCCTAGGAAGAGAGAATAGCAAACTACAAGAGTGAAGAGTGCAACATCACTAAAGATGAGGAATTGTTTAAAGTGGTTCAGAGCAATTTAACTAGAAGTAATAACATTAAATTGCACTGGAAAACTTAGGCTGAGGTCTGTTTGGTGTGGAATTGTCTCCTCAGCGCAGGGATGAAATCCTCAGTGGTTGAGACATTTAAAAGACGGGTGAATAAAGCAGTTGAGAATTGCTATTGGAAAACATGTAGAGTCACGCACACTTTGCAATTAACCTATTTCTTTTTGTCTCTTCTAGTCAGGAACATGCCCGGTGTGTCGTCATGTGCTTGCACCTGTACTCCCTGAAGCAGCAGCTGCTGCTACTTCCTTTCTCTCTGATCATGATTCCCCTCCTTCAGTCCACAGTGCTGCAGGAACACAATAAAATTAACCTCTGGAATGAGATGTTGCCCCAGCAAACTAAAAATGTAAATTTCTTCTGTTTTAATTACAATGTGAAAACAATTATATATAAAATATATTATATATAAATGCTATATATAGTATATATTTTAGTTTAGAAAGAGAATGTAAGACTTTCTAAACTGTTTAGATTTACAATAATAGCTAACATTTTCAAACTGAAAGTTAGAAAAATTTGCGTCAGTTTTCTGCAGTAGAACACCTTGCTGTTAACCGTAATATCTAAAGCTTGTATTACGTTAAATTTGTCAAAAGAATGATCATTAATGTGGCACTTTATGTGTTCAAGTTCTTGCAACTGCAGTGCAGTTGGAGCTTATTAAAGTTATGCTTATAACCTGTTTTACATAATATAACTGAACAATGTGTTTTTTTTGTTTTTGTCAAAGATAGTGGCACCAAGTGACTTTGTAATTGATCTCTCATATTTGCATCAAATGTGAAGACGTTCTGTGATCACAGCAGTAGTAAAATTTGGTTTCACTGGAAATAAACTGCATAATAATACACTTTTTTTATCTTCTGACTTTTCCATAATATTCTTTTCCCATATGTATGAACCTCTAGTTATTTATTATGGATACCACAATGTGGAGTTTTTAGAAATATTTGCACTATTCTTGAGCATATGTCCTGGCTTTAAAAAAAAAAAAAAAAAAAAAGTGGGGTATGAAACTTTACACTCCTTTGAAAATCCCAGCTTTAAGAGTTAAATCAATGGGCGTCAGATGCCTAATTCCTTTAATCTCTTTTGCAAATCCCATTCTAAAATTTTGGTCTTGAGATTTAGGGGTCTGGGGTGATGTTTGCTCACTCTGTGCAGAGATATTCAAAATAGTTTCTTGTGTCTGGGAATCTTTGTCTGAAAAATGGAGTAAGGACTCTTCAGACTGAATTGAGAAAAACCCAGTATAGTGTAGTAACCGCAAAGGATGGAATATGGCAATGGAATAAACTGTTCAGTGAGATAATTATGACAGTCATTACTGGTAGTGTAAAGATACAGTTAGACTTCCAGTATTTCTGCTGGCTGCAATGGACTGCACTAGATTTTATGTTTAAACCAAAAGCAAACCAAGAAACGGAAAGGACTGTAATAGACATCTCAGACTGTACTATATTTCCTCAATAACCCTTCATGTTCTTCTTTTTGCATATATAGAAAGCAAATCTTACATGGCGGGAATGTAGGGCTCAAGGAATTGTACATTCCCTCCAACAACCAACTCTCAAAAACTTCCCATGGTTATGGGTTAGATCAGGGGTTGACAACCTTTCAGAAGTGGTGTGCTGAGTCTTCACTTATTCACTTGAACTTAAGGTTTCGCGTGCCAGTAATACATTTTAACGTTTTTTAGAAGGTCTCTCTCTATAAGTCTATATTATATAACTAAACTATTGTTGTATGTAAAGTAAACAAGGTTTTCAAAATGTTTAAGACACTTAAATTAAAATGCTGATCGTACGCCGCCAGCCCACTGCTGGCAGAAGACTGGGTGTGGGGGGGGGGGTCAGGGCAGAGGGCTGGGGTGCTCGGCTCGTGGGGTGCTCACGGCAGGGGGCTGGAGGGGATATGCCCCATCCCCACCTCTTCTCTGCCTCCTCCCCGAGCAGCGAGCACGCTGTGGCTCGGCTCTGCTCCTCCTCCCCGAGCAGCGAGCACGCTGTGGCTCGGCTCTGCTCCCCCTCCCCTCTCCCTCGCAAGGGCGATGAGCTGATTGGCGGCAGGGAGAGGGAGGGGGTGGGGAGGGGCAGGAAAGCATCACGCTGGGGGAAGAAGCGGGGGAGGGGGAAGCTTGGCTGCCGGCAAGACCAAGCTTCTGCCTCCTGCCCCCGCAGGAGAGGGCGGTGGGCGGGGGGGCTCAGTGGGGCCGGGATCCTGGCAGGCGGCAGGCAGCAGTGTGCCATTAAAAATCGACTTGCATGCCGTCTTTGGCACACGTGCCGCAGGTTGCCGACCCCTAGGTTAGATACATGTTTTTTACAACATAATTCCTTGGGAGCAATACATCTGGGGCACTAAACTCAGTGGCAGTTTTTTCCATTTACTTTAATTAGACCTGGGATGGGTCCTTGGAGAAGAGTTACTCTTGGAAAATAACCCCCTTTTCATACAAATTCTGGTCTCGTTCTTCAGCTACTCAGAAATATTCCTGATTATGGCCCCCAATACAGTAAAAATGTGATCATCTTACAAACATTAATGTATTTTCACAACACCACTCTGAGCAAAGTATTATTCTCATTTTACAGGAGGACAGTGAAATAAGGTGACTTGTCCAAAGGTCATACATGAAGAATGTAGCAGAATTCAAGGAGTTGAATCTAGATGTCCTGAGTCCTAACTCAGTGGCTTACCTACAGAACTATCATTCCTTTGCCTTGGGGTACAGTGAAGCCAAAGCAGAAAAGGCACAGTTCCACAGTATGATTTTTCTTCTTGTGGAAAGTCCCTATATCTAAATTCCACTGCAGTGGGCTTCAGCAGAGACTGGGGGGGGCAGAATGGGGTGTGAGCAGGTGACAACCATTGTGCTTCTTTGCAGACGCACCAGCTTTCCTATTAGAAATCTGACCTAGATTCAATACTGATCACGAAGCACTGACTCTCATAGAATCCCTACTATAAACTGCTCCTTTGGAGTCACAGGCAAGTTGGACATTGGCAACACAGATCCAGACGGTGCCATGGTAAAATGAGGACAGCAAGGCAGAGGTGTGATCTTTAAGGTTCTTTCGAGGTCCACATGAATCTTGGGGCATTTGAAGATTTAGGAGGCGAGACAGGAGGGAAAGTGCAGGATTTAAAACAGATTCCTGTCCCCTTCATAGGAAAAACATGCAAAAAGGTGGATATAGTTATGTGGGGCTGAGTTTGCTCCTTGTTAATGTCATTGTTCTATATAGTACTGCACATGTGCAACTGATAATACTACAGATTTCTTGACAAGCCTATATGTATTACTTGGCTCTGTTGTATACTGGCTCTGCACTGTAAGATGCCCTTCATTTCCTTCTCCTAAAGAACAGTTGTTTCAAAGAGAATTCTCCCAGCTTCTGTGTTACGATTTAGAAACTGCTTGCCAGTTGTTTAAAATTTTCAATTCTAAACTCAACCAGCAGTGTCAAGAGCTGTTAGGGTTTTTTTGGTTTTGTTTTGTTTTGTTTTGTTTTTGTTCTTGCCATCTGTTGCTGGTCTCAGCCTTTGGCTCCCTTCTATCTCTACAGAGCTCGTACACAAAAGTTGTTTAAAAGATTACTTTTTTAAATCTGTATTTGTAGGTCTTCCTTGCATACCTTTCAAACTCCTGGTCTTTAATTGAGGGATAACACAAAATATCTCTTTAACTAGTGGTTGAATCAATAAATACTAGATCATAATAAAAGATTACTAGTCGAATTATATCGGACACAAAAAAAGAGGAAGAGTCAAATGATGAACTGTTCTCCAAATGTTATAGCTACTGTTTTGTTTGTTATGGAAGCAGTATCCTATGTATGTGCAAGCTTCTGCTTTGAATATAAAAATATATCTGGCCAAAATAACTCCTGTATGGGCATTAGTGCTCTGAAAAGCACTGTATTCTGTCCATAATCAGTTCAAGGTGACTTTTATAGGCTATAACTTTGTTCCCAGAGAATAGTCCACTCATCTTATAAAAGAACTCTGATCAACTACCAGGCTAAATATTTCTATTCTTCCCTGTCCTGTTACCTAAAACAAAACTTTCAAGCTCTTAATCTGTCTACATGGTTAAAGAAGTAACGTGACAAGTTACGCTCATTTATTTAAAAGTACTTATTCTTGGTCTTCTGTGCGTACAGCAATATATTGCAGAGTCTCCTTAAGAAAAGACCACAAAAATGAGTAGCAGCACCACAACAAACTACCCCATTTTGAATGTTTGTGTTAATAATACAATATTCATTCTCCAAAGCAGTTAAATATATGATATAAACTGCACTTAATATTGTAATAAAACATCTCTAGTTCTAAAGTTAGAATGCAGATTTTTGTTAGCCAAAAATCTAGTATTAGTCACTTTGGTTCCCCCTCATCCCTTCCCCCTTCTTCCTTCCCTGCCCACTTCTCCCCCATACACCTTGAAAGAAAGGGACTTTGGAAAGTAAGTTCTCTATTTGTGCACAAAGTAGATCTGGATGGAGTAGTGCAAGCTTTCTGACACAACTAAATGAAAGAAACCTCAAGGGGCAAGAAGGTAGTTTAATCCAGTTTTCGTGTCCATTCAGACTTCTCTCTGCTGGGAACTGCAGTCAGACCACCAATTTGTTTAATGTGTCCTTGGTTTAAAAAAGAAATTTCATTTTGCCCTTGCTTAAACTCCTGAAAGATCCTTTTAGATTGAGATTTCTGTTTACTACAGAGGTTCGTTATATGTGTCCAGACAACCTTCTGAGAAATATATATGTTGTAAATAGATCACTTGGGGTATTTTTATCCTGAAGAAATTACATACCAGGTATCACAGTTGAAATGGCAGCCATTGAGAAAGTCGCATTGTGCTTTTTAGAATTTTTAGTTGTTACACACACATGTGCACTCACACACAATCCTACAATATTAATATCCCATAACTGCCAAAACATGTTGTCCAAGGCCAGCCAACCTACCTAAACATCAAAATTCAAAACTGAAGTTCCAGGTAGTAAAACAGAATAATGAAAGTCATTGATTTTGGGTACCTGCTTCTGTATAATACATATGAGGGATAGTTAGGTTCATATCTCAGTTTATCAAGCTCTGAGAAAACTATATGATAACAATTGTTACCCAGACCAATGGGTTGTTTATTTTGTTTTACCCTATTTGATACCCTCCAGAGGAAACTTTTTGATCCTTTTTATTAATTTTGATATGTACACCTCTACCCCGATATAACATGACCCGATATAACACAAATTCGGATATAACACAGTAAAGCAGTTTCATAACAGGTAGGATCACAGTAATCAAAGATTGAAAAGACTTGACTGAGTCCATCCCTCTACAAGAAGAAAATACTATTCTGTAATGGGATGAATTACATATTATTTACTCTACAGCGTATCTTAGCTAAAAGAGAAGGAAGAAACCAAAAATGCCAAAATGAAGAGTTTTTCTCTTTGCTTGCATGGTTGTTCCTGCACCTTGGAGGTACTACCCGTATGACTCCTTTCTTGTGAATTCAGTTTTAATGAGATTATGCAGACTATTGAGGATCTCCACAAGGTGAACCTCCTTGAAATCAAGACTGTGGATGTCTTTCTAAAAAATATGCTGTAACTCAACCAGAAGAATACAGAAATTAGTGGGTGGGGTTCTGTGGCCTCTGTTATCAAGATCATAACAATCTCCCTCTGGCCTTAATAAGTATGAAACTATATCAGAGATTAGGAGCAATGGGTGAAAAGTCCCTAGCTCACACTGAAAGTCAATGTGACTTGTGTTCAACCCTCACTTAAATTCTTTTGAAAATCCCATCCAAACTAATTGAAACAAAAATTGGTCCCCATTTTGACCTTGTTCTTCTGAATCATACCCACATTTTTAGAGGTCCCATTTTGATGGATTTAATATTTTTACTTTTTACATTTCATTTTACTTTGATTTATTTAAAACAGATAATAGAAGTACCCATTCCAAGATCTGGTTGCTTTTTACTAAAAATTCACAACAGTAAAAAGTAAGTAAATTAAACTATTTAAATACACTGCCAGCCCCTTTCTTATACCCTGCCCCCCACCAAATCATAATTGGAACCAGCTCCAAAATCAAATTAACTAGAGCAAAATGTAAACAATCAGAAGTTTTGTAGATATGATGTGGACTGTTGCTATTGAAGGAAAAGGCTGTGAGCAGACTGATGTGGGAGGGTGTAATATGCAAATGTACCAAAGTAACCAGGCATCCTGTTCATTAAATGACTTATTTTTTTTCCTGTTTTTTTTCTGTTTTTGATACCTGGAAGCCTCTTCCTTTCAGGGATGCTGTTTTATTGATTGTCTTGTCCGCTAAATACACCTTTATGAGTCCAGCATCTGTAATTGGAATTTGCAATGTACTTTTTACTGCATGTAGAGACTTCCTTTTTCCAATACTATAATATAGGCCATGATCCTTCTAACATGCAAATGCTTAAGTTTAAAGTGCTTAATTTTAAAGTTAAGAATATGCATAAGTGTTTGGAGGATCGGAGTTATAATGTATGATCCAAACTGCATGCCTGCACTCAGAATTTCTAACTTAAAGAAACAAGATATTTTCTCTTTCTTTCATCCATCCTTGTCTGATTATAAGATATTCTTTAGTCTTGCAGCAATATTATTACCTCCTTTGTGTTGGAGGAAAGGTTGTCCGTTAACCAATACGGAGACAACTATCTCACAAATACTATTTCAGATTATGCTCATTAGTTTAAAAAACAAACAGTATTTAACAAATCAGGTGACAACATACTAGACACTGATAAGAGAGTGGAATATTTGTTCCTATTGGACTTTCTGGAAAGAACCGTAAAACTTCTCATCGTGCCCATTTTTGCAATAACTAGATGAAACTGACAGTCTGGGGGCTGCCCTAATTTTTTCTTATATTATTTTCTATTAGAAATATGTGAATGCTCCTTGGATGAGTTGTGATCATTTGGATGCACCTCTTCTTTTATAGTGAATGATGGGGATTTTCAAAAAAGCTCAACTCTTACTGACTTTCTGGGAGAATTGCACGCCTCTCTCCCTTAGGCACTTTTGAAAATCCTGACCAGTATGTCACTTTTTACCAATGTTTTGGGCAACTAAATATAGATCCAGAATTTGACCTGTATCTTATGCGCTTGTTCCATGACACGTTATTTTATTAATGGGCCACAGGAAGAGCTATCATCTTCCTTCACAAAAACGAAATTATTCATTTTCTAGTGAATTCACCTGGCCCACCACAGCTTGCGTTTTTTTTTTTTTTTGATGTTGTTGTTTTTCATGTCAGAATAATTGTATAATAAAATTTTGAACCCCACTTGTAATTTTTGGCTTTATCCAGTCCAGGACATGGTGTCATTTCCTTGTACTGTACTGATAGTGAGTCTCCATCAAAAGTCTGATCCATCTGAAATTATTTGGGAGCCCTCTTTGCACTTCCTTAAGCACTGTTCAGTATAGTATGGTGGGACATACAACCAACGATGGTATTGGGATTGAGTGTTTATATCAAACACAATGATGTGTATTTCTATCAGCTCTGAATACACCCTGTCAGTTCCTTTCTTGTTCAGCAGGTGTTTATTTCTCCCTTGTTTTACTTCCTGATAATTGATATTTGTTTTAAATACCATGCTTGTAGACTGAGGAATTTCACCAGATGGCATCTGTATTCCTTTCTTTTTCTAGTACCATAAAAACACAGAAAAAGAAATCTGTATTTGCAAATTTTGTTTCAATGCTGAAACTCCATATTGGAAATTAAGTGATTTTTTTTTTTAACTATTAGTTTAAAACATTTCAGTAGGTGTATTTTTGAGGTAGATGTCCTTGTAATCATTACTGTTTAAGAAGCATATTGGTTTAGTGGTGTCTCATACATTAAAGGCTAAAACATAATGGGCTAGATTCTCATTTACACTAAGGTCCTTCTGCACAGGTGTGGCAACATAAAACTGCATTAAAGTGGATGTAAAAGTAATTTATGCTGCCACAGCAGTATAAAGGAACCTTTATGTAAATGAGAATCAGGCCCAATGTTTCTCAAACAGCCTTTAAACAAAGGTAAAAATAGAATTGACGGGCACAATTTTCAACAGTGAAACAACCATATTTCACCTATTCAGACAGAAATTTTCCCAGAGGCTTCAAAGAAAGTCAATTACACTTTATTGTAGGAGCAAGGTAATTTTTTTGAAGTTTAAGGTTGGGTACTTTGCACCAGGTTCTTTTATGAAAGAAAACAAAAGATGAAATATTTAGTATTTTAACAATACCTTGAATGGTCCCTGTTAACTACTTATGCTAAACAACTTGTTCCATGCTGTATTTATCTGCAACATTAAGTTTCCCAGAGCTTAACAAGAGCTCTGTGTAAGTTCAAAAGTTTCTCTCTCTCACCAGTAGAAGTTGGTCCAATAAACGATATTACCTCACCCACATTCTCTTGCTAACACTGATTAAGAACAGCTAGATGCTAGTGGCTGCTTGATAGCCCTGAAATAGGAAAACCAGATGATTTTTTTTTAAAAGTACAATAAAGGTATATTTTTGTCTTGTAAGTTGAATAACAGTATTCTACTGTGACCTGTTAATGTGTAAGATAATTCCTGTAAAAGTGGAGATAAGCTTCATTGCACATGAGCAGAATTCTCGTAACAAACATTTGAAGTCAGGGTGTGTTTTTCTAATGCTTCTTGAAAATTATAGTATAAAGATATTAGCTGCAACAATAGTTGTATAGATTTGTAATAAATATATTTACTTATGCCAGTCAATTCCTTAAGACAAATTCTGTCTTAAACTGACATTTTGATTACATTTGCTAGTTTAAGAAGATGCCACTGTGAGCAGTATTGGAAGAAGATTGCCCCCTCAAATTACCACAGTGGAATGCATTACAAGTGGGCTAGAGCCATTCATGTATCTCTGATTGTATCTGTTTTAGCGAGACAAGGTGGATGAGGTAATATCTTGTACTGAACCATCTTCTGTAGGTGAAAGAGACAGGCTTTTGAGCTACACAGACTACTACTTCTGTTTTGTTATTTTGTTATTTTACAAACTTGAAGCACAAAATTAGCTCAGGAAAGGGAGTTTGGAATGTTTGCTGATTAAATCATAAAAATGGGACCCAGTCATTCAAATGAATTAATGTAATGTTAACCTGGGGAGACTCTCCTCTGGGTTTTAAATAACTAGTTAAAAATGCACCAGTCCTTAGCTCGAAAGCTTTGAGAGAGGCTCTGCAACAGAGGAGTACAAATGGAGGGGCCGTTTCAGTGAACGATGGTGAAGGAGGTGAGTTCTGTACAGAGTGCAAAGCACTACTCTGTTTTGTAAATCTACTTTTATAATCAGTAGTAACAATGTAAATTTATAAACCAAATTATTTTTTAAAATGCAAAGTCATTGAGGTGTGTATGATTAACCAAAGCAACCACATGAACTTCTTGTTTCTGACTCTTTGTCTCTGGTTTCACTTTGTCATCACACGTTTTGTGTTTTGTTAAAATTTAGGCCTAAATCCTGCACACACTTGCAGAGGAGCATAAGTTTACTCCTGTGAGTAAAGCTCATTTCAGTGGAACTACTTGCTGTACTTGAAGTTAATTCATTTGTCTGGAAAGTACCAAAATAATAATCAGTACTACTGAGGGTCCTAATTCCAGAGGGTCAGATTTAACCCAACATGTGTCCAGTTTAGTCATTACACATTACACAGGTTTTACAATGCTTACAATGAGATAGTTGGACATTTTGGGGGCGGGGGGGTGTTAAATGTGGGAACATGGAATAAGAGACATCAAAAGAAGGTGCATTTACTAAAGGTAAAATCCTAAATTGAGGGGGCTCAGAGACTCCCCTTCTATAAATCTTTTGGGAAAATAGATCTCTCTCAACATTTTGATGCCAAAAAAATGTCAACACTCTGTCTCTATTTTCACTTCCATGTTTGGTTTTCATACCTTAGGTCAGATTATTTTCTGTCACTCTTGCATCTTCCCAATGTATAAATCTGCCATTCTGCATGTAACACGTCCTATCTGTTATTACGTGGGGCAGTGTTTCTAGAAAGATTAATTGTCTGCCTCTTTACTTTGCCTTTTGTTTTCTTCCCTGTATTTTCTGGTTCCTCCTGTCTTTCCCTTTTCTCTGTTTTTTGATTTTTACTCTTCCCTTCTATCTTCCCCTGCAATCACTTGCCTCCATTTGTACAAACGAGAGTCCCATTTGTACATATATAAAATATGCATATTTCAGCTCACCACCTAGGAAACCCGCTTATGCGTAAACCATGTCCTGATAGTGAACTGGATTTTATGTTGGCAATTTCTCTACTTTCTGTGCTAACTTAAATCACTATTTTAAAATTTGCCCCTTAAATTGATATTAATTCATGACACACAATTAAAACCTAATTGTGTCAATCTCAGCTATGTGAGAGACAGGAAAAGGTTCAACCATAACAGTAAGTATAGAAAATTTGCAAAATTCCTTACAAAAAGATCAGAACTTAAACAATGAATTTATTACTGAATTGAGTAACTTGGGATAATGGTGAGTGGCCAAACTTCTAAAACAGTCATCGCCTGAGAAGAGGAATAATTCAAATAGCAAATGAACATTCAATAATATTTGCGTATAGACAAATGTATATACTCAAAGTTATATGGAAAAACTAGCATTGAAATAATAGGCTGCTAGTGTGTTGTTTTTTCCTTTGTTGTGTAAGGGAAGGAAAGAGAATAGGAAAACATTTATTACTGTTTACATTTCAATGTTGGATCAATTGGCATGTCTAGGCAAAAGAATGAAGCACCAATGTATATTAAAAATATTTTGTATTACTTTACAGAAGACATACTGGTGAATTACAGGATTTGAGGTGTTAGGAGATGAAATATAAAGGGCATAATATTATTATCTGTATAGTCATGCATATTCATGAGAATCTGTCATTCTGCATGAAGATGCAGAAAGTTACTACTTTCCCACCCATATACCAGTGAGTGAAGACATTTCTTTTTTTGTAGAAGTAACTCCAGACCTTAGTATTCAAAGGCAGCTTGCAGATGTTTCATCTTGACAGCTGGCAAATGTTTATTATCAGAAAATTCAATTAACAGTAATCAGATTTCTAAACAATTATAGTTTCTTTGTCCTCTGTTTTGGGTTGCTATTTGCTTTTCTTGCCCAGTGAATGCCACTCACCCTCTGTATTTTTAAGCTGTCACCTCCTATAGTAAGTAGACTGTCTAGATTTAGTGCCAGTCTTCCCCTTCCATGAGAGTTTGTCTAGAATAGGAGTAAGAAGCTGTTTTTATCCAACATGTTCTAAAACTAGAGTCTAGACACGGCAAATTTAGTAATTTTTAGCTGGGCGAGTTGAACCCTAGAAAAGAGCATGTGTAACTAGATTTGTGTAGGCAATTCTCTACCTAAAGGAGAGCCTCGGCTTCAGCTCAATTTAACACATGCTAAGTACTGTACTACTTGGCTTATCTACACTGTGGTTTTCATTAGACCACTCTAACTAATGCATACTAAAAACATTTTTACTCTAGTCCACACCTACCCAAAATGACAGAAGGTGCCAAAATCAAGAAAGCTACTTCAGTGGAACAACCTAGCTCATCAATGGGACACTGGACAGTATTTCCAGAAGCAGACAGTGGAGCCAAGTGGGCTCTGGTGACTACTAGGTTGGCAGAGCTCAGCCTTTACATAATTTCAATACTCACCCGAAATCCTTCTGAATACTCTAACATGATAATAGCACCTGCCCAGATTTAAATGTCTGAATAATATTTGTGACTCCACAAATAACCTGCCCTTTTAAACAAGATTTTCATTTATGCGCTTCAATACAGTACAATTCCTATTTTTTGTTTTAAAGCCTTGAAGATGATATACATTCTAGGAGGGTTTATGTGATTGGGAAGAAAGTGCTTTTGAGGTTCAAGAAGTTTATTGAAAAATAGCAAACTGATATTACAGCAGGTAAAAAGAAGGGCTAATTTTGTTAAAGTATTATTTTCAGAGAGAAGTGACCTAATGCCAATTTGAGCTAACATTAGATGGGCCTTAACAAAACTGATGTATTCATGTACATTTTGTATCCACAGAGGAACCGAGCTTTGGTAAGGATCTAATGCTCCAAAATCCCTGTCACCCTTTTAATGAATCAAATTAGTATTTATTAATCGTCCCAAATGCAAAAGGCCATTGCAGTGAGGTATGCAGAACCTCTTCCATCCCAGTCGTCTTGGTATTGAAATAGAGCACTGTTAGAGTAAAAAAGATGCAGAGCCTTTGTTTTTATCTTTAAATTAGTAAGCCTTTTGTTTTTTTCTTAGACTTAATGACTAATTATGTGGAATATCAGTAAATGACTTATAATGGCATTGCTTGCTGGATAGCATTGTGAAAGTAGAGTTTTAAATCTTAAAATAATAGTAATTTCAAAGAGGCTTATGAGCTTGCAAACATTTACATTTTTATCTGTACCACTTAAGGATATCTCTAGACTGTATACTTCTTACAGTGGTGTGTAGAGTATATATGCCACCTGTCACCCTAGCACAGGTATAAATAGCAGTGTGAATGGTGAGGCACTGATTTGGCAAGTAAAATTTACACCAGAACCTCAGAGTATGTACCCTAAAGAGTGCCCAAGCAGTGCCTTCCCCACCACCACCACCACCTACACTGCTATTTTTAGCAGAGTAGTGTCCTGCTGCCAGAGCCTTTTCCCACTGAAAGGAAAGGCTCTGGCAGTGGAGGAAAAGCTCCGGCATCTCCCTGCTATAGAGGCCTTTCCCTGCTGCTGGGATCTGCTACAGCCTTTCCCTGCTGCAGGAAAAGACTTCAGCAATGGGAAAAGGCTCTGGCAGGGGGAGGCAGCACAGAGAGACTCTGGAAACTCTCTGCTGATGGAGCCTTTCCCCACTGCCTCCCCACTGCCAGAGCCTTCCATTGTCATGTGGCAGTGTGGACGCAGCCTGCTTTTCACTGTGACATGTAACTTCACATGCCATACATGCCACTGCCAGTGGTGTACAGTGTGGACATACCTCGAGGGAAGGAGACAAGTGTTTGTCTACTGTAGCCGGACGCAGCCCCATCCCTGGCTTGGCCTTCCTCAGACAACAGCAGCTCCTGCTTCGTGGGGAGGAGGGGCAGCCCATGGCCCACCCCCTCCACATCTGCCCTTTTAAGCAGTCTAAACAACTTCCTGTCATGCCTGCTATCTTGCCCTTAAAGTGCGGTTTGCACAGTTTCCTGTCTGAACCACAAACAGTAGCGGAAGTCCTCACTAATGTGGGGGGCTTGCTTAAAGCTATATTTAATCAATATGTAAGGAGTGAGTGAGATAGTATGAGTGTAAGAAACCAATCGCAAGGCTTGAACTGAAATATTACTGTGTAAGGATAATCGAGGTATATATGGACTGTATATAAACCTATGGCAGTAGCGGCCAGAGAGAGATGTAACCCCGACAGCAAGAACTCAGGACCGGACCAGAAGCAGTAGAGCCCTCCCGCAGATCCGAAGGGGCTCCGGGGACTCTCGTCGCCTAGCAGTTCGATCTCTGGGAAGCTGGAACCTGGCCAGTCTCAGTTGCCTAAGATCAAAAGTAACACTGGCAACTGCAGCCTGCCAGTATGCATGTGATGTGTGTGTGAGTATAATTGTGCAAATAAGGGAAGCAAGCAATAAATCAACCCTCAGTACTGCTTTAGTTCGACCTTTGTTTGTGGTTATTTCTTGGCCTGATTCCAGGGAACGGGCAACATGTACCAGTGTTAACCTAAACCCAGGATCAAAATACTTCATGATATTTTCCAAAAATGACAAGTACATTTCAGGTTGAGAATCTAGTTATAATGAAAACAAATCACTAAATTGTTACTGTGGTGGGAGGATGAAACTCCATCACTGGTTAGAAAGGATTCTGATCCACTAGTTACATCTATTGCAACTGTATTGTAATTAATTAGTTGCTTCTCAGCCAGAGGAGCAGGACTAAGTAAGAGGCATGAGGTGATAACTTAATGGACACTTGGGCCTCATAAAAAGGGAGAGAGTTCAATCTGAGGAGAAGAACTATAGGGAACAGTGGGACTCCTGTGAAGAGGCCTTTGCCAGTGTCTGCAGGAGAACAGACACGTCAGGAAGACTGAGGAGCCAGTACTCAGTACTGGAGTAGCTGAGAAAGGAGATTGGAAGAGAGAAATGCTGATTTGATGAGACACCTTGGACCTTAGTTTGCGCTTGATGAAGGGATTTGAACTAGGCACCTTCTCAGACAGAGAACTGAATTGCACACAGAGGCAGATGCCTGTAGAGGGTGCTGGAGACAAAGGCTCCTGTACCATTGTGCCCTGACACAATGAGGCATTGTGGTGGTGAGTGTGTGCACCATAAGTCACTTATAATAAAGATAAAATTTCAATAATTTATTCCTATATAGTTTACTTTTTGAATATTATATATTAATACATTCAAACACAAACCTTTTGTTGTCCACCCCTTCATTTTACATATGATTGGTCTTTTAAAATACTACATTATGTTGATTTTGAAATAAAGTTTCAATATGAAGTTTGTTGAAGAAAATCTCTCTTTTGTTAGTGTAGTGAGGCGGTGTGGCCTCCCTCCGACCTAGAGGGCAAGGTTGAGGTGCCTCCGACTGAGGCACCACTACAGTTAAGAACTAACTTATTTATGAGTATAGAATGTCACCTAATTTTATCTACACAAACTATATATTTTTTATACATATACCAGTTTTGTTGCCTGAGTACACAATTTGAAAAAAGTTAAGCATTCTGTTTTAAATATTTCAGTTTTAAATGCCTTATAGTAGTGGTATTTCAAATGAAATTTTTGCCAGTGAATTTTGCACTGTTTTTGTGCAGAATACTTAAGGTTGTCCATATTCAATAGTATAAAGAATTGTGATGCACAAAAGGTCCACTCCAGTACATAAAAGCCCATTTCGTTTGAAGAACTGCTAGGCAAGCTCATTTATACTGTTACTGTAGGAATAGTGTACACTAAATAAGAAATAGAAAATACAATGGAATTACCAATATCCTACCTCCATCAGTGTCCTGTACAATCTGGCCATTGTCCTCTCAAAATGAAATAGCACATAATGCTCTTAGCCATTTGTACAATGGGGGTGGAGAGTGGGAGGATTCTGCTAGCAATTATCAAGAAAGCTGAAGCATTCAATGTGATTATCCTTATCTTTACCATTATCTTAGTATAATCTTCTACCTTGTGATCTCACTTGTCCTTCCTCTATAGCTTCTAGTGAGGAATTGGCAAATCTCATCAATTTTAATACCTATTATGCCTCTTTCATTCTTGCTTCTATACACACACTCTAGCTTCTGGATTTTTAAAGTCCCAGTAGATCATGTGACATTGATCTCACTAGCCCATTTTCTCTCCTGAACAAACACACAAAACTCACTGGACAATGCTAATCAGCTAGCAGTAAGCCTTTGGACTTTGAATAAAAACGGAAGCCGTTTTCAATGGTCTTGGAATAATGTACTGATAGGGCCTATATCAAACACTGTGTGACAGTATTTTTATATTCGGTGCAGTGGAGTTTGAAAATACGTGTTGTACAGTAACTCCTAACTTAACGTTGTAATTATGTTCCTGAAAAAAGCGACTTCAAGTGAAACTATGTTAAGCGAATCCAATTTCCCCATAAGAATTAATGTAAATAGGAGGGGTTAGGTTCCAGGGCAGCTTCCCCTACTCTGCAAGCACCAGGGGTGAGGGGGCTCAACCCTCAGCCCGCCACTCCACCCCTTCCCCCAAACCCCCACCCTTGACCCACCTCTTCTCCCCCCCCCCACCTCCTTCCCCTTTACTTTACAGGCTGCATCCTCTCCCCTCTACACGCCGCAAGGCAGCTGATTGCCGTAATCGGGAGGCAGGGGAGAGGCGCGCCGAGTCCTCGCTCCTCCCCCCTCCCTCCTGCCCAGGGCAATCAGCTGGCTTGCCGCGTTCAGGAGGCAGGGGAGGGAGGGGGAGCCTGCGGGCCGAGTCCTCGCTCCTCCCTTCTGCCTCCAAAACGCCGCAAGCCAGCTGATTGCCGCCGGCAGGAGGCAGGGGAGGGAACGGGGAGGCGCGCCGCGTCCTCTCTCTTCCCACCTCCCTCCTGCCGGGGCAATCAGCTGGCTTGTGGTGTTTAGGAGGGAGGGGGGAGAAGCGAGGACTCGGCGTTCAGGCTCCCCTTCCCGCCCCCCCTGCCTCCTGCCCAGGGTAATCAGCTGACTTGTGGCGTTCGGGAGGCAGGGGAGGGAGGGGGAGCCTGCGCGCTGAGTCCTTGCTCCTCCCCCCTCCCTCCTGCCTCCAAAATGCCGCACGCCAGCTGATTGCCGCGGGCAGGAGGCGGGGGGAGAAGGGGGAAGGCGCTGATCCGCGGGGTCTGCCGGCGGGCGGGAAGCGCTGGGGAGGGGCGGGGTGTAAGGAGGCTGCCAGCTGTGGAGAAAGCAGGCAGCCAAACAATATAAGAGTGGAGCATTGCACAACTTTAAATGAGTATGTTCCCTAATTGATCAGCAACATAACAACGAAACAACGTTAAGCGGGACAACTTTAAGTGAGGAGTTACTGTAGTAGGTTTGCCCAAAACAAAGTCAGGGTTCAACACCAACATGAGTCAGAACATAAATATACAAATGCAGCCACAGACTCTTTTATGCAAACTGAGATTTTTATCTAACAGACTTATCAGTGAGCCTAGAACAGCTCCCAAAGGGCCTCTGAATGCTGGAATGTGCCAAAGTGTTACAAACCTGTCTCTGGTACTAACAGTCCTTGCTATTGTCCTAACAACTGTGACGTCCACTGCCTAAAGCTTTTTTGTTAAAGTGGTGCTGGCTTCCCACCACTAGAGTGCACTGTTGTGGAGAAGGCAGGAGCCTGTATGGTAACATCTACCCTATCTCTGGTACTCCTCACTACTTCCCTGACCACTGGGGGTTGTGTGGCAGAATGAGAGGAAGCTGGCAACTGCCCCCTGCTCTTAAGCACAGCTGCTTGCAGCACCATTAAATTATCACCATGTGGAATTACAGGGTCTGGGGTGGTATCGAGGAAGGCTTTATCCTCCCACCCCCAATGCACAACACACTCCCAGGGAGGAAGAGAGAACAAGGGGGACTGAGAGGAAGAGGGAGATTGCCTCCTGAAGTGGTTGACAGGCTGATCTCATCCATGTAATCCTACCCTAAAGAACCTGGAGCGGCTGGGAAGGACCCGCTGTCCTCTGTCTGAACATACTGGATGGGGGTAGCAGGTCCAGATTGTGGAGAGTTTGTGGAATGCTGCCTTGGATTGTGAGACCTGATGGTTAAAGTAAGTATCCAAATAGGCTGCTCAGTTGAACCCTAAGCCTTTTGAGGTTCAGGTATTTTTACAGCATCACATATAAGTTTTAATGTGGGGCTGTTGTTTTTTAAGCTCCTGATAATTGTTTCCTATTTGAAAGTAGCCTTAAATTCCCTCCCCCCCCCCCCCCAGTTAGTAGAAGGGTTCCCCGGGCAAATGTTTAAATGCTCTCCATATTTTAGACCATGTTTATAACTTTCCAGTAACTTAAAATACTAATGTCTGAAAAGTCAGGAAATTAGAAGGTTGTATTTTTAAAAATTGCAGCAACAACAAAATGTAGGTACCAGAAAGCATGGAAATGCTAGTTAAGGTTCCAAGTGCAATATTAATTCTGCCCTTTTGTAGCCAATCTCAATTTCCCATATAGCTTTCAGTTACAAATCTCAAAACCACAACTATTGCATTGACTAGGCTAAAAGGGAAAGTTCCTAGACCTAGCCATTTCTCAGATATAAAATGAGAAAAAAAGTTAGGCTTTTCCAAGAACAAAATACAAATCCATTTGGAAGTTGCCTAGCATGATGGCTAGGTTGGTCCACCTTAAATTTTGCGAAGTAATTATTCCCTGGCAGTTGAAAATTTAAACAGAATTTCTGGTGAAAAGGAACTTATTTTTGGTGGAAACTGGTGAGTAGGCCATCATTTATGGCTTTACACTGCAAAATGTATTGCTACTATACCGTGGTTACATAATTAAGAAGAGCAAAGAATAAATGAAGAGCCTGACGAATAATGGTAAATACAACACAGTGATATTTGTTAATTTGATGGTTTATGTTTCTAGAAACCGCTAAAAAAATGATGCTGTTAAATTACTAAAATGCTGCTTGAAAAGGTGTTGCTTAATTCACTGAAGGTTTTATGTTAAAATCTGATCTGAATAGGTAGCCATCGCACTTGGATAATGATTTGCCCTAAGGTATAGGGAGTGGAAAGAGATTAAAGATTTTTTTCCGCTGTCAAAATGTAGATACTGCAATGTAGCTCCAAGTCTCCAGCTAGGAGTTCTGGTTTATAATGTCTATACATTGACAGTTTCTGTGGGAAGCAAGGATATGTGTAGATCACTGTCCATGAAGCTTTGTGCCAACAGTCATGGAGATTAGTTTGTCAGGTTTTTTTTTCTGTTTTCAGAATCAGCATTGTTTTTTGGGGGGAGAAGTATTGTAGATTTTCATTCACAAATAATTCTGTTCATTTAATGAAATCATTGGAAGATAGTTTTGTGTTTCAAAGGATTATGTAAAAATGGGTATTTTTAATGCATGTAAACTTCTGTTTGAGAAAGCCTTACAAAATTGTTGGTTTATACGGATATTCATGTAATGAAGAGTCTGTTTAGAAAATGTACTGTCTCAGAGGAACGAGTTTTAAAAAAATAGGAAAGAAGTGGCCGGCAATTAGCCAGTGACTGAAAAACAACTCAAACAGGACAGTGTTTCAGCCCTTACTCAGGCAAAATTCCCATTGAAACCAATGTACTAAAACCCATAAATAATCATTTAAAAGTAGTCTAGCTTAGCTTTCTTCACATCAATGTAATTTAATCTAGAAACATAGCTCTTTGTTGAATTAATAGAAGCATTTAGTATTTGCCATTAACCCCAAGGCATTTGCAATCTGTTTTCCTTAATTGTTAGTCATCCTATATTATTATTTTTATAATTATTATTTGTATTGCAGTACTTCCTAGAGGTCCCTGTCAAGAATTAGGGCCCCATTATGTATGAACAAATTAAAAGAAAAAAATATGAAAAAGAAAGGGTTGCTAGCCTAAGGTGCACAGAATCTAGGATTATGATAAGATGCAGTAGGTGGAAGAAACATGCAATAAGGTGGGAGAGGGATGAGAGGATTGTAAAATAAGCATATTTTGCATAAATATTTAGTCTTTGCTTGCCACCTGTCTAACCATTATCAGATGGCAATGTTAGTCATCATGACAGAGGGTTAAGGAGGGATTTGAAGGGGAGGGCATGATAGTAGCTTTATAGATTTTGACAAGTGGCTGTATTTACTTTTACATTTTTAAAAATTCCTGCCTCAGTGGAAGTTCTGAGTCAGGACTGTAGAATTAGCTGCTATGGCCCAAATGTTTTGGTGCCCACACTGAACAGTGAGGCTGTGCATGATGGTATATCTCAGGAGGTGAGAAAAAATCCTCAGGCTGCAGTGTGGCAGAGGAGATGCTCGTAGTTGCTACTATAACATTAGGGCTGCACTAGTCCCTATGACGTTGGTCCCCTGAGCCCTTATGTGGGGGAAATGGTCATTGGGTCTGGACAGCAATACATCCATTTGGCCTTTCAACTGCCATGTCTCCAAATGCCTACTGCAAAATGGTACATATGGGGCTCCTTCACAGATGGGTTCTGTGGTGCCTAGAGGCTTCGTGTTACATGTGGGCTCTCTAGATTTGCCCTCCTGTACAACAGAAGTACTTATTTTGCCCAGGCAGGAAGAGGCAGAGTTTGTACCTTTGTGTTCAAAAAGGGAATCAAGCCAACATTGTTACAACCAGTTTTGTGACTTCACTATACAAAACATTCATGCTCTTCTGTATATTTTAGAACAACTGTTGTTAATGGGAGGCTGAAAGAGTTGTTTTGTCTCTTCATTATGTTGTCATCTTTGGAAAAAGTCTCTTAATTTATCATCTGTCACCTTAGGTAACATAAGAGATGGATTATTGTTTAGATTTGTCTACTTAAAAATCAGTGTAATACTATGATGGTTATTCAGACAATATAATCTCAGAATAACTAAATACAATCTGTTACATTTTATATGTGCAATTGAAGTTATAGCATCTGCTTACACTGTCTGTTATTAATATACAATGTGCATCCATGCATGTAGGTATATATGAGAGAACAGTGAAATGTCAATATTAAGATGAGAAGGCAATGGAAACAGATGGCACGTTCACTTAAAAAATGTTCTGTTGTCAACTTTGGTAGAACAAATGCTCTTGATGTACTTTCATTTGTAATATTGTGTGTGTGTGTGTGTGTGTGTATATATATATATATAATGTCATATACACAAAATATTATGTGCTTATACACAAAATATTACAAATGAAAGTATATCAAGAGCATTATATATAAACTAGCCCTGAATATTTGTAATCTGGAGGCTTTATTCACTGAGTGCACTTAAAAAAGAAAGCATCTTCCAAAATTGCATATTATTTTTCTCAGTGATATATATATTTTAAATGAAAAACAAGGATACCATTTTTAATATTCAATATTTTATTTGACAGCTGTACTAAAACCCTTGAATACATTGATCTTCTAGGTGCATATTTAAATGTATATGGCTCAAGATATACATAAACTTCGATCCTTGAATTTGCATGTAATTTATATATGTAAATTTTTAATAGTCGATAAAACTATAGAGATGGTTTTATTAGTTAGGTTTGCTTATTTTTGAAACATGATTTATATGTGCTTGATCCTCAACTTTGTGGCTTCTACTTTCATCCCATGGGGAGCCATTCATCTACAAGTGGCTGCAGGGTCCTGAATCATTTATGCTTATGGAAGGTACAGAAAATTGCAGATTTCGTTTTAGCTTTTCTTATGCCACCACTAACCTGGCCACTTTTCCATATTTCTCTAAGGTACTTATCACCATGGTATCTAAGCAACACAAACATGTTATGAAGAAGCATAAGACTCCAGATAGGTTTTTTTTTTTTCTTTTTGTTCCTCCAAGTGCCAATGTGTGTGTGTTTTGTGTTCAAGGACTCTTTTAAATTAGGGAGGATAAATCCTTCCCCCTTTTTCCATACCTTACTGGGACAGAATTCCTGTAGGGTTTTACTAAACTTTTTTCACCAGTAAAGGAACCTTCCCCATCAGGAGACCTCAGTGAGGTTCTTACAGGTCGAAAGGGCCCCTCCTTTTGAACCCATGGCAACCTGTTCCTTATTTCATCTGTCTATGAAGACCTCTTTCTTGGTTGCAGTTATGTCACTGAGAAGGATTGAGGAAATACAGGCCTCCATGGCAGACCCATCCTATACCATATTCCACCCTGACAAAATATCTCTCAAACCCCACCCAAAATTCCTACCTAAGGTAGTTATGGACTTTCATTTGAACCAAATGATCCACCTACTAATATTTTCCTCCAAATCTCACTCAAATAAAGGAAAAGATATATTCTAGATGTTCAACAAGCATTAGCCTTTTACTTTGGAAGAACTAAACCTTTCAGAACATCCCTGAGGTTCTTTGTAGCAATTGCTGAGGGAATGAAAGGTCAATCAATTTCAGCTCAAAAACTATCTAAGAGGAGTTTGGATTGTATTCAGACCTGATATTCTATGATTCTATGACTAGGGCCCTACCAAATTCATGGTTCATTTTGGTCAATTTCACAGTCATCAGATTTTTAAAATAGTAAATTTCGTGATTTCAGCTATTTAAAACTAAAATTTCATGGTGTTGTAATTGTAGGGGTCTTGACCCAAAAAGGAGTTGGGGGGTAGCAAGGTTATTGTAAGGGGGGGTTGCATTACTGCTACCCCAACTTCTGTGCTGCTGCTGGTGGTGGCGCAGAGCCACTGCCAGCAACAGTGCAGAATTAAGGGTGGCATAGTATGGTATTGCAACCCTTATGTCTGTGCTACTGGTGGCGGGGCGCTCCTTTCAGAGCTGGGTGCCCAGCCAACAGCCGCCGCTCCTTGGCTGCCCAGTTCTGAAGGCATCGCAGAAGTAAGGGTAGCAATACCATGATCCCCCCCAAAATAACTTTGTGACCCTCCCCGCAACACCCTAGGGTCAATATGTCTACAAAACACTATTCCATTAAGGTTGTATGCTTAGAGCTGTACTGCAATCTCTTTTTAACTGGACACTGAGGACCCACCTTCCTAGATCAGGTCACTGCTTTTGAGTGACCAAGAGTGGAATGAACACACACAAAGTGCTTGAACACACAAGCGTGCTTGAAGAAGAAAGACATTACTTACCTGTACGGTAACCGGAGTTGTTCTAACAATATTCTATATATTCATGTTCCATGACCCACTCTCCTTCCCCCTCTACTATAGAGTCCTACACCATCTGGATTTTACAGTGGCAAAGGACCTGAATGATGGTGGGCTGCTCTGCCCTTTATGTCCTCAGTGCAGGGCATGAGGCCACTTATGCATGTGTGGCCCCAATACACACAGCTGGCCAAAAGACTCTAATCCCGAGTTCTTGGGGCACATGCGCACCAAGAGTGGAATGTATATCTCCGAGAACTCCAGTTACTATCCAGGTAAATAACTTTTCTCTACTTGCTCTTGTCCTAACCATTTAAGACATTATTGAATGAAATTTTTAAAAAGGGTTTTAAACACAGGAAAATCTTCAACCTGTTTAGCAGTGACTTTGAAAGTATGTGTACATACAATGGAAAGCGGATATTTCATGGTGAAGAACTGGAAGTATAAAACAAGTTCTTTGGGTACCATCATCCCTGTCCTTGTTCCACCAGACATGGAAAGCATGACCTCTCCTTGCTGTCCTAATCATTCGGGGCTGAACTTCATCTTGCCTTTAATTCTTAGTACCATCTTCCCAACTTCAGCTGGCTGTTTTGGTCTGCTAACAGAGCAACCGAAATGTCTCCTTTTCAGCAGTTCCTGTAAATATAATACTATGAATTGGCAACCAAAGAGTGCTAAAAGAGAAGTAAGTTTGGGCAACCCTTCCCCCCCTCCTCCACTTCTGTCTGCAGTGGTGGAAATCACATTAATCACTTCCTCAAAGTACTGAGATCATATGTAGCCTGAAGAAGAGGATTGCTGAGACTACCTCAGATCTCACTCCTGCATTAGCAATGGAAATTGAAGCCCATGTCACCCTTTGTCTCAATTATTTTCATTATAAATTCTGAAATTGTTTCCATTTACTACTGAAAAAAGTGTAGATGAAAAATCTTTTACAAAGTGATACTAACATCCATGTTAACCTCTAGTTTTGTTACAATCAGTCCTGGTTCTGATTTGAAATAGGGAAAAACAACTTTCCTCAGTAAGTAAGATCTGATATTTGTATACTGTAACACTTCACTCCTGAAAGATTCTAAAAGTGCTTTTTTGATGCACAAATTATTTGCAAGAATCACTTCATCCATCATGGAAGGGTAGGCACTTTTAGACCAAGGCAGTGTGTTTTATTTGATATTGTACAGTACTGGTAGTCAGTACTTGTGTTATGTGCCCACATCTTTTAAAAAAAACCAACAACACCTATTCACTGTGTAACCTTGGGCCAAGTCACTTAATCTCTGTGTTTCATTTTACCATCTGTAACATGGAGTTAATGATACTTAACCACTTTGTAAAATTCTTTGAAATCTATGGATATGAAGGAGTAAGTATTATGAGTAATCACTTTAGAGTGTAGCAAGAGTATAACAGTGCTCAGCAATATCACAATTTAACAGGCAAGAGAAGACCCTCAACGGCTTTTTATAAGCTTAGGACAAAATGTTCTAACTAAAATTAGGCACCTAAATCTATAATTGGGTTTCTAAGTTAGCTGTCTGATTTTCAGAGGAGCTGAGCACCCACATCTTCACGTGTCTTCAGTCGGGTCACTTGTAGATTTCAGGCACTCAGGTTTGTAAATATTGGTCGTAGGACATGTCACAAACAGCACCATATCATCTAAATCCTAATATCTGGTTGACAAAAGTGGTGTGGTGGAGGAGATTCTTGGGATCATCCCCTCCTTCTGATGGCAGAATTTCAACAAGGGAAGTTTTTGTCATGGTAAAGAATGAGAGTTACTTTATTTTAACACGGAACAGCCTGCCTGAATCTTTGCTGCAGATTTAAAGAAACAGTATGCACATCCTCACAGGTTGGATGGTTTCTTTGCCTGTAACGAAGATTACCACTTCCTATGTACATTTTACTCGTCCCTACTAAAGAGATCTCTGGGGCTCTTTAAATATTTCTGAAGAACAATATTTGTGTTTGCACCAAATAGCATTTTCCAAACATCTCCAGAGGATACCCAGGATTACCCAGTCCCTCACTCCCCTTCTCTGCACCACCCACTCTCCTTCTATATGGGATTTTTCACATGCTAAGAGGGGGGAATTCTGTAGGATTCCCTTGTTGAAAACACGGGCAGCTCACCACTGATTGGTAGTTTGTACCCTTGTGCCTGGAAGCCAGGAATTCCTGAGTTCCAGATGTCATCTCTGCCAGTGATCTGCTGTTTGCTTGGGCATAGCACCTTAACCTTTCTGTCTGTTTTTATATCTATAAAATTGGGATAATAATGTTTGTGGACTTCAACACCTAGCACAATGTTGACCCTAGATAAATAATAGCTCACAGGAGTGTTGAGATGATTAATAATTAAACTCTTGTACAGTGCTCTGAAGATGTGGAGACAGATTTAACTCTGGGATATGCCAACAGAAACAGGATCCCCAGCACTAGAAAGACTGCCTGGAGGAAGGTGCCTATGGCCCCTGCTCCCCTGGGAAGCTTGCAGCTGGCTAGTGGAAGTTTTAAATCTGTAGCCTGGATACTATTGTCTAGGGAAGGGGCAGAACCTTGTGCAGAAACAGCACACGCTAATTCACAGATACTCAGGACAGCTTTTTGCTGTGGTTGCAATTTTATTCTGACACCACCTCCTCCTTAGGTTTGAGCAATGGAGACAATCCTTGACCCACAGCTATACACACCAAGGCAGGAGGTGTAGGTTGGATCCCTTGGTGCAGAATCAATGTATATAAAAATTCCTTTCCATGTATAATATAAAATTTCCTGTCACTTTGCTTTGATTTTCAGGAGTCTAACATGGAAGCTCCAATGTCATTTCCTTATAGCACTCAAAGGACTTAAAATATTATAGAAAGTAGAATACTGAAGCATTGAGCCATTGGATAAATCTAAATGAAATGACAGGTCATCTTCATCTAAAGTTAAATAGTTGAGGAAAAGGCTCTTTGTGCATAATATGTGTGTAACAAATTCTTAATATCTTTTGAGGTCTGTGACTAATATTATGACAGACTACTCAAAACTGTTTCTGAAAGCCATTTCCAAGTTAATATTATTCCAATTGATTTTCATCATCTCTGGAAGTTTTTCTTTTCAAAAAGATCAATTGCATCTGTTCTACCTTTAATTAAAAAAAACAAAACAAAAAACAAGCATCACGTCAAAGGCAGACATTTACCGAGGCATAAATTAGTTCCCTAACACAGAACACTACTCAATGGCACTTCTAATCCTGGTTTAGAAAAGCAGAGCCGCTCTGAAAAAACAAGTTTGTATGATCCTGCTAGTCTTTCTGTGTTCTCAATCCTTTTTATTCTCTGACTGGTTTAAAACTAGGGTCCCACAGAAATTCCTGATCAGATATCTGGTACTAATTTTGATGTTATCAAGACAAATGCACTTGGTAATTGGACTTTTCAATTGAGTTTCTCAGTTATTTTTATTTCCTGTTATTGCTTAATTTAAAGTGATGAGCACCAGATATACGTAGAAGCAAATCAACCTTATTATTTGCAAGTTACCAAGCAACTGTGGGGCCCTGCAAAGGGTGGAGCCTACCATTCTGGTCCCAGGGCTGGAATCAGTCTCCCCCTACCATGGCATATCCAGAGGGAGGGGAAAAAGGCTGGCACAGATTTCCAGATCTGATGTTGAACTGCAAAGCCCCCAGTAGAACAGGGCTCTGAGTGGCCTTGTGCTTCACTTGTGTCTAAGGCTGATCCCGTAGACAGTCAGCTTCTTCCTGTATTCAGAATGTTGTTCTTTACATTCTTCAGGATTTCCAAAATTAACTGTGTTGACAGAGGAGGGGAAGTTGCAGGAGGATAAGAAGGAAACCATCAAATGTTTTTTAATATGTTGTATTTTGATTTTGGGCCTCCAATTAGCAAATGCACAAGCAAGTCCAGTGTCACCCAAAATAATTAAAAGAAAATGGCTCTGAGAATATGATTGTAAACCAGGGGTCGGCAACCTTTCAGAAGTGGTGTGCCGAGTCTTCATTTATTCACTTTAATTTAAGGTTTCGCGTGCCGGTAATATATTTTAACATTTTTTAGAAGGTCTCCCTCTATAAGTCTATATTATATAATTAAACTATTGTTGTATGTAAAGTAAACAAGCTTTTCAAAATGTTTAAGAAGCTTCATTTAAAATTAAATTAAAATGCTGATCTTACGCTGCCAGCCTGCTCAGCCCGCTTCCAGCCTGGGGTTCTGTTCACCTAGGCCGGCAGCGGGCTGAGCGGGGCCTGCGGCCGGGACGCCAGCTGGCAAGGGGCCGGCAGCCGGGACCCCAGACCTGAGACGGGGTTCAGGGGTCAGGGCAGAGGGCTGAGTGTGTGTGTGTGGGGGAGGGTCAGGGCAGAGGACTGGGGGTGTGTGGGGGGTGCAGGGCAGAAGGCTGGGTGTGTGTGGGGGGGCTCAGGGGTGAGGGCAGAGGGCGGTGGGGGGGTTCAGTGGTCAGGGCAGAGGGCTGGGATGCTCAGCTCGTGGGGGTGCTCCCAGCCCCCTGCCCTGAGTGGCTCAAGGCAGGGGGCTGGAAGGGATATGCCTTGTTCCACTCCCTTCCCCAAGGCCCCATCCCTACCTCTTCTCTGCCTCCTCTATGGAGCAGCGAGCACGCTGCCATTTCTCCCCCTCGCAAGGGCCATCAGCTGATCGGCACAGGGAAGGAGAGGAGGAGGGGCAGGAAAGCACCATGCTGGGGGAAGAAGCGGGGGAGGGGGGAAGCTTGGCTGCCACAGGACTAAGCTTCTGCCTCCTGCCCCTGCAGGGGAGAGTGGTGGGCGGGGGGGCTGAGTGGGGCTGGGGGCCGGGACCGCGGCAGGCAGCAGCGTGCCACTCAAAATCAGCTTGCGTGCCGTAGGTTGCCGACCCCTATTGTAAACTCTGGGTTTGCTAAGATATGTCTGCTTAGAATATTTGTCTGAAATGTTTTTGTGCTGATCCTGTTTGAAGGCCCACTACTGAGATAAGAATTACTGTAAATACCTCTTGTGTGGCATCCTGGAACTATGCAGCCTGTCATCTGGAGATTGTCAACCTCAGAAGAGCTGGCTAAGAAACTTTTCTTTGTTCTGGTAGATGCCTGGAAATATTGATAAGAAGTCTTTTTCATATGAGATTTCCAGTAATTCTTGGTTTTTTCCAGGCAGGAAAAGCAATCACAACACCTTTTATTCTGAGTTATTTATTAAACACCAATAATGTGCTTGGTGCTGTACAAGACAAAAATACTAAGACATTCCCTGTGTTATGGTGTAGAAAACAAAGAGAAGATACACAGAGCTCCAGAAAGAGGGGTTACTTTATTTTCCCTCATCTCAATATAACATTTTGCAATTTTTTTATTTTCACTCAGGAAGAAATGAGAATTTAGGAGCCATTTGAATGAGGAACAGGCAGGCTCTGGTGCTCTTGAGTCTGAGAGATGGTTCCATGCATAGCAGGGAGCATGAAAGAAGGCACAAACCTGGGAGCAGAGAAGCTTTTCTTACTATATACTTTCACTTCCATTTCTGGAAGAGTTAAAATTAAAATAAAAGCACCAAAAAAGTAGCAACGACTTTTTTAAATATCAGAAAGATTTCAATTTCATTGGGGTTCTTATTTCAGTTCTTATTTTATTCAAGCCAGTTTGTCCATCTTCCTCGCCAAAAAGGAAACTCCAGATTTAGAGGAGACGTAGGATGCTTGGTCTTGTCCTCTTGTGAAGCCACACATAGTTTCTGAGTGTTATAATGCTCCATGTTCATGGAAATTTCCTTTGTGTTACTCAGTAGATCAGTGGTTCTCAAACTTGGGCCGCCGCTTGTTCAGGGAAAGCCCCTGGCGGGCCGGGCCGGTTTGTTTACCTGCCGTGTCCGCAGATTCGGCCGATCGTGGCTCCCACTGGCCGCGGTTCGCCGCTCCAGGTCAATGGGGGCTGCAGGAAGCGGTGCTGCAGCCCCCATTGGCATGGAGCGGCGAACCACGGCCAGTGGGAGCTGCGATCGGCCAAACCTGCGGACGCGGCAGGTAAACAAACCGGCCTGGCCCGCCAGGGGCTTTCCCTGAACAAGCGGCGGCCCAAGTTTTTGGAAAGTGTAGGGGACAATTTCCTGGTGCACGTGCTGGAGGAACCAACTGGGGCAGAGCTCTTCTAGACCTGCTGCTCACAAACCGGGAAGAATTAGTAGGGGAAGGAAAAGTGGATGGGAACCTGGGAGGCAGTGACCATGAGATGGTCGAGTTCAGGATCCTGACACAAGGAAGAAAGGAGAGCAGCAGAATATGGACCCTGGACTTCAGAAAAGCAGACTTGACTCCCTCAGGGAACTGATGGGCAGGATCCCCTGGGAGAATAACATGAGGGGGAAAGGAGTCCAAGAGAGCTGGCTGTATTTTAAAAAATCCTTACTGAGGTTGCAGGAAAAAAACATCCCGATGTGTAGAAAGAGCAGTAAATATGGCAGGCTTAACAGTGAAATCCTTGCTGATCTTAAACGCAAAAAAAGAAGCTTACAAGAAGTGGAAGATTGGACAAATGACCAGGGAGGAGTATAAAAATATTGCTCAGGCATGCAGGAGTGAAATCGGAAAGGCCAAATCACACTTGGAGTTGCAGCTAGCAAGAGATGTTAAGAGTAACAAAAAGGGTTTCTTCAGGTATGTTAACAACAAGAAGTAAGTCAAGGAAAGTGTGGTCCCCTTACTGAATGAGAGAGGCAATCTAGTGACAGAGGATGTGGAAAAAGCTAATGTACTCAATGCTTTTTTTGCCTCTGTCTTCACAGACAAGGTCAGCTCCCAGACTGCTGCACTGGGCAGCACAGTATGGGGAGGAGGTGACCAGCCCTCTGTGGAGAAAGAAGTGGTTCGGGACTATTTAGAAAAACTGGACGAGCACAAGTCCATGGGGCCGGATGCGCTGCATCCGAGGGTGCTAAAGGAGTTGGCGGATGTGATTGCAGAGCCATTGGCCATTATCTTTGAAAACTCGTGGTGATCGAGGGAGGTCCCGGATGACTGGAAAAAGGCTAAGGTAGTGCCCATCTTTAAAAAAGGGAAGAAGGAGGATCCGGGGAACTACAGGCCAGTCAGCCTCACCTCAGTCCCTGGAAAAAATCATGGAGCAGGTCCTCAAGGAATCAATTCTGAAGCACTTAGAGGAGAGGAAAGTGATCAGGAACAGTCAGCATGGATTCACCAAGGGCAAGTCATGCCTGACTAACCTAATTGCCTTCTATGAGGAGATAACTGGGTCTGTGGATGAGGGAAAAGCAGTGGCTGTGTTATTCCTTGATTTTATCAAAAGCTTTTGTTACGGTCTCCCACAGTATTCTTGCCAGCAAGTTAAAGAAGTATGGGCTGGATGAATGGACTATAAGATGGATAGAAAGCTGGCTAGATCGTCGGGCTCAACGGGTAGTGATCAATGGCTCCATGTCTAGTTGGCAGCCAGTTTCAAGCAGAGTGCCCCAAGGATCGGTCCTGGGGCCGGTTTTGTTCAATATCTTCATTAATCTGGAGGATGGCGTGGACTGCACTCTCAGCAAGTTTGCAGATGACACTAAACTGTGAGGAGTGGTAGATACGCTGGAGGGTAGGGATAGGATACAGAGGGACCTAGACAAATTAGAGGATTGGGCCAAAAGAAACCTGATGAGGTTCAAGAAGAACAAGTGCAGAGTCCTGCACTTAGGACGGAAGAATCCCATTCACTGTTACAGACTAGGGACCGAATGGCTAGGAAGCAGTTCTGCAGAAAAGGACCTAGGGGTTACGGTGGATGAGAAGCTGGATATGAGTCAACAGTGTGCCCTTGTTGCCAAGAAGGCTAACGGCATTTTGGGCTGTATAAGTAGGGGCGTTGCCAGGAGATCGAGGGATGTGATCGTTCCCCTCTATTCGACATTGGTGAGGCCTCATCTGGAGTACTGTGTCCAGTTTTGGGCCCCACACTATAAGAAGGATGTGGAAAAATTGGAAAGAGTCCAGCGGAGGGCAACAAAAATGATTAGGGGGCTAGAGCACATGACTTATGAGGAGAGGCTGAGGGAACTGGGATTGTTTAGTCTGCAGAAGAGAAGCATGAGGGGGGATTTGATAGCTGCTTTCAACTACCTGAAAGGGGGTTCCAAAGAAGATGGATCTAGACTGTTCTCAGTGGTACCAGATGACAGAACAAGGAGTAATGGTCTCAAGTTGCAGTGGGGGAGGTTTAGGTTGGATATTAGGAAAAACTTTTTCACTAGGAGGGTGGTGAAGCACTGGAATGGGTTACCTAGGGAGGTGGTGTAATCTCCTTCCTTAGAGGTTTTTAAGGTCAGGCTTGACAAAGCCCTAGCTGGGATGATTTAGTTGGGAATTGGTCCTGCTTTGAGCAGGGGGTTGGACTAGATGACCTCCGGAGGTCCCTTCCAACCCTGATATTCTATGATTCTAAGTTTGAGAACCACTGCAGTAGATTACCTTCTAACCTGACTATTGAGTTTATTTTCTTTTCTGGACAGATGATGTACAGTAACCCTACTCCCAACATCCTGGGAAATAGTAAAAAGTTGTGCCAGTGGTTGCTAGCAAGGAAATGTCAAGACGATTAAAAAAAGCTCATATAAGCTGCAATACAATTTCATCCTGATATGAGGCAATTTGGAAGCACTTTGTGGAATTTAAAATGATGATGGGGTATAAGTGCATCCCACATACCAGTATATGTCTTTGAACATGGTATGTTTCACACTGTGTGAAATATGTATTGTGACAAAGTTCCTCCTCTATCTTGGTGGGTCCTGCGCTTATTGGCGGATTTTCTTGCCTCAGAGATTCACCATGTGGGTTGGGGAACAGCCCAGAGACCTTCCCCTCTGGAAGAACCCACAGTCCAGGTCAATTGGGAGGTTTGGGGGGGAACCCGGGCCCGCCCTCTACTCTGGGTTCCAGCCCAGGGCCCCGTGGACTGCAGCTGTCTATAGTGCCTCCTGTAACAGCTGCATGACAGCTACAACTCCCTGGGCTACTTCCCCATGGCCTCCTCCAAACACCTTCCTTATTCTCACCACAGGACCTTCCTCCTGGTGTCTGATAACGCTTGTGCTCCTCAGTCCTCCAGCAGCACACCCTCTCACTCTCAGCTCCTTGCGCCTCTTGCTCCCAGCTCCTCACACTTGCACCATAAACTGAAATGAGCTCCTTTTTAAAACCCAGGTGCCCTGATTAGCCTGCCTTAATTGATTCTAGCAGCTTCTTCTTAATTGGCTCCAGGTGTCCTAATTAGCCTGCCTGCCTTAACTGGTTCTAGCAGTTTCCTGATTACTCTAGTGCAGCCCCTGCTCTGGTCACTCAGGGAACAGAAAACTACTCATCCAGTGACCAGTATATTTGCCCTCTACCAGACTCCTGTACCCCACTGGTCTGGGTCTGTCACATATCCCTCCCCCCTGCTCAACGCCAAGGGGTTGGGCAGCTTGGGACGCCAGACAGTGCACACGTGACAAGCCATCGGCGTTGCCATGACGGCTCCCTGCTCTGTGTTGCACACGGAACTGGAAAGGTTGGAGGGATAAGAACCATCTGGTTACCCTTGTGTTCTTCTCCTTGTTCCGCTGCATCCATTGAAGAGGGGCATGGTCGGTCACGAGGACAAATCTGCGCCCGAGCAGGTAGTAGCGCAATGTTTCCATGGCCCATTTTACAGCGAGGCATTCTCTCTCCAGCACTGCATATTTTTGTTCCCTTGGAAGGAGTTTCCGACTGAGGTATAGAATTGGGTGTTCCTCCTCCCCGACCATCTGTGATAGAACGGCCCCCAACCCTACTTCCGATGCATCCGTCTGCAGGATAAACTCCTTGCTGAAATCAGGGGCTATCAGTACGGGGTTACTGCAGAGGGCAGTCCGTAGGTCTGTGAATGCTTCCTCTGCTGCGTCAGACCATCTCACCAGATCAGGTCCACGGGCTTTCACTAGGTCTGTCAGGGGGCTTGCCCTTGTGGCAAAGTGGGGGATAAATCGTCGGTAATACCCCACCACACCTAGGAACGCCCGGACTTGTTTCTTGCGACTTGGTCGGGGCCAATTTTGGATGGCCTCTAACTTGTTCACTTAGGGTTTTACCAGACCTTTTCCCACAATGTAGCCAAGATATTTGGCCTCTGTAAACCCTACAGCGCACTTGGCAGGGTTTGCTGTAAGGCCAGCTCGCCTGAAGGTATCGAGGACTGCCTCCACCTTCTCCAGGTGGGTTTCCCAGTCTGGGGTATGAATGACCACATCGTCCAAGTAGGTAGCAGCATAACTATTATGCGGGCGTAATAGCTTGTCCATGAGGTGCTGGAAGGTAGCTGGGGCCCCATGTAGTCCAAAAGGGAGGACAGTATATTGAAAAAGACCCTCTGGTGCAGAGAACGCAGTCTTTTCCTTTGCGTCTTCTGCAAGGGGAATCTGCCAGTACCCCTTTGTCAAGTCTAGGGTAGTCAAGTACCGGGCATTACCCAGACGGTCCACTAGCTCATCTATGCGAGGTATGGGGTACGCGTCGAACTGGGATACTTCGTTTAGTCACCGGAAGTCGTTGCAAAATCTTGTGGTGCCATCAGGTTTGGGCACCAGCACGATTGGGCTGGACCACTGACTGTGGGATTCTTCGATGATCCCCAACTCCAGCATTTTTTTACGTGTGCTTTTATCTCCTCCCTTTTTGCCGTTGGCACCCGATAGGGCCTCATTGTTACTCTGGCCCCAGGGTTCGTGACGAGGTGGTGATATGTCTCGGTTGTTCGATCCGGTTTTGTCGAGAACACATCTTGGTTCCGGAAGATCATCTCAGACACCTCATTCTTCTGGTCTGGTGTTAAATCGGGAGACACTCTCATCTGTTTGGAAGGCTTGTTTTCCTGGGTTAGGTCTTTTTGGACCGTTGTGCATGCCTCTTGTGCATGCCAGGGTTTCAGAAGGTTAACGTGATAAATCTGTTCTTGTTTTCTGCGTCCTGGCTGCTGCACCTTGTAGGTTACTTCCCCCACGGGTTCAACCACCTCATAGGGCCCCTGCCATTGGGCCAGAAGCTTGCTTTCTGCCATGGGTACCAACACCATAACCCATCCCCTGGTTGGAACTGTCGTACTTTTGCCTGGCGATTGTAATGGGTTCGCTGGGCCTCCTGTGCCTTCTCCAAATGTTCCCATACAATAGGGGTAACCCGGGCTATCCGGTCTCGGATCTGCATTACATGCTCTATTATATTTCTCCCTTCATTGGGTTCCTCTTCCCAGATCTCTTTGGCCATATCTAGTATGCCACGGGGGTGACGCCCGTATAATAACTCGAAGGGGGAAAACCCAGTTGAGGCCTGAGGTACCTCCCGGATAGCGAACATAAGGTAGGTAGTAGGGTGTCCCAATCCTTCCCGTCCCAACTTACCACCTTCCTTATCATAGCCTTGAGGGTTCGGTTAAACCTTTCTACCAACCCATCAGTCTGCGGATGGTAGACCGAAGTTCTCAGGGTATGTATATGGAGCAGCGTACAGAGGTCCTTCATTAGCTTCGACATAAATGGGGTTCCTTGGTCAGTTAATATCTCCTTCGGTAGCCCCATTCAGGCAAAGATCCCCACCAGCTCTTTGGCTATAGTTTTAGAGGCCGTGTTCCGCAGGGGGACAGCTTCTGGGTAGCGAGTAGCATAGTCCAAAACAACAAGTATATATTGGTGGCCCCGAGCCATCTTCTCCAGGGGTCCCACTAGGTCCATGGCTATTCGCTCGAAGGGGACCTCTATGATGAGAAGGGGTACTAAAGGTGCCCTCAAGTGGGGACGGGGACTGTGCAGCTGACACTCCGGGCAGGAGGCACAGTACCTCCACTTCTTCATGTACTCCGGGCCAGAAAAACCGTCGTAGGACTCGTGCCAGGGTCTTCTCTACCCCCAAATGCCCCCCAAAAAGATGACTATGAGCAAGACTTAATACAGCGTTCTGGTGTTTTTGAGGTACTAGGATCTGCTGTACCTTCTGCCCCTGTACTGGTTCAACCCGGTATAAGAGATCCTTCTTCATTATGAAGTAGGGTCCTGGTCCCTGGGTTTTCCCTTCCACAGGGACCCCATCTATTTCAGTCACCTCCTTCCTAATGTTGTCATACCTTGGTCTTCTGCCTGGTCCCGTCCAAAATTTCCTCTCCCGGGGCTAATCTGCCCAAGATCTAGGGGCCCAGTCTCTGTTGCCTCTACTGGTTCAGAAGCATTAGGGTGGGGGTCAGACTCAGGTGCTTCTCCCTCCTGCGTGGCCTCCTTTTCAGCTGCGCGGGTCCGCCTACCTACAAGAGCGACTCTCTGGCTTTGGGTCAGTATTCGGGTTCCCAAGGCCTTAGCTGCCCTTCTTTCCCTTTTTGTCTTTCTACCATGTCTGGGAGTGGAGAACAAATCTGGGGATATTTCAGAGAAGATTGGGGGTTGACAGTCTGCTGTGGATGCCTCACCAATTTTAGGGTCCCCATCTTTCTCCAATCCCCCTACTGGGAGTAAGTTTCCAAACCCTGGGAAATCCCTCCCTATGAGCACCGGGTATGGGAGTTTAGGAACTACACCTGCTGCTACCTCAGTAGTGTTCCCTTGGATCTCGATTTTTACTGGGATGGTGGGGTAGTAACTAACTGTCCCATGGACACATGTTATCCCCGTACGTTTAGCCTGCAGCAGCTGACTATGCTTCACGAGCTTCCCTGAGATAAGTGTGATAGCACTCCCCGAATCAACCAATGCCATGGTCTCTACCCCATTTAGTTTCACTGGTCTGGTATACATATGTGGGGTTAGTGAGACCCCCACAAGGTGGATTAGGGAGCATGGATCTGCCCAGTTCCCCAGGTGACACTGCATAGGCTCCTCAGCATTGGGACACTGTGCAGCTATGTGTCCCCACTTCCCACAGGCATAACATCTGTATGGAGCCCTAGGCATTCCCCGGTCTCTTGGTTTGGGCAGTCTAGCACCATGATCCTCTTCTCCCTCAGTGCTCCGACTCTGTGTGGCCTCTGATGGGCCTTCAGCCTCTCTCTTTTTCCACCTGGGCCCTCCTGGTGGCCCAGTCACCCGAACTTTAGGGCTTGGTGCTGCTAGTTTAACCCGGGGTGCCTCTTCCTTAACTGTTCGGGTCAGCTCCCTCGCTGTCCTTCGCCTCTCTACCAGGGCGACCACCTCGTCATAGGTGGAGGGTTCGTTCTGGCTTACCCAGGCACAAAGGTCTGGTGGTAGTCCCCTCATGTATCGGTCGATGACCAGAACCGCTAGTATCTCTTCCGGACTCCGGGTCTCTGTTTGCAACCACTTTCATGCGAGATGGATGAGGTCATACAATTGGGACCGCGGGGTTTTGTCTTCCTGGTACCTCCAACTGTGATACTGCTGGGCCCGCACTGCTGTCGTTACCCCAGATCTGGCCAGGATCTCTGCTTTCAGCTGGGGGTAGTCTGCTGCAGCCTCTTCAGGCAGATCATGGTAGGCCTTCTGGGCCTCCCCACACAGGAATGGGGCAAGGATGCCAGACCACTGATCTCGAGGCCAGGCCTCCCGTAGGGCTGTCCTCTCAAAGGCCAGAAGGTATGTGGCCATCCTCAAAGGCCATCCTCCCGTGTCATTTTCTGCAGCCAATGGCTGGCCCGTATGAGCCGCGTCCCATCATGGCTGCGATTCAGCTCTGTAAGGGACTTTACCTGGTTTACCAGTTCCCGCAACATAGCTCGGTCTTGAGCAGCCTGGTCCATCAGCAGGCGATTAGTCTCTTGCTGCAGCCGCACTGCCTCCTGTTGGGCGGCTGCCTGGACACGAGTAGCCTCCTGCTGGGCCGCCGTAGCTTGTATCAGTGCCTGCACTACATCATCCATTGTGGTGGGAAAAAAATAAACCCTCTCTTTTTTTTTTTTTTTTTAAATCACCCTCCTTCTTCCACCACGCTGTGCACCCCAAGATCCCACCTCTAACACCAGTGTGACAAAGTTCCTCCTCTATCTTGGTGGGTCCTGCGCTTATTGGCGGATTTTCTTGCCTCAGAGATTCACCATGTGGGTTGGGGAACAGCCCAGAGACCTTCCCCTCTGGAAGAACCCACAGTCCAGGTCAATTGGGAGGTTTGGGGGGAACCCGGGCCTGCCCTCTACTCCGGGTTCCAGCCCAGGGCCCTGTGGACTGCAGCTGTCTATAGTGCCTACTGTAACAGCTGCATGACAGCTACAACTCCCTGAGCTACTTCCCCATGGCCTCCTCCAAACACCTTCCTTATTCTCACCATAGGACCATCCTCTTGGTGTCTGATAACGCTTGTGCGCCTCAGTCCTCCAGCAGCACACCCTCTCAGCTCCTTGCGCCTCTTGCTCCCAGCTCCTCACACTCGGACCACAAACTGAAGTGAGCTCATTTTTAAAACCCAGGTGCCCTGATTAGCCTGCCTTAATTGATTCTAGAAGCTTCTTCTTAATTGGCTCCAGGTGTCCTAATTAGCCTGCCTGCCTTAACTGGTTCTAGCAGTTTCCTGATTACTCTAGTGCAGCCCCTGCTCTGGTCACTTAGGGAACAGAAAACTACTCATCCAGTGACCAGGGTATTTGCCCTCTACCAGACTCCTGTACCCCACTGGTCTGGGTCTGTCACAGTATGTATCACCTAACTATATATATGAAATGTAATTGTAATCTCTTAACAGAAGTGAGAAATGTCTATTTATTTCTTATGTAACTATAATGTTCTGTTCATTATACCTGAGCTCAGTGTTGCTGGTTATATGTCCAAGTGCAATATTGCTTAAAATGAAATAATGATTTTTCCAAATAGAACAAACAGCAATGTACATTGGTTTTTACTGGCTGAGTAACTGAAACCATTTTATTTTCTGTTGGGTGTCTTTGTCTTTGCTATTGTGTTGGTTTAAAAAACACCAGGACTTCAGAGTAATAAATTGCTCTTACATTTTAAACGAATACTCTTAAGACATTGGGCCACATTCACCCATGTGGTAACTGCATTGAATTCAGTAGGTTTACCAGGTTCAATTTGGCTCATTGTGTCTAGCTTTGTAAAGCACCATGTGTTTATACACTTAACAGATAAGTCTCTCTTTGCAGGTCAAGAAGAGATTACACTGTCCTCTGAACAGCTCCAGCAGCGAAAAGAAAATTTCATTGCAGTGAAACCCGTAAAGTGCTTTCACTGTATATAAGTAAAATAAAGGAAAACTGTACACATTTTTCTTTCACGGAAAAGAAATACTACATTTTAAACTACTTTTATAGGTCCCTTAGTTTTCATCATCTTACAGAGCACTAGTCAAACATGAGTAGGAAAACTATTTCTAAACTGAAGGACTAGCATACCTGTCTCTGAGGAGAAGTGAGGAAAGGGTTATAGAGTGAGTGTGTGTTGGTCATGAAGTTAGGGATAGATTTTTTTGGTTTTTTGTTGTTGTTGCTTTTCACCTTCCTCTCTGCTTTTCCACCCTCCACCCTCTCTCTCTCTCTCTCTCTCTCAGAATTGAACAACGGGGCAGGTTTCAGTGATGGAGTTGCTTGTAAATTCTTAGAAAATGCATTCTGCACTCAGTAAGTGCTGTGAGTTTGGGGAAGATAGACTATATTTTTCACACATAACACAGAGGTTGAATCCCTGTATGAAGTGCAAAATGGAACGGAACCTCAGTTTTGAAATCATGACTGGCAACCTTCATAGTAAAAGGCAAGGAGGAAGGAAGCTGGGTTGTTTTTGCAGCATCAGCCCTGCTTTATATTTTCTACTCTGTTCCTGCAGAAGTTTTCCACATCTTACCCTGATGTGTAGCTCCCTTCTTTCTACCTGTGTAGTCTGTCTATGTCTGAGATTTTCTGTTCTAAGTTTTCTGTGGTTTTGTTGTGTACTTTCTCTCAGCTTTTTCTTTATTCATTAGTCTCTTTCTCTGTTTGCAGCCTGTCACTCCCTGCCCTTCCCCAGTATGCTTTCTCTCCTCCTGCTTGAATGTTTTTCGCCCAAGACTACCCCAGGGCCTGTCTGGTCCAAAGAAGAGTGGCAGGGCTGGGCTGAACAGAAAATGCATTCTCACAAGCATCTTTTTTTTTTTTTTTTTAAATAAAGGCCCCAGTCACTGGGACTGTAGATCATAGAATATCAGGGTTGGAAGGGACCTCAGGAGGTCATCTAGTCCAACCCACTGACAGATATTTACCCCAGTTCCTTAAATGGCCCCCTCAAGGATTGAACTCACAATCCTGGGTTTAGCAGGCCAATACTCAAACCACTGAGCTATCCCTCCTCCATCTTGTAGCTTCATGTCTTGACTGTCACTTCTGCTCCCAATTGGTTAGCTGAGATGTGGCATATAGGAGGAAGGAGGGAATCTTATGCATTGCTATGGGGGTCCAGCATGCACTATGTCCAAGGAGTCTACTGAAACTTGACAAAACCATGGTTTCCCTAGGACTGTCTATCTTTTGGGGAATGACCTTTAAAACCAGGGCAGTCATGTTAAAAATAACATTGTCCCTCACCCCTGCTCTTGGAAAGCTAACTGATTAGATTTTTCTTTGTCCACATAACCTTGCTATACAACTGTCACCAAGAAAATAACTGTCACTCCACTTAATAGGCAGCAGGTTTAAAACTAATAAAAGGAAGCGATACTTCACACAATGCACAGTCACCCTGTGGAACTCATTGTTAAGGGATGCTGTAAAGGCCCAAAAGTATAAATGGGTTCAAAAGAGGATTAGATAAATTCATGGAGGATAAATCCATTAATGGCTGTTAGCTAAAATGGTCAGGGATGCAACTCCATGCTTCAGGTGTCACTAAACTTCCAATTGCCAGAAGCTGGGACTGGCCACTGTCAGAGACAGGCTACTGGGTTATTTGGACCACTGTTCTGATTCGGTATGGCCGTTCTTTAGTATGTCAGTTGTTAGTAAATTACTGCATGCGACTGGGTTTCTGCATTTAAATGACTAACCAAGTAGCGTAATCCAAAATGTAGCTACATTTCAGTCAATAAATGCATCACAAAAACTGTGACTGAAACAGCTGCACTTCCTGCTGGAAAGAACAAAGGAAGCAGTTGGATGCACTTGCCAACAATCTCAATTTTCTTAGTGCCCTTGTTGTCTGTGGTGTATCATGGCTCCTCTCTCTGTCTTGGGCAGCTGGGAGTGAAATGAAACATTTTGGTTATTGTTGTTAGGGTCCACTGCTCCAAATATAGCTGAACTGCCAAAGGCTGCTTCTGTTCCTGCTCCTCTTACTAGCTGCTTTACTCCTCCTGTGCTTCAGGGTACATCAACACAGGAGCTGGAGGGTATAATTTCCAGCGCAAGGAGACATACCTGTGCTAGGTCTGACCAAGTTAGCGTGCTATAAATAGAAGTAGCCAGAGCACTACAAGCAGTGGAAAAGGCTAGTCGCCTTGAGTATGGTCCTGTCCAAGACTCTACATATGTAGGAGGCGCAGCTAGCCTGTAGTGCCGCTGGGTCTACACTTCTGTTTTTAGCACGCTAGCTCAATCAGAGCTAGTGCAGATATGTTTCTTCGAACTGGAAATTACACATTCCAGCTGCAGTGTAAGTGTACCCTCATAGGCCGGCACTAGGGAGAGAAGGGAAATAGACTCACTTGCTCTAAGCAGGGGGAGCAAAATTAGCCCTGTTCAGGGAAGAAGAGAGAGTACTGGGGGAGAAAAGGAGAGCTCTACTGGAGGCACCTGTGGAATGGGACAGAAAAGGTGGTGTCCTAGAAGAGAGGAAAGGGTGGTGTGTGGAGCAGCTGTAACTGTTGTGTAAAGGTACCAGGTGTGGCTACAGAGGCCAAAGGTCATCCTCTATCTTGGAAGATGAGACTCTGAGCTACAGAGAAGTGCAGACAGCAGGCTCTGGTTACTATGTTCTGTGATATTAAATGCAAATTCAATTGCTAAATATAAACTCTCCATGCCTTACTGAGAAGAGCAATGTAGAGGAGGAGGAGGATTCTGCAGGTGGAAAGGAGAAGCCTGATGTGGGTGGGGGAAGAAGTGTGGTACAGGAAGAGGAGCAGACCTGCCATCTGATCCCTGGGACATGGAGATGCAAGTGACCCTATTGTATTGATGTTCCCAATCTCACTGTAGTGAAGAAGCACCTGCCCAGGCCTCCTCACAAGAAGAGGCAGCTAGGAGCCAAGATTTGTTCAGTGGAGAACAGTGGTTGTATGGGAAAGGGTTCTGGGGCCTAGAGGCTGTTTTAAACTTTGCTTAGCTGGGTAACATTTCAGCTGGGTATAGCCAAAACACCTTGCACTCTGGCCACAGCCCCATTTCCTCCTTGATGTGCCCCTATGCTGGGGACTGTATCAGCTCTAAACTTGTTTGGGACTCCCCAACCTGTGGAAGTGTAACCAGTTTACACTCCCTTTGCTCCTCTGGATGGCTGCAAAGAAAGCAGAACGAGGACCAGATGGACCTATAGAATTTACTAGAGGATGATAGAATTTTTAAGCCACCTGTTGAATTTTATAGCAGGACTATACTTTTTTCTTAAATGGGACACTGATATCTTGAAATCTAGTCACATTCAAAACATTGACTAGTTTCAGGTACTGCCTTGCATCTCCCTGCTAATTGTGTCAGTTGTAAACAACTGAAATCAGTGGAACTCTGTGTTCAGGAGTCTGCAGATGCATATGTGTTTGCAGGATGAGGGGTATTTGCACTGTTAAACTATAGGATACCAACTGAAACGTATTAAATATTTTGGATGTTTTTCTACATTTTCATATATATTATATTCTGTGTTGTAATTGAAATCAAAGTACATATTTTTGATTATAAATATTTGCACTGTAAAAATGATAAACAAAAGAAATAGTATTTTTCAATTCACCTCATACAAGTACTGTAGTGCAATCTCTTTGTCGTGAAAGTGCAATTTACAAATGTAGATTTTTTTGTTTGTTACATAACTGCACTCAGAGCCAAAACAATGTAAAACTTCAGAGTATACAAGTCCACTCAGTCCTACTTCTTGTTCAGCCAATCGCTAAGACAAGCAAGGTTGTTTAGATTTACGGGAGATAAAGCTGCCCTCTTCTTATTTACAATGTCACCTGAAAATGAGAACAGGCGTTTGCATGGCACTTTTGTATCTGGCATTGCAAGGTATTTACTGTGCCAGATATGCTAAACATTCGTATGCCCCTGCATGCTTCGGCCACCATTCCAGAGGACACGCTTCTATGCTGATGACACTCATTAAAAATAAATGCGTTAATTAAATTTGTGACTCAACTCCATATGTCCCCTCTGTTTGGATTCTGCCATATATTTCATGTTATAGCAGTCTCGGATGATGACCCAGCACCTGTTGTTCATTTTAAGAACACTGTCACTGCAGATTTGACAAAATGCAAAGAAGGTACCAATGTGAGATTTCTAAAGATAGCTACAGCACTTGACCCAAGGTTTAAGAATCTGAAATGCCTTCCAAAATCTGAGAGGGACGAGGTGTGGAACATGCTTTCAGAAGTCTTAAAAGATCAACACTCCGATGCGGAAACTACAGAACCCAAATGACCAAAAAAGAAAATCAGCCTTCTGCTGGTGGCATCTGACTCAGATAATGAAAATGAACATGCATCGGTCTGCACTGCTTTGGATTGTTATCGGGCAGAACCCATCATCAACATAGACGCATATTCCCTGGAGTGGTGGTTGAAGCATGAAGAGACATATGAATCTTTAGCGATCTGGCACATAAATATCTACAACAGTGCCATGTGAATGCCTGTTCTCATTTTCAGGTGACATGTAAACAAGAAGTGGGCAGCATTATTTCCTGCAAATGTAAACAACCTTGTTTGTCTGAGCGAGTGGCTAAACAAGAAATAGGACTGAGTGGACTTGCAGGCTCTAAAATTTTACATTGTTTTATTTTTAATGCCGCTTTTTTGGTACATAGTTCTATATTTGTTTGTTCAACTTTCATGATAAAGAGATTGCACTACAGTACTTGTATTAGGTGAATTGAAAAATATTATTTCTTTTGTGTTTTTACAGTGCAAATACTTGTAATAAAAAATAAATATAAAGTGAGCACGGTACACTTTGTATTCTGTGTTGTAACTGAAATCAATATATTTGAAAATGTAGAAAACATCCAAATATGTTTAAATAAATGGTATTCTATTATTGTTTAACAGTGTGATTAATCGTATTAATTTTTTTAATCATGCGATTAATCATTATTAATTTTTGTAATTGCTTGATAGCCCTAATAGTAAGCTTTCTGTGTTTTGAAATATTTAAGTAATGGTACTTAAAGGGGAAATAAAGCTGATTTATGTCTTTTTTTTTTTTTTTAAGTAATTTTAAACATATGCATAACTGTAACTTGAAGCTGAAGTTTAGTATGTTTGATAAGGACAAAAATAAGGTCTCTGCTTTGGTTTTGGGAATCTAGTTCATGTAAGAATTTAGTACAAATTGTTGTTATACTTATTGTGTATGCTGTATGTAGTATTTTGTCTTGCTGGGTGCATGCACTCAGTGTCAATCATTCTGCAGATACAGAGTACAAGTTGTAGAGTTTGTAATGCGTGGGAACAGTCTCCAAGCAAGGTGCTCCCTATAAAAAGTTGGATTATGGCATTTATCCAATAATACCTGAATAGGGAGTGGTGCAGAGCTGTGGAGGAGAGGAGATGGAGGCAGCATGTTTACTAACACACAGAGTTCTCTCCGTGTGTGTGTGTGTCTTTTCCAACCTTAGGCAGAACAGAATGCATCTATAAACAGATAAGGCCAAGGCCACAGTTTCCTTAAAGAAGGAAGTCCAGTGGTATGTTTCCCAGAAGACTAATCTTATGTATACTATACTATTGAAATTTGCTTATATGTTACAAGGTAGAAGGAAAGGAAAGACTGTCTACTTTTATATTGTGTTCCTAATTTTGATGTATTGATTTGGTATTGCTGAATAGGACTAATACTTGATACATCGTGTGGGAGCAGATTGTAGTATATGTAGTATAAATAAGTTGTGGTAGCCATTAAGGACCCAATCCAGCAAAGTATATAAACGCTTTGCTGGATCAAGGCCTATTAGTTATACAATTATCTTATTGAAGAATTATTATGAAAAACAGAAGTACAGTGCTTATCAACAAAAATGATATGACACATTCTATGTTTTAAATTGCAGATCTCAAATGTTTATTCTATTGAAATTAAATACAAACATTAGATTTCATGTTGCTGTTAGTAACGTTACTCCTATAAAATGATTATATTTCTAATGTATCTTCCTCATACCATTTTTAATGCAACTATCTAAATTGTGAAGGTTGAATAGCTAAATATTGCACTTATTGAAATACATAGACTGAAAAGGACAAAGAGATCCTGGTTGTGTAAACTGTTAATCTCCAGCCATGCAGAAGGCATTATAAATTTGTTCTCTCAACATGACCTTGCATGGTTTGCTGTCCTGCCTCTACTCCTCTGTTCACTTCTGGATTCCCAAGTCCAGTATAAATCTAATTAGAAAAAATAATAAATCAAACAGTATGTAAAGAACAGCAGATATTATGCAGTTTTGGATAATTAAATTCTGTCTTAATTTTCAAATTGAATTTTTTCCCTCACAGTAATGTGAGACATGGGCATCTGCATCTCTTCTTCAATAAAGACCAGAGCTTACAGCCCTGCATACCAAGAAGAGAGAGACAGTAAATACATTTAGTACAGCAGTATCCTAAGATTTGTAAAAATGTAGATTGTTCTACATAGTACATACAAAAATGTGAAAAACTTTACTTACGCAAAGTAAACTGCCACGGGATAAGAGGGAAGGTGCTCTCATGGATTGGTAACTGGTTAAAAGATAGGAAACAAAGGGTAGGTATAAATGGTCAGTTTTCAGAATGGAGAGAGGTAAATAGTGCTGTCCCCCAGGGGTCTGTTCTGGGACCAATCCTATCCAATCAATATTCATAAATGACCTGGAAAAAGGGGTAAACAGTGAGGTGGCAAAATTTGCAGATGATACAAAATTACTAGAGATAGTTAAGACCCAAGCAGACTGTGAAGAGCTACAAAAGGATCTCTCAAAACGGTGACTGGGCAAAAAAATGGCAGATGAAATTTAATGTTGATAAATGCAAAGTAATGCACATTGGAAAGCATAATCCCAACTATACATATAAAATAATGGGGTCTAAATTAGCTGTTACCACTCAAGAAAGATATCTTGGAGTCATTGTGGATAGTTCTCTGAAAACATCCACTCAATGTGCAGCAGCAGTCAAAAAAAGCAAACAGAACGGTGGGAATAATTAAGAAAGGGATAGATAATGGGACAGAAAATATCATGTTGCCTCTATATGGATATATAAATCCATGGTACGCCCACATCTTGGATACTGTGTGCAGATGTGGTCACCCCATCTCAAAAAAGATATATTGGAATTGGAAAAGGTTCAAAAAAGGGCAACAAAAATGATTAGGGGTATGGAATGGCTTCTGTATAAGGAGAGATTGATAAAACTGGGACTTTTCAGCTTGGAAAAGAGACGGCTAAAGGGAGATATGATTGATGTCTATAAAATCACGTCTGGTGTAGAGAAAGTAGATAAGGAAGTGTTGTTTACTACTTCTCATAACACAAGAACTAGGGGTCACCAAATGAAATTAATAGGCAGCAGGTTTGAAACAAACAGAAGGAAGTATTTCTTCACACAATGCACAGTCAACCTGTGGAACTCCTTGCCAGAGGATGTTGTGAAGGCCAAGACCATAACAGGGTTCAAAAAAGAACTAGATAAATTCATGGAGGATAGGTCCATCAATGGCTATTAGCCAGGATGGGCAGGAATGGTGTCCCTAGCCTCTGTTAGCCAGAAGCTGGGAATGAGCCACAGGGGATGGATCACTTGATGATTACCTGTTCTGTTCATTCTCTCTGGGGCACCTGATACTGGGCTAAATGGACCTTTGATCTGACCCAGTAGGGCTATTTTTATGTTCTTATGTGAAGATTTTAAAACATTTTTGGGTTTAGGGATGAGGAGGCTGCTAACATCTCAACTTGACTGTGCCTCGTCTCTGGCCTTTGACAGGCTTTTCCTCCCTCCTTTCTTTCCCTCGCCCCCAAGAATTGCCATCTCCATGGTAAGCTCTTCAGTCACTGCCCCTAGCTACATCTCCCAGCCAGAATGATGCTTCCTGTTTAGCTTCAACAAGGAAATCTAGCAAATGTGTCAGTGTCTGTAGGATTCTCATAGGCATTTCCATTCCTTTCTTCTATCTCCCAACATGGTGTACATGTTTTATATTGAGAAATGTGCAATCCTCTTGCTACTACTGCTTTGGTAGCCAAAATGGGTTTTACCAAGGAGGGAGCTGCTGTATGGCTTGCTCTGAGACACAATCCTACTTGTATGCGCATATCTTTCACCAAAGAGAGTCTTAAATTGCCTCCCTTTTCAGTCCTCACAAACATCACAGTCTACAAAGTGGCATATATCAAGTCAAATACAAGTATCTATTTGTTGCCTTTTCCACTTACTACTTTCTGGTTAACACTGTCAGATTTAGAGTCAACTTGGCCTTTCTCCATGGCATGTGTCATGATCCTTTCTCATGAGAATAATGTGTCCTCCGGCTCCTGTATTTAATTCTTAACCTGAGCCTGTAGTTCTGCCAGGCTGGCTGCTAGCTTCACCCTGTGGCTCTTATTGGCAGAGATGGTCTGATATTTCACTTCTTTTTCCGGCTAACTACTGCCATGGAGCACTGTTCCCATTGCAGTTGCTCCTCCAAAGCATGCTTAGACTTCTCTAGTTCTATCCTCTGCTCTCTGGCTTCCTCCAAAGCTCGGTCAGAGGGAGGGCCTATTTCTCCTGCTCTTGTACATGTGCATCTGTGTAATTCCACTCCTTTGAGTACTGAGCAGAGTAGCTTGTCTCCTCACCTAACAGCTTCTTAAAGTGTTTCTACTTTTTCCAGGTTGGAGTCTCTTCCGCCGGTGATCTAGTTACATAGATAGTAACTCTCTCTTTCCCTGGTACAAGAAGCTTTGCTTTGGCCCTCAACTTAATTGTTTGAGTCTGCAGCAGGGAGCATGCTTCCCAGTGCAAAAAGGCAGACATGCACTAGCTTTTCTCAAGCTAGCATGCTAAAAGTAGCAGTATAGGAAGGGATGTCATGGCGGCAGCTTGGGCTAGCCACCTCAGTACTTCCCCACTTGGACTCTCTAGGTACATACTTGGGCAGCTAGTCCAAGCTACTGCCTGTGCTACCCCTGGCTACACTGCTATTTTTAGCACACTAGCATAAGCAGAGCTAGCATGGGCCTGTCTACTCGAGCTGGGAAGCACACTCCCAGCTGCAGTGTAAATGTAAGTGCAGTACAGAACTCACAGTTTACGGCATTGGGGTGGCTCTGGCAGCTTTAAGCCACCTCTTGCACTCTCTCAATCTTGGGCTACTGGTGCGTGGAGCAGCCCCAGTTGTGACTTGGACAGCCCTGAGGCACCACTCAGGCAAGCTGCTCAAGTATGTACCCAGGTGGTCAAGTGGGATTGTACGCAGAGAGTCTAGCCCAACCAGCCACCTTTGCCGCTGTGAACACACTGCTATTTTTAAGCGCTAGCTGTGCTCGAGCCATGTCTACGCAAGCTGGGAATCAAACCTCCGAGCTCGCATGTAGAGATACCCTTAGTTACAGCAGCCTCCTGGTGCTGCCCAGCCCAGACTCTCTGGAGTACCGTTTGCTGCAGCCGTGCCTTAGCATGGCCCTCGCGCCAAGGCTTGCGAGAGAGTCCTTGGACGGTAGTCATAGGGATGTCTTCCACAGTGCCTACACCAGGGGAGTTCTCACCCAGCTGGAACCAGAGTTTTTAGGGCTCCTTTATACTGTTCTGATCCTTTGAATGCAGCATAAAGGGGCGGGAGCAGGGCTGAGGATCTCAAAGGCACTGAAAAATTTTTCTAATAAAATTATGAAATAACAGTAATATATCAAATGCATATTCTTCAAAAAGGCACCACCAATAAATGTTAAGAACTATGTGCAAATGTAAACCATCCCACATCCCTTAACACTGCAGCCCTGACACCCCAATATTGAATTACTGGAATTTTTAATTGTTTTTTCCTTTAAGCTGAGGTGTAGTACAAGTGATTTTTGTCGTTGCTAATATGCATATAATGAAATGTATTACTTATTTAAAATAATAAACCCAAATCACACTTGATAAAATTTGATTTTTCTGACTTAAATTTTATAACTTGTGGATGCACATAAATTAATTTTCCTTTTCTCCTCTTTCAAGCTTGAAGTTAAAATTGACAGACAGTAGGTAACTTCTATATATTTTTTTCTTTTTCTGTAATTAGAAAGCCTTTAACTTGTTCATCTAATCCCCAAGGACAGAGTGATTACTATGTAAGAATAAGTAGTGGTCCACTTCCATTTTAATTAAAAAGATGTTGCACTCTACAGGAAATTGATTAAATATATTAATACAGAAGTGTTAAGACAAATGATTTTTAAAAAATGTTTCTATAGGTGTAGTAACTTGAACAATGATTTTTCCTAGTTTCTTTTCTTAGCTTTATTCAGGACTCATCATCTCTTCACTCTAAGGGCATGTCTACACTTGTCATTTAAAGCAGAAAAAGGTCCCTTTTTTGTGCAAAAACCGTGGGAGTGTCTACCCTTGCCAATGACTTTTTGCGGTGAAACTCAGAAGTTTCACCGCAAAAATAAAACCACCTCCACGAGAGGCATACAGCTCTTACCGGTGATGCTTTTGCGGTGATGTGAAAATGAAGGCACGTTCTTCCTGTTTACACAGCTTTTAGCCTCCACCGGATATCCCACAGTGCCTAGGTGACCACTCTAGCCAGCAGCTCTTCTACTCTGATGCCAGGTAAACAGACATCCACCCCTCCCCCTGTAAAGCCCCAGGAACTTTGAAACTCCCCTTCCTGTTTTCTTGGCAAGTGCTCACTTATCATCTGGCCAGGTGACAATGGCTGCTCCACGGAGCAAACGATCCCCTGCTTGGAGCAATGCTGAGCTACTGGAGATGATCAGTGTTTTGGGAGAAGAGGCTGTGCAGGGACCCAGGATGCCCTGCGATCACCCCCCTTCCCACAAGACCTATAATCAAAATGGAGAGATCTGCATTGTGGGATAGCTCCCTAAAGCGCTGCTCTCATCAGCAATGGAAGTGCTGCTAATGTGAACACTCTCAGACGCCTGTGGAAGTAAGTGAGTGCACAAACCAGTGCTTTTCTTCCACTGGTTCACTATCATTGTTGAAACTGACAGCGCAAAAACTCTGCAAATGTAGACATCAGAGGTGAAAGTAAGCCAGTATGGTCCGGTCCAGCGTACCGGTAAGAGCCAGTATGCCGTGCCAGACCGCACCGGCTTCCGTGGCGGGGATTTAAAGGGCTCTGGGCTCCCCGCTGGGCAGGAGCTCCGGGCCCTTTAAATCCCGGCCCCAGCCCGGCAAGGCTCGGGGTCCCCTGCAGCCGTGGGAGCTCCGGGCCCTTAAATTTAAAGGGCCCAGAGCTCCGCAGCGGCCGGAGCCCCGGGCCCTTTAATTTTCCCCTGAGCCCCGGGGGCTCCCAGCCACCTCTGCAGCTGGGAGCCCTGGGTTGATTTAAAGGCCCTGGGGCTACCAGCCACAGCCGGTGCCCCAGGGCCTTTAAATCTTGAGAGGCCCCGCCTCTTCCGGTTGAGGCCACGCCCCCTCAGGACTCCGGTAGTACGGGTAAGTCCTGTAAGTTACTTTCACCCCTGGTAGACATAGCCTAAATATGTACTTCCACTTTTATGCTCCTGTTCCTTGTTTTTACTGTAGCAGCCCAATAAAGACTGTGGCCTACATTCAAGACCTCCTCCTTGAGCCCCATGACTGGAAATATTGCCTGAGCAGATAACCATTAGGAATTCTCCTATTGCATCCTGTGATGAGTCCTCGGGTATGGAACATATTCAGTATTCATAATAATGTTGTCTCTTTGCTGAGCAGCAGCAGAACTCTGGCTTTTGCAGTTGTTTGCTATTTGGAGCAGTAATTGTTGACAAGGAATTGGATAATTTCATGATGTAACTTGTTTATTTACAAAAAGTACATGCATCCTGTTTCCCTGATTGGTGTTGGTAACAGACAACACAGAGGCAGTTAACTGCCTGTTGCAGAAGTCTCAGGGAAGGCACCTCTGTCTTGGGAGCTGCACTCCCAGCGCTGGTAGCTATTCCCCTCGTGGAGGTGGGCTTTTTAGAGCGCTGGGAGGGCGCTATGCTGCGACTACACAAGCCAGTTGCCAGTGGAAACGTGCCCCAAGGCTGCTCACTGAGGTCACATGGCCTGGAAAGGTGGGCCTGGGCAACTACCTTTCTTGTGTTGCAGAGCAGCTGCACAAAAAGGAACCTCAGAGCTTCACCTGCCAAACAAATGTCCACACAATGCCCGTATCAATGCTCTGAGTAGTTATTCATTACACATTCACACTGAGTGCTTACGTATCAATGACGCCTAATGTGCATGCTGTTAGCACTTTTTGCCATGCCAATAATTGTGTATATATATTGTTGGAACAGGGTGTTGGTTATGTAATCAGGTCTCACAATGCCATTCTGAATAGTTCTATGTTAGGCAAGGGGAAATCAAGTCAAAGCTGAAGTGACTTTCCCAACACTACACAGTGACTCAGCGTTGGAAACAGAATTAAGATTTCCTGATTCTCAAAAGCTTTCAGTTCATTTTTAAAATGACCACTATTGGCCCTATACTTAGTCTTCCCTTTTTCTTTTGCAGTTTGAAACAACTCTTATACATTTTCCAAATCTAGATCCACAGGTGAGGTATGCTTCAAACTTTAAATTGTGATTTGACAGCACATTGTTTACTATCACCCATTTTAACTGGTAGGACAAAGTAAATCTTTGAAATCCTGAATCAAATTGATGCAGCTGCAAGTCGTGGGAGAAGAAAGCAGTTCATCCAAATTATCCCGAACTTCACCGTACCTATAGCATGCCCCTTAGGTTGTATTTATTCCTAAATTAAACCCTTTTCTTTTTCTGAAATCAAAGCTATTCCCATTCTAACTTTCCCATGCCATTTCATCTTATTTTCAGAAGAGCCCAGAAAGCAAAAATGACTCAAATGTTTTGCTCTGCTGTCACTTACTAGTTACTGGTCATGTTTTCAGAGGCTGTATTTCACTTGATGTGCAAATACATTACACCAAAAAGGTTATGAGGAAAATTGGTATGTTTTATATTTCTCTTACAAATCTCTTTCCTGTCCTTTTTAATATTCTTTGTTCTTGTCAGCTATAGTTGGTGTGGAAGGAACCTGTAATCCTAACAGCATAATACCTGAGGACTTTTAACATGGAAGTACTAAAAATAAAAATTAAAAAAAAGTTTGAACTGATTTAACATTTTTTATGTTTGAAACTCACGTGCAACCTATCAGCCCCAGCACAGCTTTTTCCATTCATACACTAGTCCTCAGTGACACATCTTGCTATAAGTGACTCCGGTGGGTATGTCAGGAAATAAAACCACATCTGGCATTTTTTGCTGTTAGACATTTTGATCAAGTGAAGGAAAAAATGTGATCTACAAAACTTTGTAGTTTCCTAAAGGTGCAATTGAGGTGAACTTTGATCAATGAAAAGTGTCAACATGTCTCAGGAAACCAAGTCTGTGATTAAAGGGTGGTTAATTGGCTACACCTTTGTTAAAGAAGCCAGCTACATATATTGATTGCAAAAAGTAGTGGGCTTGATTAACAAAACCTCTCAGCATCAATAAACTAATTGCTGGTTTTAAATTCTAATTTTCACCCCAGTTGTTATGTAAGTTGACATAAATAGCTTTGAAATGAGATAGGAAGAGGGTGGTATGTGTGCGTGCACATGTGAAGGGGGAACAGCATATAAATGGAGGTCTGTTTTTGTTGTGGACTGACCAGGTAAGGCCTAACCCTGTCCTTGCACTGAAAGGGCAAAACTAGGAGAATTAAGCTTTATTCTACTGGAGAAATCCCAGGAACATTATAGCTCTGGAGAAAATTAGATATTGGACAAGAGCTTGTAGAAATCTCAGGAAGTGGGCAAAAGTCTATTCTTACTTTGTGGGAAGGGTAATACTTATCTGAAGAAGATATTGGAGGCAAAAGAATTGGAGACATTGACGCAGGAAGTAAGACTTGCCTTATTAAAACTGGAATTCTAAAGGAATCTGTAGTAGTAGTTTGTTTGTATTCTAGTGCAGTCCAGAGGACCTAATCGGGAGCTGGACTCCTCTGTGCTAGCTGCTGTACAATCCCTGTCCTGAACAGCTTACTGTCTAAAGTCTGCTTCTGTCATCTCTACATTTAATAATTTTCTGTTCTTCCAGAAGTCCCACTAGTATGGATGGGACTATTTGATAAGAAAGGTATGAATTGGCATGAGTAAAGACAGCAGAATCGGGGCCTAAATAGACAACAGGTGAAGCATCGGGGTGGCTTCAGCCTCATCTCGGTGCGGGGAAGAGAAGGGGGAGACTGAGGTGGGCTAGACAGAAAATCAGAGGGGGGGGCTGCGCTATACATCTTGTGGGCACACATACTTACTTATTTTTTTAACATGATGCACTTAAATGTGTGTGTTTATCTGTTTTCCTCAAAAAGAGAATAAAAATATATACAGACAAATCTGTTTTAAACTTCATCTATGACAGGTCACTGGTCCAAAATCAATTTGAAAAAAACCTAAGCCAATAAATAAATAACAAACAGAACGTTCTGGAAAATAATTACTGGCTAAATAATACGAATAGTTAGCTACCTTAAATCGGAGAATGTACTGTATTTATTTTAAAATTAGCCATTTGCACATGGCAAAGTAGGATATTTGGAGAGACAGAGCCATAATACAGCAACTCCCACTGCAATCAGTCTGGAGCAGGGGACCTCAGTGCTAGAGATGGTTAACTGAGCACAGGTGCTGTAGGAGGTGTTACCTGGGCACTTCTGCTCTGTCCTGTGACCTTAGCAGCAGCTGGAGGAGGTGGAGGACAGAGAGGGGGATGAATGCTGGGTCTATGTGGCTCCTAAGCCCCAGCCATTTTGCAAACTTAAGTGTCATCAGCCTGGGCTGGAGCATATGCAGCTGGAGCATATGCAGCTGCAGCAGGCACGTGGCAGGGAGCCACACGCTGGGGATGTGAACCAGGTGGGGAGGATGTAGGGGTGCCATTTCAGATTTTGGTTGGCAAGCGGCGGGGGGGGGGAGAAGGGGACACTTTAACTGTGATTTCATGGGCTACTTACACACCTGAAAACTCTAGTCGTTTTGAAGATAGTAACTTAGAAATTAGCTGACGGGAACACTGTATCTAATTCCTATATAAAGAAAGAAAAAAAATATACAAACACCAATTAAAGCCATATTTTAAGTTTATATGTAAATTTAGAACAATCAAGAGATAATACATCAAAATATTCTCAATCCCAAGCCTTGAGGTGTCAGTTTTGGAGCCTTAACACAGATATCAGAAACACAAATTTGATCCTGTGTACACTATCTTTAGTAGAGATAAATAAAATCTGCTTACTTTCTCTAACAGACACACTCTGTTACTGCCATTATCTACTCTACTCTAGTCAATTGTTTTTCAATCCACTAGAATGTATTTACTTAATTTTAACAAACATAATTATGTTTTTTCTCTTTTATTAGGAATGGGAATTTATTTTTCTAATTATTTTGGCATTTGTTTTCCAGTCACAATCATGTACGTGACTCACCAACATTTGACTCCATCATTACTAGTATCAGATTTGGAACTGCATTTATTTTTGTGTGAATTTTAAGTTATTTTACAGATATAATTAAAAATACAATTTGAAAATAAGCAACTTTCATGTGCACAGTGTCTAAAGTTATGTGTTTAGCTAATGTTTTCTTTTTAACTGGCACTGCTAAGGTGAGTACAAGCTAAATTTATAGAAGATGTGACCGGAATCCCAGGGAATCCATGCTGAGGTCACTCAATGTGGGTGTTCAATTCCCAGACAATTCCCGAAGCAGGTGAACATTCCAATACTTAGATTTACAAAGCCAGCACAAAACAGCTTCTCTAATACCTCACTGGTTACCCAGAAGCCAACAACACCATTCTCTTAAAGCAACCCAGCCTCAGGCTTCACCCAGACATCCAAGTCAAATATGATGAGGATTACTGAAAATCTTAATCATCATATAAGAAAGTTCTACCAATCCCAAAGGATCGGACACATTACCTCCCAGGTTAATGAATATTCCAGATCTTACCCAAATACACGCTTACAGCCAATTCTTATTAACCAAACTAAAATTTATTAAAAAAGAAAAGAGTGAGTATTGGTTAAAAGATCAATAGACATACAGACATGAGTACAGTTCTGAGATCAGATTCATAGTAGAGAGGGTGAGCTTTGTAATTGCAAAGAGTTCTTTCAGAATTAGTCCTTAGGTTATAGTCCAATGTCCATATTCAGGGTGATCCAGACAGGTATCAGCTATAGCTGGAGATCTCAGCCTTATGGTTTAAGCTTCCCCTGCATGAAGTGTCAAGCAGATCTGAGATAAAAAGGATCAGGACCCAAGGGGAAGTTCCAGGCCTTCTCTGGACAGGTTGGAGTCCTTAGGTGAACAATAGGCAATCATGGAGACTTTGAAGTAGATGTATTTCCTAAGCATCGCTGGTAATTAGCTACATAGATTAACATAAGGCAATTGCCTATTTTCCACAATTCGCAGGTGGTTTGCTATACATTTCAAAGAGAGAGGAATACAGTGATATTACTATGTTTACAGTTCATTTAAATTTTAAGATGTCCTTTTGATCTCTGAATTAACAGAATACAGCATAGACAGGGACTGTTTCATTACATTGTTAACCTCTAACAATATATATGTAAACACACAAAACACAAACATCCTCTACCAAAATGTCTCTAAGGGTTGAATTTGGGTCAGTTAGCCTGCAAGCTGCTTAACCCTTTTTGGCTATGCGTCACACTTTGTATAAGATTCATTGCAATTATATAACAGTGGTAGCAACAGTGATTTGCATGGTCATATTTTAATAATGTCACAGAAGGATACAATTATTGATTGTGCCACTTTAAATAATGAATAACAAAGCACAATATGGTAATAAAAGTAGTAATGATAATTACTCCAACCAGGATAGGTTAGGCATTTTAGAACTCACTACTCAAATAATTAAATTAAATATGTGACGGGTTGGATCACAGAAACCCCCTTGGGAGCTGCCACCCAATGTACCAAGACTACCCCTGCTCCTGTTTTCCCTGCCAGATCAAGACTCCAGCACCCTGTTTTGCTGAGCCAGACACTCCCGTCTGCTCCAACACAGACCCAGGGTCTGAATCACTTGTCCCAGAGCTGCAAGTTTACCCGAAAACAGCTCACAGAAGTGTGCTTGTCTTTACCACTCAGATGCCTAACTCCCAATGGGATCTAAACCCAAATAAATCCGTTTTACTCTGCATAAAGCTTATGCAGGGCAAACTCATAAATTGTTCGCCCTCTATAACACTGAGAGAGAGATATGCACAGCTGTTTGCTCCCCCAAGTATTAATACACACTCTGAGTTAATTACTAAGTAGAAAGTGATTTTATTAAATACAGAAAGTAGGATTTAAGTGGTTCCAAGTAGTAACAGACAGAACAAAGTAAGTCACCAAGTAAAATAAAATGCGCAAATCTATGTCTAATCAAACTAAATACAGATAAGTTCCTCACCAGTTCCAGAATGCTCCCTTTTACAGGCTAATCTCCTTTTAGCCTGGGTCCAGCAATCACTCACACCCCCTGTAGTTACTGTCTTTTGTTCCAGTTCCCTTCAAGTATCCTGAGGGGGTGGAGAGGCTCCTTCCTTAGCCAGCTGAAGACAAAATGGAGGGGTCTCCCACGGGTTTAAATAGACTCTCTCTTGTGGGTGGAGACCCCCCTCCTCCCTCCTATGCAAAGTCCAGCTCCAAGATGGAGTTCTGGAGTCACCTGGGCAAGTCACATGTCCCTGCATAACTCAGTCTTTACAGGCTGAAGCCATTGTCCACATGGTATCTTGCATGTCTCCAGGAAGACTTCTTATGTGGATTGGAGCATTCCAAGATGCATTGTTCCCCAAGTGTTTCCTGACCAGGTACTTAACCTGGCGAATTCCTTCCTAAAGAAGCTGACCAAATGCCTCCCAAAGCTTACTTAGAAACCAAGCAAGCATACAGCCCATATTCTTAACCTCAAGTAGAAAATGATATATGTGTACAAATAGGATGAATAGATATAGTAGACCATAACCTTTACGGAGATATATTACATGGCACAGGCAGCACAAAACATATTCCAGTTATGTCATACATACATTTATAAGCACCCCCCCCATAAAGCCTTATGGGGTACACTGTCACAAAATAATCAGAGAAATAAAATTATGAAATACACAGACTAGTCAAAAAACGTATATAACAGTACTGTAATCCTTAAACTTTGAAAGAATAAAATTACAGAAAATATATGTGCATTGCTCATTTAAATAGGAAGTACCAATAAGTAACTGCCACAAGACCACTAATACTAGAAGTAAAAAGCAACAGAGGGTCCTGTGGCACCTTTAAGACTAACAGAAGTATTGGGAGCATAAGCTTATGCTCCCAATACTTCTGTTAGTCTTAAAGGTGCCACAGGACCCGCTGTTGCTTTTTACAGATTCAGACTAACACGGCTACCCCTCTGATACTTAATACTAGAAGTGTGTGTGTGTTTTTGGGGGGAGTGTGTGAGGGAGACTGTGTCAGAAAGGGAGATGCTGAGAGACTGTGTGTGTTGAGGGGACCGTGTGTGAGAGAGAGTGTGTGTGTGTGGAGTCTGTGTGCGTGCCTGAGTGAGCGTGTTAGTGCACTGTCTCTTTAAGCTGAGCACGCAGGAGCCTGAACGCTTATTCAGTGCAGCTGCAGCTCCCACTTCTGAGCTAGAGGCACCAGCACACACAGGCTTTCTGTCCCCCCATCCCAGCTCAGCGGAGATCCCTCTGCGGAGACTCGGGCACAGCCACCTCTAGCATTGGGCGAGTTCCCCCAGCACCAAGCCAGCCATGGGTCAGCTTCCCAAAGAAGGGGAGACTGCCGCAGCAGGAGCTGGGTGGCTAGAGAGCATCATCTGCTGGTTGGATGCCCAGCTTTGGGAGGGATGCATGGGTGATGGGTGAACCGTGGGCTTGGGGAGGCTAGCCCCTGGCCTGGCCCGCCCATTCTGCCTGAGGCCCCGCCCCTCCTGCTGAAGCCCAGAGGCTCCCCACGCGGCCGCCAGCCACCCCCCCAGCTCCGGGCTGCCCCCATTAGCTCCAGCACGGGGCCCCAGCCACAGGGGGAAGAGCCCCCTCACAGCGCTGGGAAGCAGGAAGGGCATGGGAGCAGAGTGTGGCCAGGGCCATGCAAGGCTCTTTGGGGAGGATCAGCCTTCCCCTGCCTTCGATACCCACCACCCATGGAGGGATGGCTATGGGAGGGCTAAGGCAAATTTTGGGGTAGCTATAGCCCCCACAAGCCCTCGTCCCCAGTGCCACCCCTGTGAAGCATCAGGGAAAACAAGGATACAATATACAAGCTGAATTGACAATATGTGTAGTATGTTACAGCAGCCAAGACTCAAACTGGGACTTCTTTGGATCAAAGACACAAGTACCCCCAGAGCACAAAGAGCACTGACCTCCTGTAGTGCAAGTTGGAAATGTGCTAATCTTGTCTCAGAAGAAAGGCTGCTTGTTGCATTTCTCACAGCTGTCTTTAATGGGTAGGGTTAGTTTTCGGATTAAACATTCAGAAGTCTGTTTTCTAGTAGTTAACCTAAATTACTCACAGAATTTTTTGCTTCCCCAGTGTGTTCCAATCAGCACTGTAGGTCTGTGATTATTCATTGATACTGTGATTTGAAGTTAAGCTACAAGAGAAGCTAAGATGTTAGTTGTTTCAGATTACCTTGGAATGATTGAGGACATCCTTACAACAGAAATTCTTCCATATAGCCAGCTAGCTAGATGATATTTTATTTCAACAGATCGTTGTTTCTGATTAATGATAAAATTGTCTTCATCTTAGGAGAAGCTGACAAAGGCAATTTAAAAAAAGAAGCAAGACAATGAACAATTGAGATACTTGGAGCAGAAGTTTCTGAAATGATATGGCAAACTGTAGGGGATGATAGTACCAGAAACCTTAATTCACCATTTAAGACACATGTCATTGTGTGATGTAAATGCACCAAAGAAG